>NC_139225.1:72969945-73569945 GCF_055691185.1 Crinia signifera
CCAGGTGTATAAGGGCCCTAGATAAATAGAAAAAAAGGGGGGGGGTAGCAGCGCTGGTTAAATGAAAATATTAATAATATTAAATTACAATAACATAAAAATGATGCAGATTGGACTGGTCTGAGCCGTGGACCTCACTTGGGATATACCTAACCGTGGACATCAAACCGGATCTTGTAAGACCCCAATACCATCTCCGGGAGTTTCCATCTCGGGTGCCTCCCCTACTCTGGACGGTGACTCGGCCCACATCACGATTCGGGCCTTGAGTCCCAGGGAGAGATTCATCACACCCCTTCAGCATGTCTACAGGTGGACGGTAACCCAATTTTACTCATTGCAATTTTGCACCATATGACTTTTAATTCCAGGCGAAATAGGAACGGACAGTCCCTCAGTGTCATTTACCCCCCCAGGATATATTCCCTGTGTTTTATTAAGCCCATTTTGGTCTTATCATAATAAATTGTATTTTCTTTTAACTGTACAATCAGTCCAATCTGCATCATTTTTATGTTATTGTAATTTAATATTATTAATATTTTCATTTAACCAGCGCTGCTACCCCCCCCCCCCCCTTTTTTTTTTCTATTTATCTAGTTCGGGCTTGACAACCCCGACATAAATCAGCAGCTGCTAGTGACTCAACACAAGTCACAGCGCCACCCAACTCGTACCCCTCCCTTGTGGAGAAGTACAACACCTTTGTATAAGGGCCCTATGCTGATAGCTGAGGATCCCCTTTTTCCAGGGATACCAGAATTTTGAAAATCGGCCCTGGGGAACTGGAGATATCCAACTTCAAAACAGCAGTCCACATCCAACCTGTTAATTGCATTTCCCAGTCATATTTCTCAGGTTCTCTCTGACTTAGAGTTTTTCTGAGAGAATATTCCAAAATCTGGGACTCTCCCCTTTCTGACGACACTAGCAGCTTGTCTCTATCATGACCAGAACCAAAGATATCAGTCTTCCAGCAGCCGGTCCCTGCTCCAGCTCCAAACGTCTGGTGTACAGTTTTATATTTTTGTCAATGGATTGCTCTGGCTCCTGATCTCTGATCCCCAAGTCCCCAGCACCTCCTGAAAGTTGGGACTCTAGGTTTTTATACTATTGAAGGCTAAGAAATCAATTTCCAGATAGTGGCGATATCTGCAGTCAAACAAGCTGCCCTTCCACCGGAAAATGATGAATTTTAAGCCCACTCCATTATCCAACCCTCCTCTGCGTATAAAATACCCCCTACCTCCCTGGAAGTCATTTACAAGGGACCCTTCATTCAGCTCAGTGCCCCCTTCCACACGTTAGTGTTCTCCCTCCCACCACCTGTGCAGTAAAGAAGTAATTAGCAGCAGTTACTGCTCCAGGTACTAAATGTTACACCCGTGGGACATCAAAGCTGCTGCTGATAGCACCCCCCATCCCTAGGAGGGGAGAATGGGTAAGGGCCCCAGTGCATTGCTTTGCCCAGGGGCCCACACTGCTGTTAAGACGGCCCTGCTGGGATGGGTAGTTCATCAACATCTGGAGGGCCGGTGTTGCCCAGCCCTGCTGTAGATCATACGTGCAGCACGTACAATGTATCAGAATCGGACCATCAGTGGCACGTTGTGGGATGTATCAGACAAGTCGGACCTGTGTACTGTGAATGGGGACCTTAAGTATGCTTATTATGCATACTTATTATTTTAAATCTATGTCAAATATGGTAATTTAAAAATAATGGGCGTCTATGATGAGAACCTCCCATAGATGCCCATGTTAAACTTCAACATTGGCTTCTATGGAGTGGGGAAGAGCCCATCAGCAGCGGAGCTCCCCTGAAGCCCGCTGCATCTAACATTAAACACTCCCTGGGCAATGAGCATGTATTCCTCCATTGCAACAAGCATGTAACTCCCCCTGGCAACAAGCATTTAATTCTCACTCCCGTGGCAATTGGCCTGAAACCACTAGCAACAAGCATTAAACAAATTGCAAGGAGCATGTAAATATCCTGGCAACTAGCATTTAACCCCCACCTGTGGCAATGAGCATGAAACCCCAAGGCAATGAGATGTAACCCCTGGCAACAAGCATATAACCCCTTGCATTGAGCAAGAATCCCATGGCAATCTGCATGTAACTCCTGGCAACGAGCATGTAGGTAGGCAACAGATATGTAGCATAATGTGTAATACGCATTATGGTGTGTGGCATATTGTGCTGAAGGCAATACAATGTGGCATAATGTGTAAAACATAATTCTGATCCAAACTGAGTCTCTCACTACCATCCTATCTCTCAGCTTCCATGCCTCTCCAAGCTACTTGAGAGTCTTGTCTACACTCGCCTTACATACTTTCTTAACTCCTACATCTTATTGGACCCACTTCAGTCAGGCTTTCACTCTCAACAATATATACAGAGAAGCAGCGCTGGAGTTACAATGAACACAATTGTGATTGATGGTAAAATACCTTTATAAATCAATTAAATGACATTTATTACACAATACACAACATGAATATACAATAAAAATATAATAAAAATAGGTAAAAAATAAGTAAAATTGATCTCACTCTGTGGTTGGATCGAAGAATGGACCTGGGTTAATGTCCAATTTTGTCTGTCCAAATGGTCTGCCAAATGGGACTAGATGGAAGTTGGTGGGGTACCGGTTCACTGGTCCTCACTATGTTGTGGAGATCTTACTTGTTGCCGCTGGAGGGGTCAGTGAAGGGGATTCCGGATTGGTCCCTTTATCCTGGGCCTTTTGAAGGGTTTTCTAGGAGAATTATGACACTCTGTACTCATGCAATGAGAGTCCCCTGTGTGTGACTTTTTTGGGGGGGAAGTCACCGTTGTAGCAGTACACGAGTGGGGAAAGCGAGTGTTAGTTCCCAAAATGTGACTTTTATATGGAGATCCTGGACCTCAAACAGGTGGCTATGATGTTGTTGGCTCAGGTGATTCTGCAGGTACCATATGGATTCTACAGGAGAAGACCCTATATGTGAGTATCTATGGGTGACTGTAGTATGAATTTAAGTTTTATTTTTCTAAGGTGTCCTGTACAAGTATTTTTTGACTTTTTTGGTTAAGTTGTAGAACTATGCAGGGACTTGTAGTTCCACAATTTAACCAAATAGTTTTTTAGTCTAATTTTTACACAGTTTGGTTATCAGCTCATTGCTTACCACCCACGTAGGGTGGTCAACCCCGGGATAGACGGGATCCCGGGATTTGGCCTCAAAATCCCTGCAATTTGAATCCTGGGATTGGAGTTTCCAATTCCTAGATTTTGGGAATAGACTGCGGATGCCGCAATCCTGGGAATCCGGGATTGGGTATTGTTCAATCCCAAATCCCAGGATTGAAAAAAATTGGCATCCTTACACCCAGGGGCACTGTGGACAGCCCCTGGCTTGAGACTGGGCAGGGGGTGCCCTGCAGGGGGGACCCCTTTGTTGGGCTGACCAGTCAGTGCTTAATGCTTTGGCTGGGGGAACTTATATAAAAAGTTTCCCCCAGCTGTGGCATTACCCTTCTGACTGTTTGGGCCCAATGCAGGTTTTCAAAATACGGGGAACCCCTACTCTCTTTGTCCCCTGTATTTTGGGAACCAGGACCAGCCCATGAGCCTGGTGCTGGTTATAGAAATATGAGGGGACCCCACTTTTTTGGCCACCTGAATTTCCACAAACAGGACCGATTTAATGAGCCTGGGGCTGGTTATAGCCAGCCGGAGGGACCCATGCCATTTTTTTATTGTTTATTTTTTCTATTTTTTACACTTGGAACTGATTGATCCGTGCAGGCTTATGCAAAACTCACCGCAAAAACATTTTCTACTTGTCATTCATTTGTTGGTCAATCAGCCGAACAGAGAGAACACTAAAGGACCTTATTCTGGTTTATTCACAGCTGGCATTTGTTCGCATGGGGACCCATTTTTGGCGTATGCACATGCGCAGCCACATTTCTGCACATAAGCCGGGTGCGTGCAGTCACTGCAAACAGGTGGTTGGTTGGTTGTCACCCTCCTTTGAGCGCTCCTCTTAGTCTAGCTGCCCCGGTACCCTACTGGGTGCCCCCAACACCCAAAGAACTTGAAATGGTAAAAAGGAGGTTGCAGGGACCACAGGCGCTTACTAAGTAAGTAAGTAAATTTACATTTTTGTGAACTTAGTAAGCGCCTGTGGTCCCTGCAACCTCCTTTTGGCCACTGCAAACAGTCTATTTGTAGGGTGCATGCACCCAAGACTGTGGGCATGGGTGCAATCTGCAAATATATATTTATGAAAAACACCCATTCGCAGCACCTGCAAATGAACATGGCATGCAAAGGGGGCGTGAGTATCGGTATTCACAGGGCGGTGTCTGGTGGACTTGCAAGGTTGCGAATACACAGCCTTGTGAACCACAATAACCCCCTATGGTCACAAGCGGCCATTTCTATTGATGGCATAACATTTTGTACCAATGTAATAAGGCCAATCAGCCGCATTTGATTGATTGTAAATCAGCTGGTCACATGGACCAAGCCGTATGTAACATTGGATGTATACCAATGCACTCATCTTAGGAACTCACTAATAGTTGCAGCTATTTATATTTATAACAAGTCATCCTAATGTTGTAAGTGAGCAGAAATAAAAGTCCAGTGTTTTGAAATGGACTACTAAAATAAAATACTAGTTAAGTTTGTCTAATTAATTAGTTATTACAGGGACATATACATCACTGTCTCTTTCTAGGAAGTCTGTTTGAAAATGTTATTATAGAATATAAAGGAAGGAATTTATATTATAAATAATTTTTTTATTTAAAACATTTACAGCAATATCGATAGGACAGAATCATATACAATATAGTAAATTATTATTTCTTCTACAACATACCAATATTATTAAATAAAAACAAAGCTGAAAATGTCTTGGTGAAGAAATCAGGGACATGGTCTTGGAGATTTTATATTCAACAATTTTGGCCACCAGGTGTGGTATGATGACTCGACATTCGGTATACCAACATCAGAATCCCAACCGCTGGAACTCCGACGCGCGGGCAGGGGGAGGGGGGGCTAGTGTAAACAAACCCCTTGTGGGCTTGGTGGCTCGCTGCACTCACCATAGTGTCTATTCTCCCTCTATAGGGGTGTGGACAGTCGGATTCCCATGTCGGTATACTGACCACTGGGATCCCGACTAGTTGCAGGAAAAGTTCAGGGAAGTAGTGGATCCTGTAATAATAAATGTAAACAATATTTACTGCTCATTATATTTATATGTTATCTTTGATCTATTGAGCTCCTTTGCTATAACTTAACCCATACAAAGCAATGTTATCATGAATGTTGTACCTTAGTTTACCACATATCTGTTAGTCCAGACCTGTTTCGATGACATGAAGTTATCATTGTACACGATGACAAGTTGGTGATGAATATCAACTGCTGATCAGAGATCTGAGGGTTTACTCACCCTCCATGGTTTTCCGTGGTCTTTTTACATTTCATATTGAACACACCTGTCTGTGGTGAGCTCCATGATCTGACCAAAGTTTTTTTATTCATAAACCCAATGTCCTCTCCCCCCTTTGTGTTATGCAACTCTGCAGTATCTTGCATCCCTGACCCACTTTGTGCAGTGGCCGGATCGCTTTTCGGGACCAGGGATTTTAGTGGTGTAGGGACTGATGGTATAATCGGGTGTGAGCCTAATCTTGACCCAATCAATGTCCTCTACCCCTCTGTATGTTATGCAAATTTGCCATATTTTGCTTCCCTGACCCAGAAATAGAGAAGAGACATATAACATAGGTTATCATTTAGTCCTGGGGGCTAGGGTGTTTAAACTAGATAACCAATGGCTTTCAGCTTTAAGAAGGGATATGATCGATGACTCTGTAACAGCGTGTGGATAATTTATGTCTGGCTTCCCAATAGGGCCCGGCAATGGGTTGCTCGCTCTTGCCGGTTGCTATAGCTGTTTCATGGATAATCTATGGGCAGCAGCTCATTCTTAAAAAGAACATTCGGTTTTGCCCACATAATGTTTGCCACATGGGCAGCTAGTAACATCATGTGGGAATACACAGTTTAGTAATCAGCAGGAAAAAAAAGTCCTTTGCTGTGTGGAGTTCCAGTCATAGCCACTGTATACACACACACACATATATGTGTGTGTATTTGTATTACTATTATGATGTTAAGTTTAGACCCCACGTCCTCCGTCTTCAGAGCCTTAATCCATTTCTGGGTGACATTGTATAAAATATATTTATTAATAATAATAACAACAGAAGTTTGTTTTAACAAAAAACATTAGTAGATAGGTACTAGGTCAGGACTCCAGGCAGGAGAATATAGAGTAAGGAGCTGAGACTGAGTGACAAGGCACTGCCTCACTCTCAGTTCCTGGTCGTCTCAGAAATCTAATCGGCCACAGCGGTGACTGTGAAATCCTGCAAAAGGCTGACAGTGACTACAGCAGCATAAAATGTGTGATCACTGTTACTGGGTTACTAACAATAAAAATATATAATAATGAGTTAAACAATTTTCTTGCTCTCACAAAATGAACCAATACATGATCCTTTATAGCATAGTTTATGTTTACTCTAAAACAGGTAAAATCAATTACATAGATAATCGATGAATTCACATAAAAACATAAATGTAAAAAAAAATAGCAACAAAATAGAGAAATGCACCTACTATAATATTTATGTGTATAGAGGGACATCGTAGTATGTTCCCCTTTCTATCTAATACCACTTTTACAACCTGGGTTTTTCCCTCGTGGACCCGGGTCAGCAGTGGTGTAAAAGGGTTCTACCCGTTGCCATTTACACGGGACTTCTACCCAGGTCCTGACCATGGTGGAACACGGACAGGACCTGGGTAGTGGGCAGTGAAACGGGTATGCCAGGTCATCCAACCAAGCTCCTGTTTAAAGCAATGGAGATGCCCAATCTCTGGACCACAGCGTCCTGCGGTCAGTGTGGAGGTTTGGCGGTGGGGGGGGGGGCACACACAGCCTCAGCTGCTGTCTACTGTACTGTGTAGACAGCAGCAGAGCTGGGGAGCAGGGCCGTCTTAACAGCAGTGTGGGCCCCTGGGCAAAGCAATGCACTGGGGCCCTTACCCATTCTCCCCTCCTAGGGATGGGGGGTGCTATCAGCAGCAGCTTTGATGTCCCACGGGTGTAACATTTAGTACCTGGAGCAGTAACTGCTGCTAATTACTTCTTTACTGCACAGGTGGTGGGAGGGAGAACACTAACGTGTGGAAGGGGGCACTGAGCTGAATGAAGGGTCCCTTGTAAATGACTTCCAGGGAGGTAGGGGGTATTTTATACGCAGAGGAGGGTTGGATAATGGAGTGGGCTTAAAATTCATCATTTTCCGGTGGAAGGGCAGCTTGTTTGACTGCAGATATCGCCATTATCTGGAAATTGATTTCTTAGCCTTCAATAGTATAAAAACCTAGAGTCCCAACTTTCAGGAGGTGCTGGGGACTTGGGGATCAGAGATCAGGAGCCAGAGCAATCCATTGACAAAAATATAAAACTGTACACCAGACGTTTGGAGCTGGAGCAGGGACCGGCTGCTGGAAGACTGATATCTTTGGTTCTGGTCATGATAGAGACAAGCTGCTAGTGTCGTCAGAAAAGGGAGAGTCCCAGATTTTGGAATATTCTCTCAGAAAAACTCTAAGTCAGAGAGAACCTGAGAAATATGACTGGGAAATGCAATTAACAGGTTGGATGTGGACTGCTGTTTTGAAGTTGGATATCTCCAGTTCCCCAGGGCCGATTTTCAAAATTCTGGTATCCCTAGAAAAAGGGGATCCTCAGCTATCAGCATAGGGCCCTTATACACCTGGGGCCCCTGGGCAAGTGCCCATTAAGCCCATACAAAAAGACGGCCCTGTCCGGAACACGACTTTGCATACGAGGTATGCAATTGTATTCATTCGTAGCAAGAATACGAATACAATTGTTTGTATTCGTATTCTTAGTAAATTTCCCCCTTCATGTCTTCTATCTTCCAGTTTATGTACATATTAATTTTAGGTATTTATAATAGCCCACTCCATAATGTAATTACAGTAGTTCCGCTTTCCCTCCCTAGTGACTGTTTACTGAAAACTATACCCTTAGGTCTTTCTTCATTCACTGGTTGCCAGGAATCTATGTCTAGAAAGCATGTGTTACCTTTGTGACTTCTCTGTCAGTGTGCTGTTATTGCAGTGGGCTTTCCTATACTTTCCCTCTAGAGGCCGGGGCCCAGGACAGCTGTACCCCTGGCACCCCCCTGTCGGCGGCCCTGGACGCTCCGACAGGGGGGATCCCGACAGTCAGTATCCGGATGTCAGAATCCCGACTGCTGGTGCTCCGACAGGGGGGATCCAGACTCACATTGGCTATTCTCCCTTGTGGGGTCTGCTTCTTTGCGCTTGCCCCCCTGTTGGAGCACCCGCAGTAGGGATTCCGACATCGGGATACTGACCGTCGGGATCCCCCCGTTGGAGCTCCGTACCACACCCCTGTGTACACCTGCTATTAACCTGCTATTATACCGTAGCACTTTTTCCAAGATAATTTCTTTATAGCCTTCTATAAATGTTATGGCTTCTGCCTAGTCAACTTCCACTAAAACACATCAAATATACTCATACCTCCCAAGTGTCCCAGGGGGGAAGGGGGGTGGTGTGTAGCTGGGAGTGCATCCTGTCACCCAGTGAGGTAAATAGATGCAGTGCACATGCACCTTACCAGCATTGCTGAAAACACTGATGATCTTTTCTTTTATTCAGTGATGCAGTAGAAACTGGGCCTTTACAATAGCTGAGTGGTTTCTCTTTGTATATCTAGAAGCATTTACATACAGTCATGTTTTTGGTGGTGCTAATGAGTATAGACAGTCTCCATAAAGTCACTTACAGTAATTACAGCTATTGCTGGACTGGACATGACATCATGATACTGTGTCAGCTTTGCCCCATGGGCAGAATTTAATGCAAAAGAAAAGAAAGAATTTTCTGTGTTCATCTAGTTAAAATCTTCAGGGATTCCTGGCGCTGACACCTTTCTACATGATCTTAAAGTTATCAGGAAGGCAGGAAATATATATATATATACAGCGCCCCAGGCGGGGAGGGGGTGGGCGCCCCGGTGCTCTAACACTTACCCGCTCCAGGGGGGCCACGCTGCCAGGTCCAGTGATGCGGCGCATGGCGCAGTGACCTTCACAGGGGCTTGCTATGCGCGGCCGCGACTCTCCCCAGGGAGGGGAGAGGATGGGTCCAGCGCTGTGACGTTCCGGGGGGGGGGCTTGCTGTGCGATGCGGCGCTGCCTGCCGCAACTCTGCCGGGAGGAGAGGGGGGGGGGGGTGTCCGGCGGCGCTGTGACTTTCCAGGGGGGGGGGAGCTTGGCGGGTGATGCGGCACGGACAAGCTCCAAACTGCCGCCCTCCGGCGGCCAGCGCCCTAGGCAAATGCCTAAGGCTGCCTAGTGGTGGCGCCGGCCCTGTATATATATATATATATATATACATATATATATATATATATATATACAGTTTATAGTGCTGGGATCACTTTTGATGTGTACCTGTGACCTTGTTACGTCACGCCACACACAGCTGGGTTGCCAGGGACAGGGCCGAGCAGCTGCTGATGTAGTGCTCAGCGGCACAGTGGTGGTTTTTTTTTAGGGAGTGCTCCTCCAAAAAACTGGCCCAGTGGGGAGTGCTCCCTAAAACAAAAACCCACCGAAATATAGTACATGGTGCAAGACATTGCATGGGTTACTTTTATATTATGCACAACATATTGTGGGTAATCCCGACCTGATGGCACAGCTGCGAATTAACTGTGCATGCGTATGGGCTGCAATAGGCGCGCACAATGTCATGCTGCGATGACAGGCTGCTACATTTCTTCTTCGCAAGCTGTTCGCAAGGAGAATGACAGGAAGTAGATGTCTGTGGGTAATTACCGTCAGTTTAGTGAAAAATGCTGGGCGTGTCAGTGAAAACACAGACGTGCCAAAGCCTAATATAGGAGGGTGTGTGACGTCAGCTCCAGCCATGATCAGGCTGATTTCATCGCAGCCACCGAGTAAGTCTATGGCTGCTCTGATCCTGCGATGAGCGGTGACCAGTGAAAAACCTTTAGACGATGAGCATCTTACAAATAGATTTTCACACGGCAACAAAATCTTTGCTAGGTGTGCACAACCACTCGCACGGCGTACATATGAATTTGCATGATGGGAATTAACTATAGCTACCTGATTGCTGGCCGTAGAACATTCGCCGTGCAATCAGGACTGAATTACCCCCAATATATCAGGAAATATTATCAGCAATTAGAAACACCGGTACTTATGTAGTATCTGGGCTGCCGATTTTGTGATTGTATGCCTTACCTTAAGGCATACAATCAGATGCGATGCGATGCGATTTTGCATAGGATTCAATGTTAAGAAGGTCCTGTTCATTTCCCCACTATCCAAGTGGGCATAGAGTTGATTTTATATAGCGTGGTGAGCGCAGCGAGCCACCGAGCCCGAAGCGCGGCGAGCGAAGCGAGCCCCGCGAGGGGACGCATATTTCTTTAAAAGTATTCTGTGTCCCCTCGCGGGGCTCGCTACGCTCGCCACGCTTCGGGCTCGGTGGCTCGCTACGCTCGCCACAGGTTTATATCCAACTCCATGCCCACTTGGATAGTGGGGAAAGGAAAAGGACCCCTTTTTCCCATTGAATTCTATGTTAAAATGGACTCAGACCATTTTAACATTGAATCCTATGGAAAAATCTTGACCATCGCATCGCATACGATTTGGTCGCATGCGATGCGATGCGATCCGATCCGATTTCTAAATCGGACGCCCAGATACTACATAAGTACCGAAACACCTGTAGCTAAACTAAGCCGATGGCTAAATGAAAATGAGTAAGAAATGACATCATAAAATATAAAATATATTTGAACGTGGCAATAAGAGTTTGTTCGAATTTTGTGGCTAACACTTTACTTTTCTATGTTTTGAATTTGATTTATACAGTGAAAAGTTGTCAGGTTTTGTTATTATTAACCTTTCAGTTCTGACCAGGAAGATAAAATACATAAAGATAGATCAACATTGTTACAGTATCATATCATCACTTTATATGACATAGGGCCTTATTCTGATCGGTGCGGCCCGATCAGAATATGCGGCCGCAATCGTGCAGGCAAATCCCCGCCTTCCATACGGATCGCCACCTGCCGTCCGTACGCGGATATGTGGCGATCCGCATGAAATTGGACGGGGATACGCCTCCTCCGTCTTGGGAGCAGCCCCTGCATTCGATGGTCGCCGAACATCGAATGCAGGGCCGCACGCTCCACCAGGTCCCGCAACACAAGACCACACGGACACTTGTCCGTGTGAAATCATGTATGGGGGCGGGCAGCTGACATCCGGCGATGTCAGATGCCCGCCCCGTACCCACGCGTCACGGCCTCATTACCATGCATACGCCCCACGTTTGCATGGGAACGCCCATGAAACGCGGGGCGTATGCATAGGGTAATGAGGCTAAGTAGCCCCTCACGCCCCTCTACGCCCCCTGTGCGGCGTATAAAGAATCCGTGCGGCGAAATCGCCTGCACATGCGCAGAGTGACCTCTGCACATGCGCAGACGATCAACATCGGCGGTCCGTCCGCATGCGGGAATATCCGCACCGATCAGAATAAGGCCCATAGAAACTAATTGCTAATAAAATGCTTTAGGTATTACGCCACCCATAAGGGCTTCTTAAAGCCCCCATACGCTATGCGATTTTGGTGAAATCGGCCCAAAATCGCAGATGTGTGACATCTGATCCAATGCGTGGTCCCGTGTGCATCGGATCGGATCAGGGAGGTCGGACGGTCAGCACATAAGATCACATCCGACCTCCAGACTGACCGGTGGAGCAGTGGGATCAGCAGCGCTCATAAGGGGGATGCCGGAACGGGCAGCGGGTTCTGACGCTTTAAATAGCTGGCGGCGCCGGCAAGTGCTGACCTGGCCGGGTGGTGGGATCAGCAGCGCTGCGGGACAGGCAGTGCAGTAGCGGACTGGCAGGTATTAGATTGACTGGCCGTTCTCTGATTGGCTGAGAGCTCTCAGCTAATCAGAGAACGGCCAGTCATTTGACAGGTATTTTAAAAATCTAATACCCGCCACTGCACTGCCCGTCCCCACTGCTGATGTCTGTGATCACACCGCCCGGCCAGGTCAGCACTCGCCGCCGCCACAAGTTAGTTAAAGCGTCTGGACCCGCTGCCCGCTCCGGCGTCCCACTGATGAGTATCACCGCCCACCCCATGCTCCCCACCACCCGCTGCAGCTCCCAGTTACATGTGATAAATCACGATGGTACTTGTTTCCTAGAACGACGCCCATCGTGGCCATCGCATGTACATCGCATGCCAATATAATGGCATGCGATGCGACCAATGTGATGTCCGCGATTTTACATAGAAATGCATGGTAAAATGTAAATCGCGTCGGTCGCATCGCATGCGGCCAAAAAATCGCATGCGATGCGACCGACGCGATCACCGATTTTACATAGGGAACAATGTTAAATGGCCCAATTGACCCGATTTCACATAGGGAACAATGTTAAATGGCCCACAGACCCTGAAGTGTGAAATGCCCCCCCCAATTGTTAACGCCACCCCACGATCAACGTCAACCCGAAGCGTGGCAAGCGCAGCAAGCCCGCGAGGGGTGGCGGTAGACGTCCTCCGACCTTTTCATACCCCCACTATCCACGTCGGAGTGGAGTTGAGAATAGAAAGTGTGGAGAGCGCAGCGAGCCACCGAGCCCGAAGCGTGGCGAGCGGACGCAGATACCTGTGAAGCCCGCGAGGGGACGCGTATAGCTGTGAAGGTATCTGCAAATAGGATACACATAGGATGCATCTCAAGTCAATCAGGTCCAACTCTTTGGACAATAAGTTGGACAAGTGTAAGGGGGCCTTTACAGGGATGACTTGTTAATAGTGGCATCCTGGGAAGTTTCTGCTCTTTACAGTACTTCCTGGAACAGTTCCCAGCACTAAAGCTGCACCTGTTTCCCAGGTGTAATCTGTTTGTGTAACGCCCACACACAGCACCATGATATAAGGATACATAGATTTGGATGTGCACATACTGTAGACATCCCCTCAACCAACATAGAATTAGCCATCAGAAGAAGCAGTTCACATTATAAAACAAACCTTAATTCAAGATGCTTTCTACAGCTGCTAAAGTAAGTACTCTTTCAATGTAAATGTAGATATTTTATGCATTTTAGAATAATATTATACAATATAAGATGCCTTGGGGCAGATGTGTTAACCCTTCACAAGAGATAAAGGCAAGGGTGATAAAGAGAGATAAACGTCCAGCCAATCACCTGCTAACTGCCATGTTACAGGCTGTGTTTGAAAAAAGTCAGTAAGGAGCTGATTGGCTGGACATTTATCTCTCTTTATCACCCCTGCATCTATCTCTTGTTAAGGCTTAATACATCTGCCCCAGTATTCCATATTTCAAATTGATCAAATATACTAAAAACCTTTTGTAAATAGACCTACACTACTAACCAACTTGAAGATAATTGTAATGTCACCATTATTTTGTATGTTCATATTATTGTATTTATATTCTATGGTTTATTATTGTATCTATAGTATGTGTCATATAAAAATATTACATTTGCTTATATAAAATATTTACATGTATACCAAACTTCCCAATATGACCCAATGCCATATACAGTATTCTGTTACCAATTACAGTAGGCTGTGGGCCATCACTGGTGTAACAACAGCAGCTTAGCATTGGTTAGTTAAGTTTGAACAATGCATAAACTTGTATAAAGGTGTTTGTGGGTGCGTAAGCTGTAGCAAGTGCTGTACACAAGGCTAGGAACAGATATGTCACTGGAAGCACTGAAAATAGGAAGGCATTGAAAGTAGAAAAGCATTTGTAATAGGGATTCCTTGTATATAAAATAAATAATTAATAGAAAATGCTATTTTAAGGGGGTAATTACTGAAGCTTGGTGAGAGAAAAAAATGTGAGAGAAAATATACTGGCCAATCAGCTTCTGCCTTACATGTTATGGGCCATGTTTAGAAAATGACAGTTATGGTCTAATTGGTTAGTACTTTATATGTAACAATTGTATCTCTCTCAAAACTCTGATAAATAAAAAAAACAGTACAAATATATAAGATAATTACACACTAATCTATTATAGTTTATAATGTTGCCAAGGAGATGTGTAATACCTAATGTAAAGATACTGTACAAAGCTTCAAATATCTATATAAATAACATGGAACAAAACGTCAACTTAGTTATAATACCTATATTATTATTCATATGATTCATTATGCCGCTAACTACAGCATTTTGCCTAATGAGTACTAATTGTACAATTAGAACTAATTGCTTAAATGTTCATTGTTGGATGTAACAAGCAGCACAACATGATAAAGTGTAATAGGACATGGGGGTAGATTTATTAAGCTCGGTGAAGTAATAAAGTGTCTGGTTCTTATAACCGGCCAATCAGCTCCTACCTGTCATTTTTCAAACCAAGCCTGAAACTTCACAGTTAGGAGCTGATTGGCCGGTGATAAAAACCAGACACTTTATAACTTCACCGAGCATAGTAAATCTGCCCCATGGTTACAGTGACCAGGATAAGAGTGCATTGATAAAATAGAGCTCTCTGTGGATTTCACAGCACATAGAGTACATTAAAGTATATTATATTTACATAGTATTTAAACTACATATGTTACCATCACATGGCATTAAAATGAATGCTACAATATATAACGAATATATATTCAATAATTTATTTTTTATCATTCTTAGAACACAAAGAGCCTTCATCAACTATCAAGGCAAATTCACAAGTTGACAGAGAAAGGTAAATATCTTCACTATCCACTTCATTATCATTATTATTTTGAAATTAAATTGGTGAATGCAATCATGTTATCAATACAATATTTGTAACATATTTATGGTGCCAATGAGACATTAACCTTTGAGCTGTTACCCTAGTGTATAATCAGTAAAAAGTTCTAGTATTTAATAAAACAGGGTAAATACTATTTTGAAAGTTTCATAAGATTAAAAATGGCCCCATTTGAATTGAAAAAAGAAATGTAAATCAGGAAAGTTAGAAGAAATGTTAATGTGCTGTGTCTCTTATCAGTGGCTGTGGGAAACCAGTTAGATGAATCCGTCACCAACACTTTTGCCTCATTCATCCATGAGATCCGTCCGGATCACCTGTCTGCTATTGTGCGGCACAGAAGCAAGCGCATGATCCTGGACAGCATTGGGGTCGGACTGGTCGGCAGCACAACTCATGTCTTCAATATCGTGGTGAAATACTGCCAGGTAATACATGGGGATGATCTGTGATAGTGCATGTCATCATTTGAGTTATGAGGATATGGTTACAGAACTATGGACTGAAAGATAAAAACTGTAATCTGAATACTGTATGAAAGTATAATGTAATAAGTAATGGATCAAATAGATATGTAAATTGAATATTGTACACAATTATTAACCCTTATATGAGAGGGTAGGGAGAAAATTAGAAAGATTAATCAAATTGAGAAATAAATTCTATAACTGGTGATCACCTACGTGTCACTAACGGGGTTATTTTGGTTCAGTCTTTCTGACAAATTCCTTCTTAGATGGACAAAACCATGTGCACTGCAGGGGGGCAGATGTAAAATGTGCAGAGAGAATTAGATTTGACTGAGATATTTTGTTTCTGTGCAGGGTAAATACTGACTGCTTTATTTTTACTCTGCAATATAGATCTCACTTTGAAATAAAACCCCACCCAAATCTAATTCTCTCTGCACAAGTAACATCTGCCCCCCTGCAGTGCACATGGTTTTGTCCATCTAAGAAGGATTTTGTCAGAAAGAGTGAACTAGAATAAGGCCCTAAGTCACAGTGAAAATATCATAAGAATATTCGTACAGTCAGAAGGGAGAGCTCCCTAAGATACGATGTCATCCGTTCATATGGACAATTTGCAAATGCTATTATAAAACAACTACACCGTTACTGGATTCCATTGTGGTGAGAGATAAATACAATATAGTATATTATTAGGTATAATAGAAAATATATGTGAAATATCAGTCAGTGAGCGTATAACTGTTACGTTTGTGCGATCCTTATGCAAGGTCACCATACCCCAAAATGTAGGAGAACGCTGCCTCAAATTATAGTTATACAATAATTCAGAAACACTAAGGTCGGCAAGTTTGTAAACCATAAGACCCGAATCTATTCTTCTTATACAAGCTTTTAACAAATGTTTTAAAGATTAACATCATATTGTTTTCTTGTTTCAGGACCTGTATTCTTCAACATCTGGAAATTCTGCCCTTTGTTCTGTCTATGGGCAAAAAGGTTTAAAGCTCTCCCCAACCCTGGCTGCGTATGCCAATGGAGTAGCTGTAAGTAGCCTTTACTATAAATAAGAGTAATACCATAATGATTCTAAAGCTGCAAAGTGAATCTAATCATCACATTCACCTTAGGCTCACTCCATGGACTTTGATGACACGTGGCACCCTGCCACACACCCTTCTGGTGCCGTGCTTCCTGCCATCCTGGCACTGTCACAGATACTGGCACAAGGCAGAAAGATCAGTGGTGAGGAACTGCTGACAGCTTTCAATGTGGGGATTGAAATACAAGGAAGACTTATGGGTTTCTCCAGCGAAGCAAAGAGCATTCCCAAAAAGTGAGTAGTTAGTCCCTATTGTTAATGAAATATTCAACAAATGAATTATGTTTGTGTGTGTCTGTGTTTGTGTGTGTGCATATATATACATCCGGATGAAGGAAGTGGGAGATGCAAACAATCGGCGTACAAACACTGACATTACCAGGGTTCTTGCAAGTCTACTTAACTGTCCTCCAACCCTCCCTCCCCACATTTTATCCTAAGCCTCCCTTCTGCAGCCTATAGATGGGAACACAGTGGGTGATACATCATTAACGATAAGCACAATAATGGCTTACCCCCAATGTCGTTAATGATGCATGCTCAATGTCATCAGAAAATGCATGTGCAGAACATGGGGTGGGTGACATCCTTGACCGAAAACGGTCAGTGTGTTGGCACTATATCATTCTCCTTTGGCACCACCAATATAGTTAACTATAACGGAGGGTGCGGTGTGTGCCCAGCTTAACACTTCCCGGTAGTGCCTACCCTAACCCCCATACCATGTCACCTTAATCTAAATCCCTGCCCCACATCCTACACCTAGTCTACCCTTCTAAGTGCCTAACTTTATCATCCCGGTGGATGGGTTGGCAGCAGTCATAATATCGGTGCTGGAATCCCGACTGTTGCCATCCCGAACATAAGGGAGGGTTAGCTTTAGGCCAGGAGGTTGGAGGAATAGGGTACCTAGGGTAACATACCTCGTAACTGTCCCGATTTACGCTGGAATGCCCTGGTTTTTTGGTACGGTCCTGTGTGCTCTGCACTGCTCAGCGGTGAATAGAAACTGTGCAAATGCATCTATTCCCTATTGCACACAGCATCTATTCCTGGATACAGAGTGGCTGGGGGCAAGGCCAGGGTCTCACAGAGCAGGCCATGTCCCCACATCGACTAAAATGGGGGCATGGCCTCGCACAGGATCCGACTACCTGTCCTTCACATGTTGGGAGGTATGGGGTGAGGCTACCTGAGGGAAGGTTAGGATTAGGCTGCCGGGAGGGAGGGTTTATATATAACCAATAATGGGAAAAACAGGCATTGTGCTAAAGAAAATGATATTTTAGCTGGATATGGAACTATACGACATGATCATCTTATTAACAAATACTGTAAATGTTTTTATTTTACCAGTAAATGTTGTAATTATTATACCAGATAATGTGTACATGTTATTGTCATACAAATTAATAACGTATATTTCCTCAATACAGATTTCATCCACCATCCGTGGTTGGCACCATGGGAAGTGCAGCAGCATCAGCAAAACTACTCTCATTGGACAAAGATCAATGCACTCATGCCCTGGCGATAGCAGCCTCACTCGCTGGTGCTCCTATGGCAAATGCTGCCACCCTCGCCAAGCCCCTGCATATTGGCAATGCCACAAGGTTAGGTCTGGAAGCTGCTATCCTGGCTGCTAAGGGAATGGAGGCCAATACTCTCATACTGGATGATGTGCCCGGCTGCGCTGGGTTTAGTGCATTTTATGGCGATTACCAGCCTAAGCCATTATCTCCACCAGGTAATCAGTATGAATTTCTCCTTGAGAAGCAAGACATTGCATTCAAGTCCTTTCCTGCACATCTAGGAATGCACTGGATCGCTGATGCTGCCGTCTCAGTTAGGAATAGATTTGTCCAACAATATGGCTCATTTGACCCATCCGCTATTCAGTCTATAGTTCTTAGAGTCCCAGTATCCAAATACATTAACAGGCCCTATCCAGACTCAGAGCACCAGGCCCGCCACTCTTTCCAGTTCAATGCATGCACCGCACTCCTGGATGGGGAAGTGAATGTCCGTTCCTTCCATGAAGACACCATGTTTCGTAAAGAACTCCATAATCTCCTGAGCAAAGTGGTGGTGGAACATCCTCAAGATAATGAAGCAAACTTTGACAAGATGTATGCAGAGGTGGCTCTGCTGCTGAGAAATGGGGATCTGGTGACCGCGAAATGTGACACTTTTTATGGACATTGGAGAAAACCGCTGAGCAGAGAATCACTGCTGAAGAAATTCTCCTCCAATGCCAGACATGTCCTGCAGGAAGACCAGGTGCAAGGTGTAATACAGATAATAGACAATCTAGAGAGTGTCAGAGACAGCTCCCTACTGCCATTGCTACTTCAGTAACTCATATAAGATTTACTCTTTCTCTGTTTACAGCAATTCTAAAGCAGGACTTTAGGATGGTATTTATTAATTAATGTATTATTATTTATATCTACTTTTCTTGTTGGATTTATGAAACATTAAACTGTTAAAATAGCTACAATGTGTAACACACCTGTCAAAAACTGAAAATATTTATATAATGAAATTGCATCTTTGTTGCTTTGCTACATCTTTGAAGGCTGGCATCATCACCCCCACATCTCTGATTTATAGCAGACCAATGTGTCTGGTGAGGTTATAGCAACTTAGCTAGGCAACGTATTACTAGGTCCACAGATGCCACATCTTCTTGGCATATTAATGAGATTGGGGGTCTACATTTGATGGTAAATGTCTACCAGTATCCTCTCTCTCTCTCTCTCTCTCTCTCTCTTTCTCTCTCTCTCTCTCTCTCTCTCTCTCTCTCTCTCTCTCTCTATATATATATGACTAGTGTTCGTTTGTGTGTCTCCAAAACACTGCCAGTGATGCATCTCTTTCTCTCTGAAACATGCACAAACACAGAAGTAATCACAAGGTAGCTTTCAAAGCATTTGCTTAAAGCGGGCTTACTAGTATTGTCATATTAGTAGAAGGTACTGCGACATTGCTGTGCACTGTACTATGCTCATATATAATTAAATATTGAGCAGTAACTCATACTACTAGGTCCTACTATTTCATATATATATATATATATATATATATATATATATATATATATATATGTGTGTGTAGGAGCAAATTATCTATAAGATAAAAATGTACACTATGGAATTGCTTGTGCAAATATGTATATTTAAAAATATTTTTGTCAATTAGTTCACTAGGAAGCAATGACATCAATATGCAAATGTTGAATTGTGTAAATATGTAATACAGTTTACAATATAAAATTGCTGACTGCATGTACTATAAAATAAATACTTTGCATGTTTCGTACATTAAATTGTGTCTGAAAATAACATTGATCATGTATCCATTTTTTTCATTAAATTGACTTACAGAACTTATGATAGAAATCCATTTTCATTTACTTGGGTACAGTGTATAACGGTTCATATAACTATGCACACCCAGCAGCTGCCTAACTGTACCCATACACACACACACAGTCACAGCCTAACCCTATCCATACACATCTAGCCATAGCCTACATGTATCCAAACACACACCAAAGTGCAGCCTAACCCTATCCATACACACCCAGCCACAGCCTAGCCACAGCTAAACCATAGCCAAACACCCTCCATGTAGTCTAACCATAACTGTACAAACCCAGCATCAGCCTATTACCCTACACACCTAGCCTAAACATACAGTACTGTAAACCTACACTCCCAGCTTAACTGTGACCATACACACACAGCTGCTGACTAACTGAAACTGTACACACAAATCCTCAGCCAAACCATACACACCCAGCCTAACCCTAACTGTACACACCCATCCACTGCCTAACCGTACAAACCCAGCCTAACCCTAACTGTACACACCCAGCCTCAGCAAAACCGTACACACCCAGCCTAACCCTAACTGTACACACCCAGCCACTGCCTAACCATACACGCCCAGCCTAACCCTAACTGTACACACCCAACCACTGCCTAACCATACACACCCAGCCTAACCCTAACTGTACACACCCAACCACTGCCTAACCGTAAAAACCCAGCCTAACCCTAACTGTACACACCCAACCACTGCCTAACCATACACACCCAGCTTAACCCTAACTGTACACACCCAGCCACTGCCTAACCGTAAAAACCCAGCCTAACCCTAACTGTGCACAAAGAGCCTCAGCAAAACCATACAAACCCAGCCTAACCCTAACTGTGCACACCAAGCCACTGCCTAAATATTTACCCAAGCTCAACCCAGTGGCAGAGGGAAGAATATGGGTTATATGAGGCGGGAGTATATTTACCCCCCTTGGCTGACCACGCCCACTCAAGATATTCCACCCTCCCATTAGGGCTGCTTTGAGACATTTCCCAGGCTGCTTTTAAATACCAATCTGTCCCTAGGTAGGAATATCCAGCTACAGCTAACAGCAAACAGACTGTGTAAAGTTAAGTCTGCACCACAATTGTATTGGCCAATATGAATAGAATTCCTTTATTCGTCTCGCAATGGAGAAATTTCAGTGTTACAGCAAGGTTCAAGAACAGATAAGAATAATAGCATAACTCAAGAATCTAGGAACATGCAGGTCTTCTTCAGAACATGACAGTTGTACATTCTAATTGCAGCCGGAAGGAACGATCTGTGATATCTCTCCATTGAGCATTGAGGGTGAAGCAACCTATCACTGAAAGTGCTACACAGATCCGTCAAAACATTTTTGAGCAGGTGTGAAGCATTATCCAATAATGATGTTATCTCGCTGATCATTCTCCTCTCACCCACAATCTCTACCGAATCCAAAGGCATTCCTAGGACAGAACTGGCCTTCCTTACCAGTCTGTTTAGTCTCTTATTGTCGGCTGTTGAAACACTGCTGCCCCAGCAGACCACTCCGTAGAATATGGCCGATGACACTACACAGTTGAAAAAGGTCTTCAGGAGCGCTCCCTGCACTCCAAAGGACCTCAGTCTCCTCAGCAGATAAAGTCTACTCTGCCCCTTCCTATATAGAGCGGCAGAATTATCAGACCAGTCCAGTTTATTGTTAAGGTGAAAACCTAGGTACTTGTAAGTTCTTACGATCTCAATATCCATTCCCTGAATGCTCAACGGAGTTGGGGGGGTATGCTGACGTTTCCTGAAATCAACTACCAGCTCCCTAGTTTTCCTCGTGTTAAGTTGAAGATGGTTCTCCACACACCAGGTAGCAAAGTTCTGCACAAGTTCTCTGTACTCCCTATCGTCCCCATCTACGATAAGACCCACAATAGCAGAGTCATCAGAGAACTTCTGTAGATGACAGGTTGATGTATTGTAAGTGAAATCTGCAGTATAGAGAGTAAAAAGAAATGGTGCCAAAACTGTTCCCTGCGGCACCCCTGTACTACAGATAATAGTATCGGACTGGCACTCCTTGGTCCTCACATACTGTGGACGGTTTGTAAGGTAATCCAGGATCCAGGTGATTAGATGATGATCCACCCCCGAGTCAACTAGTTTCTCCCCCAGGAGCAGGGCCGTTTCTAGACAATTTAGCGCCGAAAAAGGGTGTGTGGTTCATTTAAAAAGGGTGTGGCTTAATATAAGGGCGTGGTCTAGCAGGAAAACAATTGCCTTACATCACACGTTTGCATCCTGCATGACCCGAATTGTCATTGTCCTCCCGCACTTAAGTTGGCCGGCTGAAGGCCACACAGGGACTTAGTACACCTCACAGATCAAGGCCAAACAATGACAGGCTACTTAAATCATTATACACTATTTATCCGTGATGACAATTATACATTACGCCGCACACCGTGATGAAAATTACACATTATGTCACACACCGTGATGACATTTACACATTATGTCGCACACACCGTGATGACAATTACACATTATGTCGCACACCGTGATGCCCATTAGACCACACACCGTAATGGCCATTACAAATTATGCCCCACGCGCCGCTGACGCACAACTGATGCCGTTTACTCATATGCCCCCACAGTGCCAGATATGCCCCCACAGCGCCACACATATATGCCCCCACAGTGACAGCTATGCCCCCACAGTGCCACACATATGCCACCAGTGCCAAATATGCCCCCACAGTGCCAGACATGCCCCCACAGCGCCACAAATATATACCCCCACAGTGCCACACATATGCCCCCACAGTGCCACACATATATGCCCCCACAGTGCCAGATATGCCCCCACAGCGCCAGATATGCCCCACAGCGCCACATATGCCCCCACAGCGCCACATATGCCCCCACAGCGCCACATATGCCCCCACAGTGCCACACTTATGACCCCATAGTGCAAAACATATGCCCCCACAGTGCCAAACATATGCCCCCACAGTGCCACAGATATATGCCCCCACAGTGCCCAATATGCCCCCACAGTGCCACAGATGTATGCCCCCACAGTGCCAAATATGCCCCCACAGTGCCATAGATCTATGCCCCCACAGTGCCAAACTCACTGTGTCTGTGTCTGTGCCATCGCCTCTGCCTCTGCTTCCTTGGGGAGTGCTGCTGCAGCGCTGCTTCCATGGGGAGGGGAGCGGAGCGCATCGCGCTTCTTTCCTTCCCCTTCACTGTGTAGTTGTACCTGTCTGTCCTGTCGCCCATCAGCCATTCATACCCCGCGGGCTGGTTTTCTTAATGGCTGCCAGCCCGCGAGCTCTGATAGGCTGACAGCCCAGTGACACACTGAGCGAGGGGGAAGGAGAGACCCTCTCCTCCCTCTGCTTGTTGTGTGTGGACTGTGGAGTCAGACGCCGGGGAGGAGGCTGCGGCGGCCGCGGCATTGGGATAGCTGCAGGGCGCCCCGGCTGTCAAACAGAGGCGGACAAGCCGTGCGGCGCCCCGGGCTGCTGCACGGCTTGTCCGCCTCTAGAAACGGCCCTGCCCAGGAGCATGGGCTGAATGGTATTAAAAGCACTGGAGAAGTCAAATAACATTATTCTCACGGTGGCCCCAGCTCTCTCCAGATGAGGCAGGGCCCTCTGCATCAGATGTATGACAGCATCATCCACACCAATTGCAGGCTGATAAGCAAACTGCAGTGGGTCCATAGAAGATCTCACTAGAGGTCAAAGATAGCCAGCCTCTCCAGGGACTTCATCAGCTGAGATGTTAACGCCACCGGCCTGTAGTCATTGAAGTCCTTAGGACGTGATGACTTTGGCACAGGTACCACACACAAGGTTTTCCATAGCATCGGTACCCTCCCTTGCTCCAAGCTTAGATTGAAGATGGCCGCTACTATCCCACACAGCTGACCAGCACAGGACTTAAGGACTCGTGAACTGATACCATCTGGACCCTCAGCCTTCCTTACATTACACCTACTTAATTCTCCCCTCACCTGATTTGTTGTAAAGGACAGGGTGGAGTTGGAACTATGCCCAGACTTTGGTGATAGAGGGCACTGCTGTTGGTGGTGACAGTTTACCGGGGGTGAGGTGGCAGCCTGATCATATCTGTTGAAGAAAACGTTCAAATTATTCACCCACTCAAGATCCTCCTTTGGCTGGGATACCGAATCTTTGAACCCGGAAATGGTTTTTAGATCTCTCCAGACTCCCCTAACATTCTTAAGCTGGAGCTGCTCCTCCATCCTCCTTCTATAGCTCAATTTACCCTCCCTAATCTTCACCCTCAATTCCCTCTGCACAGACCTCAACTCATCCTTGCTGCCTGACTTAAACGCCCTCTTTTTATCTTTGAGAAGAGTCTTTATACCAGGGTTAATCCAGGGTTTATTGTTTGAGAAGCACCGTACTGTTTTTACAAGCACAGTGTTTTCCACACAAAAGTTTATATAGTCTGTAACACAATCTAAGGTGTATGCACCCATCTAAGGGGTTAATTTACGAAATCTTATACATTTATATACCTTGACACATGGTAGCCATGTTCATCTCTGGTGACTCCTATTGGGCCTTCTCTGTCTCTTCTTCTGTCCTATTCTTTGCTCTACCCTCCTGTCCCTATGGGTGCCGGATGGGTTCCCGACAGTCGGGATCCCGACAGTCATTTACCCGACGTCGGCATCCCGACTGTCAAAATGCCGGCAGCCGGGTGACCGACGGCCACCCGCTATTTTCCCTCGTGGGGGTCCATGACCCCCATAGAGGGAGAATAAAATAGGTGGCTTGCGTAGCGAGCCACCGTGCCCGCAGCGTGGCGAGCGCAGCGAGCCCGCAAGGGGCTTTTTTGTACTCGCCATGCTGTCTGACTCCGGGCAGTCGGGATCCCAACTTCGGGATAATGACTGTCGGGATCCCGACTGTCGGAGTCCCATACCACACCCGTCCCTATTAGGCCTGTACTGTCTGCTGGAAGTGGCTTAGGCGACTTACACACGGACCGGGCCATTTTCTGTGGGGAGGGAGGGCTGGGGCGGACGGGCCCGGGGAGGGAGGGCTGGGGGCCTGCCCATGGGAATGCCTAATATTTTATTGGCATCCTCATGAAAACACTGGGCATTCCCATGGGTACGCAGGTGGGCTGATGTCTGTCACCAGACATCAGCCGCCCAAACCTACTTCATCCAGGGGCATGCAAGTAAAAGTCAGTTTTGAATGATGTCTCCTGCTAGTGGAGGGATGCGAGGCCATGTGATCTCGTACACATCCCCACACATGATACCAAGGAGATTCGGTTGTGTGGTGAAGGGGGGGGGGGGTGGAGTTGCCCTCTAGTGCTCAGACTCTATTGTGCTGCATGGCGGGGTGCTGTGGCTGAGAGAGACAAGCCCAAACAGAGGAGGCTGCACATGGACCTCCTCCTCTCTTAAAGTGCCCCTGAATGCAAAACAGAACACGTGCACTTCATACAGAGAATATAAACATCATACTGCTACAGACTGTACATAGAATGGACAGTGTGCAAAAAGAACTTATGAGGATATGCAGACATGGCACAGAAGGTGTGACTCATTACTCACCACTCCAACTCTCCGCTCCAACAAACCACCACTCCAACTCACCATTATGACTCACCAGTTGCCTCCAATGAACTAGCCACTCCAACTCACAACTGTGACTCACCAGTTACTGCCAACAAACTCACCACTGTGACTCACTGCTCATGAGTTACCTCCAACAAATGCTCAATAACAAAAAGTTGCATTGCAACCAGTGGCGACTCTTACCTTCATGGGGCCAGCGCAGGTGCTGTCCCTCTCTCACACCTGCTATTCTCTTCCCGATATTTTCAAATCTACTTTTTTAAAGAAAAATAATTATTTTTATCAATCAAGCATTATGTATTGATTTTCTTGTATTGTAACTTACAGTTTGACCATCGTATTGAATCATGCCCCTGAGGAAGTCGTGTGTACGACGAAACACGTTGGGCTAAACTGGCGTTTATGGACATTTGTTTATTTGTACAATTTGTTGTAACACCATCGGTTCACTGCAACTGTAATTGAACCTTACATATTTACTGCTATGCTCCTGTGAGCAACTTTTTAATAAACTGTTTTTATTATAATTTGAATTGTACAGTTTAATCATATAAGGTTCTTAGCGCACCCCGAAAACCCCCCATTTTCTCCATATATATATATATATATATATATATATATATATATATATATATATATATATATGCAGAAAGGTCTGGCACTATATACTGGCTCCTGCTCCCCTGATGTTACTTGGCCTGGGTGCCAGCTGGTTACTGGGGGTGAACCCAGTACATGTATATCATTAACAAAGATGAGCGTCACTCCAGGTACATGTAAAAGTATTTTTACTGTATGGTGTCTACAGTGTTTCGGGCATAGCCCGTCTTCAGGACAAGTACTTGTCCTGAAGACGGGCTATGCCCGAAACACTGTAGACACCATACAGTAAAAATACTTTTACATGTACCTGGAGTGACGCTCATATTTGTTAATGATATATATATATATATATATATATATATATATATATATATATATATATATACACACACACACACACACACACACACACACACACATATATACATATGGCAAATGGGACAATGAAATGTTAAGGATACACCTTTTGGAAAATGTATAGTCTCTGAGTGCCGCTGTTTTTTTGTGTGGGTGGGTGCGGGGGGAGAAACAACATGTATGTACATAGTTGTACGTACATAATTGAGCAGCAGTAATATTAGTGCTGTATATCAGTGCTACTTCATGCCAATGCTGCATATTTACCATCATAACTTATATATAATACAGGATTTCTGTGCTGGTAAATCCTGCCTGTGACACTGCAGAGAGATCTCATCCAGCAGCCAGTGCCGGATAAGTGAGAGGCAGAGGCGGGCTGGGCAGGGGGGCAGGGTGCCACTTGCCCCCCAGGCCACTATACTTTTAGACATTTGGGGCCGCGACCAGGTGGAGTATCGGGCCAGCATTCTCTTGCTGCCTCCGGCTGCTAGCTTTCAGGCATCAGTGCTGCGGTCACGCTGTGGCTGTACTGCTGGGTGAAAACAGTGTTGATTGGTGGATAGCTCTGACCATCCACCAATCACAGTTGCGGGAGAATCTAAACGCGCTCCCTCTGCCAGCCAGTGAATGTGATGCTGCAGACATCACTAGAGGAGGAAAGAGACAAGTGACGTGAGTACTAGTAATATTGGTCTGACGCTGACCAAAAGATCAAGGTCTCCTTATTGCAGGGGAATCAAGGACGTCAGAACAGGGGGGGGGGGGGGGGGGGGGGGGGGGATTATTTGATAGGAGCACCAGATAAAACATCCAGCAGGGGCCTTAGAGTGGCAGGCAATGTAAGTCAGACTAAACTAGTCTGAACTCCGGAGGAGCGCAGGGACTAGAAGGGGCGGGTGCAGCAGCTGGGCAGGAAGGAGAGGGGGAGACTAGCCTGATACACAGTGACATGCAGCTGCACCACACGGAGCCAGGCAGGCTGTCACACAGGCATCCAACCAGAGAGGAGAGTGCTCTGCTGTCCCGCCTTCTGTGTCTGCTCTGCCTGTGTATGGGAGAGATCCAGGCAGCAACACAAGAAAAGTAAGTGGAGGAGAGCTCTAAGCTTACCTAGTTGAGTTGCATGTGAGGGGTGTGGGGACATGTGCAGGGCATATGAGGTGTGTGGGCACATGTGCAGGGCATATGAGGTGTGTGGGCACATGTGCTGGACATATGTGGGGACATGTGCTGGACATATGAGGTGTGTGGGGACATGTGCTGGACATATGAGGTGTGGGGACATGTGCAGGGCATATGAGGTGTGTGGGGACATGTGCTGGACGTATGAGGTGTGTGTGTGCACATGTGCAGGGCATATGAGGTGTGTGGGCACATGTGCTGGACATATGTGGGGACATGTGCAGGGCATATGAGGTGTGTGGGGACATGTGCTGGACATATGAGGTGTGGGGACATGTGCAGGGCATATGAGGTGTGTGGGGACATGTGCTGGACGTATGAGGTGTGTGTGTGCACATCAGGGTTGCCGACTTTAACATTCTCCTCTCCGGGAGAAGCCCGGAGAGGAGAGTTTCAGCAGCCGCTCAGGGGGCGGGGCTTACGAGTGACATCACTAAGCCCCGCCCCCATACTGTTAAAATCAGCGAATTCAGGGATCTCCATGGAGGGGGCGGGGCTAAAATGACGCGATTGTGCCGTTTTAGCTCCGCCCCCTCCTCTGAGACCCGAGGATTGCGGCATTTTAATGCCGCGATCCGGGGGTCAGCGGGGGTCCCCCCTGAATCCGGGAGGGTTGCCCACCCTTCCGGGGGCCGGGAGGGGGTACCCGATTTTCGGGAGACTCCCGGAAATTCCGGGAGGGTCGGCAACCCTGGTGCACATGTGCAGGGCATATGAGGTGTGTGGGCACATGTGCTGGACATATGTGGGGACATGTGCAGGGCATTTGAGGTGTGTGGGGACATGTGCTGGACATATGAGGTGTGTGGGCACATGTGCAGGGCATATGAGGTGTGTGGGCACATGTGCAGGGCATATGAGGTGTGTGGGCACATGTGCTGGACATATGTGGGGACATGTGCTGGACATATGAGGTGTGTGGGGACATGTGCTGGACATATGAGGTGTGGGGACATGTGCAGGGCATATGAGGTGTGTGGGGACATGTGCTGGACGTATGAGGTGTGTGTGTGTGTGTGTGCAGGGCATATGAGGTGTGTGGGCACATGTGCTGGACATATGTGGGGACAAGTGCAGGGCATATGAGGTGTGTGGGGACATGTGCTGGACATATGAGGTGTGTGGGCACATGTGCAGGGCATATGAGGTGTGTGGGCACATGTGCAGGGCATATGAGGTGTGTGGGCACATGCGCAGGGCATATGAGGTGTGTGGGGACATGTGCTGGACATATGAGGTGTGTGTGTGTGCACATGTGCAGGGCATATGAGGTGTGTGGGCAGATGTGTTGGGCAGATGTGAGGTGTGTGGGCATATGTGCAGGGCATATGAGGTGTGTGGGGACATGTGCTGGACATATGAGGTGTGTGGGGACATGTGCAGGGCATATGAGGTGTGTGGGGACATGTGCTGGACATATGAGGTGTGGGCACATGTGCAGGGCATATGAGGAGTGTGGGCACATATGCAGGGCATATGAGGAGTGTGGGCACATGTGCATATGAGGTGTGTGGCCACATGTGCTGGACATATGAGGTGTGTGGGCACATGTGCAGGGCATATGAGGTGTGTGGGCACATGTGCTGGACATATGTGGGGACATGTGCAGGGCATATGAGGTGTGTGGGCACATGTGCTGGACATATGTGGGGTGCGGGGACATGTGCTGGGCATATGAGGTGTGTGGGGACATGTGCAGGGCATATGAGGTGTGTGGGGACATGTGCAGGGCATATGAGGTGTGTGGGCACACGTGCTGTGCATATGAGGGGTGTGGGGACAGGATGCAGTTACGATCCCGGCGTTCAGAATCCCGACGCCGGAATCCCGACCGCCGAAATGCCGACACTTTCTCCCTCCTGGGGTGTCCACGACACCCCTGCAGGGAGAATAAATTAGTGTGCCGAGCGTAGCGAGGCACCGGGCCCGCTGCGTGGCGAGCGCAGCGAGCCCGCAAGGGTTGGCGATCCACGTCCCCCCCTTGTCGGCATTTTGGCTGTCGGGATTCCGGCATCAGGATTCTGAACGCCGGGATCCCGTCCGCCGGGATTCAATACTGAATCCGTGGGGACATGTGCTGGGCAATGCCCCTTAGTGGCAAAACCAGGGACACGCACAGGGGTCCTGACTGGCAGATTTACAAAGTTGGGAGGTATGGGATCCTAACGAAATGCAAAAACTCATGGCTCATTTCAAGATGCCTGAGATCTGCTTCATGATTGGTTTACATATATATATATATATATATATATAGGAAAACTTGGTGGGATACGCACTCAATGAAAATTGTTATAGAGCCATAGGCGGGTGCCAGCCATGTAGATAATAAAGAAACTTAATACCCAAGTCGGATATATAAGGCAGCACTCCAAGTTGAAGAAGATAGTTTTTTACTTCATGGAAAGTGATTCATACATACACTGGGATTGCAACTGATAACATGAAGTTTAGGCATGGGTTTCAGGGTAAAATAGCATAGTCACCACAGCAGTTAAATGGCAGTCAATATATATACATATATATATATGTATATACCAATCATGAGGCAGACCTCAGGCATCTTGAAATGAGCCACGAGTGCGAAATTTTGAAGTTACTGTGAACAACATGCATTTGCATTTGCCCCCCAGGCTAAAAGTTCCCAGCCAGCCCCTGGTGGGAGGTGTGAGCTGGGAGTGTGTGGGAGGGACGGCTGACACTGTACAGTATAAGACACGCAGCAGAGCCTCCAGTCACTCAGAGACGGTGTGTGCAGTGCTGCAGCTATGCCTGAGCCCAGCAGCAGAGCGGAGTCGCTGTATCTCAGTGTCGGGGTCCTGGCTATCAGTGCAGGTAGGATACATCACTCCCTTCCTTGCCAGCAATCACCCTCCCTGACAGGGAAGGTTATACACTATTGTTTATATGTCTCTCTAATGGTTTCCCTATATGTTCCAGGATGTTTGCTTCTATCAATCCATCATTACAGCGCAGCTGCAGCTGCTCCACATGTGCCCCCTTCAGTCTTGGGTGTCCTGCTCCTTATCCTAGCAGTGATACTGGCGTATTCAGGTATGTTTCTTACTCTGGAACTTTAGGAGAAACTCTTTGTATGATGTCTAATTTATATGACCACAGCAGGGATGAGGCTTTACCCAGATTAATCTATCTATCTACTGTATCTAGCCATATTTCTATCTATCTTGGCCAGATGTATCAAGCTTCAATAAGTGATAAAAAGTGATAAACAACCAGTCATCTGCTCATACCTGTCTTCAAACCCAGCCTTAAACATAGCAGGTAGGATTGGCTGGCAGTTATCACTCTCCATTCTATGACTTCTTGAAGCTTGATACACCTGGCCCTATCTATCTATCTATCTATCTATCTATCTATCTATCTATCTATCTATCTATCTATACAGCTATACCAATACCCATCACAGCACATTTAAGTAAGAGATCCACCAACATAATAATAGGGTTTCTCCAGCACAGTGCGGACCCCTTTTACAATGCAGCGATAACATGTGAATCTATCCATTTGGGTGATTTCTGAAGTGTCCTTTCTCTCCTTTAGGAATCAGGAAAATCCCATCAAATGTCTCACTGTGGGTCACATTCTACTGGACAGTGTCAGCCATGTGGTGCAGCTCTGGAGTCAAATTTCTACTGATCGGAAATGATGTCATTGGCATCTCTGACACGAAAAACGCAATGGTTCCGGGCCTGGTGTCCTTCTTCCTGGGGCTGCTTATTATTGGTATTATAGGAATCCTTCAGAGGGAAATTCTCCTTGCTGTGATGGCTGTCGCACTCTCTCTTTCCTATATTCATGAACTTGTTATACTCTATGACAGCAGAATAGGCTCCTCTGCCGTAGCATGTAATTACCTCATAGTGACTCTAGTTGGGATATACTTTATTGGAGGACGGGCGCTCCGCAACCTCAGTAAGAAGAAAGTTATTTTGCCTGGTATAGACAGGTCCAGCATGAAAGACAAGGAGCTAGCTGCCACCAGGGGGTCATGTAATATAGAGCTTACAGCCACTTGTCTGATCCTTAATATGGCAGCCTCTAGTGTATTTGGCTGCAGGCTCCTGGGAATAACCAATACTCTGTTTGTGGGCCAGGTGGCGTGGCTGTGGACAGCAGCTGTGTACCAGACCGTTATATGCATCCTGTCATACCGCTATTATCACATTCTAGATGCCTCACATTTGGCATTTTTCTCCATTCTGAGATATGCGGAAGGGTACTCATTGCTCTATCAGTTCCTGAACACCAAGGAGCTAAGTTACCCGGTCCCATTCCAGGTAGTGTTTGCCATACTATTTTCTGTCCTCTCCATCTTTACTAGTATTCAGAGTCTGGGTCAGTCAGTGTACTTACTCTTCTATGTGGCCTATTGTATAGCATTGGCCAGTAACCCACATGGCTTTTTTCATGAAGGATCCCAGGGAGTGAATATTGCAGTATACATTGCTTCTGCGATTATGGTGCTGGTCGCTCTATACAATTCACAGACATCTGCAAGTATCCCCACTGGGGAGGGCATCATTAGGAAACTGTTCACCAGAAATAAGGTTTTCAGGCTCCATCAGGGTAATAATATCCATGAGCCCTTCCTTGGCTATTCCAAGTATGCTGATGCTGAAGTCCTGGCTCATGCATGCAGCATTTTGGCTGCCTTTGCCATGACAATGCCGGGAAGCTCGGGAGAACCCTTGGCCACAGTTGTCTTACCATGGGTCGTTGTTGCAGGAGGGCTGTATAATCTCATTTGTGGGTCAGTGGCGTTCTCCCGTGGTAAGACCCTGGAAAGTAGTGCTTTCATTCTGTATGGAGTAATGTGGGTTATTTGGGGAATATCCCGCTATAGTGGTATCTATAGCACAAGCAGAGGCTTTAACACTGCAGTAGGAATGATATGCTTTATTCTGTTTAACAGTTTCATTGTATTCAGCACCCTTTTCCTATCTAAGGCCTGGTTTGCATATTCTCTCACCTTCCAGCTTATCCTGGTCAGCTTCCTTCTAGACTCTCTCAATGCTCTTCCTCTGGGCTATGACATCGCTGTCACTATTATCTTCGGCATTGCTGCCTTCTACTTATTTCTTGCCACCCTATATAATGGCACCTTTGAGGCTCCCCAAATACCAGTTGGCAGCCCCTTTATCAAAATTAGTGGTTTTTCTAATAAGGCATCCAAATGCCCCCATCTGATCTCTACAAGGACCAGCTCTGTGCGACAGATTGCAGGTAAGAAGACAGTTACCATTGTGTTCTGTACATTTTAAAACATGGGTGGCCAAACCTGTCCTCAAGATTTACCAACAGTTCATGTATGTCAGGCAACCTGTGGATATAGTAGGAATGAATGCAGCATGTTGGAAAATGTGACAGTTAGTAATGACTACAGCTGTGCACCAGCTAGGTGATCTGGGAAATGTGGATCACTAGTAGACCTCGGGGACAGGTTTGGCCAACCCTGACTTAGAATGTTATATTTATATTGTATTGTCAGGTCATTGTCACAGGGTTATAAATAATTATCATTACCATAAAATTCTTCAGTATTTCCCAAATCTTCCTGGGCACATACTGTACAGCAGGGGTGGCCAAACCTGTCCTCAAGATCTACCAACGGTGCTTGTTTTCCAGGCAGCCTGTGGATCTATAGTAGGAATGAATGCAGCAGGTTTTAAAATGTGACAGTTAGTAATGACTGCAGCTGTGCACCAGCTAGGTAACCTGGAAAACGTGGAACGTTGGTAGATTTTGAGGACCGGTTTGGCCACCCCTGCTGTACAGTATGTCATGAATTGTCGAAAGAAAATGATTACTTTTTGCTCACAATATCAACCAAAGCATTAACCAGAATAGTATTTATTTACTGTGTCATTATATGTGTTATATACAATACAGTCCTTAGTCTGTCACATGCTGTAATGCATAATATTGTTCATGCAAATGTATTAATAGATAAGTGAACAAATTACAACTGGTTTACATAAAACGGAACATGGGTAATGCCAGTTTGTAAAATATTCTTTATTAAGAGATTTATAATTACAACATATTTTTGTTCAATACCTTTGCACAGTTTTGATTTATATATTCCATATTCTTCATATATTACCTTTCTGTTTTACACTAGTCGTGAACTAAGGCTATGTGATGATTAATGATGGAGAGCCTTTTTGATTAGCTATAAAGTCCTGCTGTCGGTCTACATGCACTTGCTATATATACATACAGTGATACACTGGTTTATTTATGGACTTCCTGCTGTGACCTTTTGCAGAGATTATGAAAAATGGCGGAATATGTGGTGTTCCGACAGACACTGTTTATGTCCTGGTGGCAGCGTGCAACCAGCCAGATGCCGTGGAGAAGGCCTACAAGTAAGTGCCGATAGTACAGTGTCAGCGTCACTTTATCTATAACTGATAAATTACTATTAACACCTCCTGATATTCTACAGATTTTGCATCAGAGGTGGCTGATAGAGTACACTAAAGCGCCGGTTCTCAAACTCGATCCTCAGGACCCCACACAGTGCATGTTTTGCAGGTCTCCTTAAAGAATCACATGTGAAATAATAAGCTCCACTTGCGGATCTTTTAAAATGTGTGGGGTCCTGAGGACAGAGTTTGAGAACCTCTGCACTAGAGAAACACTCACCCTCTAACATTGATTAATGTATGCTGTACTTTTTCTTCCTGTTCATAGGACAAAACGTCAGGCTCAGGACCGCCCAATGTCATTATGGATTTCAAGTCTAGATCAATTAAAAGCTGCAAAACATTTGTTTAATCCCCTGTTATGGGACTTCATGGAGGCAGCCTGGCCCTCATCCATCAGCTTGGTGATCCCAAGAGGTGAGCACTTATCACTCTGTTATCTCCAATAGACAGCAATGTGATCTACCGTCTTCTGTATAATCCCTTCTACTACACATTATAATGATGACAACTATTCCCCTGACAGGTCCATGGCTGGATGTGCTTGGTGCCAGGGACTCTGCAAAATACATAGGCACCCCTCAGAGCATCGCAATACGGATCCCAGACTGTGCGGTGACTACACATTTAATTGATATGGTAAGAGAACTGTATGGATGCTGTAATACATGTACACTGTTTGCTATGCAGCCCTATTATACAGTGGGGGTTATATTGGTTTGTTTGGATCCTCCATGAGGTCCGATGTTTTGTTTGTGCGCGCCCACCGCAGACTGTTCACCAGGAGCACGCACCCAAGACTGCAGGCAGGGGGCTTAGTGTTGTAGGCAGGGGGATTCACCGATGGGAATGCCCAGCATTTCATAGGCGTTCTCATGAAAACTCTGGACATTCCCATGCAAATCGCCCGGTGACGCGGGTGCGGGGGGCAGGCAGCTGACATCACATTGTCAGCTGCCCGCCCAATTCCTGTCGAGTGTGCATGCATATCTAAGTGACCAGAGAGTCACTTAAATATGCGTGCACCTTCCACATCATTCAATGGTTGGCTACCATCGAATGATGTGGGTGTTTCCCCATAGCCTTTGAATGGGTGTTTACGTTAAACATCCATTCACAGCCACGTGGAAGAACCCAGCATGCGAGGATGGGGCAGGTGGAAATGCGAGAGGCGGGCGGCGTCTGGGGGACTCTCAAGGCTGTGAATGCAGCACCCTTGCGAGTCAACCAGAATAATGGCCAGTATGTGTTCCTGAAATAATTACAAACATTATAATTACTGTGTAGAAAGTATGTATACAGTATACAGCTTATTCAATATTCTATGATTGACTGATAATATATTTTTTAGGTGGGTCCAATTGCGGTCACATCAGCGAATCCATCCGGAGAAGCAGACACAACTCATCACAACCAAGTGTATGCAAAGTTGGGAGATAAGGTAAAATACAAACAAATGTCTATCCGCATAATATATATCACCTGTACACCTTGACAAAGGGGGACCACCCCCGAAACGTTGGTTTCATTGCTGTGACAACACGCTTGTTTAAAAGACCCCGGAGTGCCAGTCTGCATTTATTTCTTACCAATAACCCTTCGGCGGGGCACCAGGGCAGCTGTCTTTGTGGAGAGTGCCGGGCCGCCACCACCTATATATATATATATATATATATATATATATATATATATATAAATAAGGGGTGAAACTGAATAGTGGAGTGGAGAGTCTGGGGCATAGGGCGAGGAGCAAGGGCCTTGCCAGGAGAAGCATTGTTGCCAGACCCACTTTACTCTGATATACTGTAGCGCAGTGGTGGCCCTCACTCATGGCCCTCCAGCTGTTGTGGAACTACAAGTTCCAGCATGCCCTGCCACAGGTTTTATACAATGTATTGCTAAATCTGAGGCAGGGCATGCTGGGATGTGTAGTTCCACAGCAGCTGGAGGGCCATGAGTTTGACACCACTGCTGTAGGGGCTGTACCTCCTGCAGCAATAATTGTTACCCCACCGAATTCCATAAGATAAAAGCATGTATAATTGCAGGTTGATGGAGTTCTGTGTGATGGGGCGTCCCCTGAGAATATTGCCTCTACCGTGGTTGACTGCACAAAGCTGGAAACTGGAAACATTGCATTTTTTCGAGTTGGCATTGTCCCCAAATCACAGGTAAATCTTGAACCACAAAACCCTTTATTTTTATTGTTGTGGGGTTTTCTTTGTTTTATTATACTTCTTTAGAATGAATATTTACATTTGTAATGTCATTTAGGCAACATTGTGTCTCTGTAAAAGCAGACCTATCTCCCTTAGAGACACAGCTGTGGACAGAATGCTCTGTGCATGCATGCCCCACCGAAAACCTGGCTTCAACCCGGGTGCGACACCCTTTTACACTGGCATCCCCAACTGGCATAATGCCGGTGGGTGACGTCACTGTAGGCCGGGCCTGAGCCGGTGCTGGGAGATGAGAGCATCGAGTTAGTGGGTCCTGGGTCGCATCGAGTTAATACCGGGAACATTTTCAGTGTTGATATCCCGGGTCTCACGACCTGGGTCAGACCATTTACACCGCCTGCAAACCCAGGTTTTTTTTTGTGCTCCCGTGCAAAAAAAACAGGTTATAAGGGCTGGTGTAAAAGGGGTATTACAGATGACCCCTATGACTATAATACATTCTATACAATGTTAGCTTTAAAGAAGATTTGCTACATCTCCCCCTATGAATAAAAAAACGAATTTATTGGGATATTACATTCTATAAGTAAACAGTAGACTGTAGCAGTGACAGTGTTGCCTTTGTTGATGCTGTGACTGAGTTGTAGTAATGTTATGTAACTGTGATCTTATGTCAGGTGTTACAGATATTACACCAAGTACAGCAGAAGCACAAACAGGGCCACCTCAATGAGGCCTACATTGGTTCCATAGAAGACCTCACAGAAGACCTCACAGAAGAGATAAGTGACTCCCAGGCTGAACCTGAACCGAAGCCAAACACCCAATCATATGATAATAATGGATTTACAATGGAAGAAGACTGAGAGCGCTACATATACCGAGGACATATTGTTTATATGAATGTATGCTGTTTCCGGTGGAATGACACATGTTCCTCAGATACTGTATTTGTAAATATTTATTTATTTTTTGTAAAAAAGAAAACCAATTAAATTATGTTTTTTTTTTATATTTGTGTTCTTTTTGTTTAATAATAATTATTCCACGGGGGCTCTACACATTTTGTAACACTGAAGTTCAACTAAAAGAATATTTAAATTTCAGATCTGAAAAAAACAAAAATAATTATTACGTTGAACCTGTGTATTTTTAATGGCTGCAGCCCTGGGTTCCTGTTTTCTGGGACCTTGCTTTGCCCGCCTGAGTCAGGTGGAATAAGACCCGATAAGCCATGGCATGTGCTGACTTACAGATAGCGCAGGCCTTATGCTTGCTGGCGAATCGCCAGCAGCATGCTGCTGGCGATCCGCCAGCAACACGGCGCGCCATCTGACTGAGACGCGCGTGCGTCCCCCACGCACGCGCGTCTCAGTATCCGGGCGGCCGGCCGGCGAGGCGGACGCAATACTGTCCGCCTCCCGCTCGAAGGGGGCTAGGGGGACCCGAGGAGGCTGTGGGGGGGTGCGGGCGCCCGGTGTGGGCACCGGGCGACCGAGGGCAGCACCGTCGGAAGGGGACGCGCGCGCACCTCGTGCGCGCGCGTCCCCTTCCGACACACAGATGGCGCGGGAGCAGGGAATGGCGATGGCGACGCCATCGCCATCCCCTGCAAAGATGAGCCCGGCCCCATCTGTATTGGGGCTAGTTGGATACTGCCAACTGGATACTGCCCACAGCCTGTAAAATGACAGTTAGAAGCTGAGAAGTAGGACAGATGGAGAAGTTGCAACCATAAAGATCCAAACAATGAGTTTATAGAACGTAATTCATAAGTGATAACTAGGAACTGATCCGATGTCACAAAGGACCTACATCTGTTGTATTTGCATCTATGTGCTGAGTATATCCATAAAAATGTATTTTAAATCTTGTAAGTGAACCCTACACTACGGATATGTGTGTGTATGTGTATATATATATATATATATATATATATATATATATTTATATATATATACAGCAACCACCCGGCACTCAACAATATATATATATATATTCCAAATCCAAAGGTACACCAGAAGAGACAAAGTAACTTCTGGTGTACCTTTGGATTTATCCTGTTTGTCTTGACAAAGGCCCCATGTGGGTCGAAACGTCGACTATCATGTTTGACTATTAAAATTGGCTGACTTCTGCTGCTATGGTGAGTGCCCTCGCTTTTTATTAAGCACTTTGAATATAATTGGCTATCCGGATTGGATGACCTTTTACTGTGCACCCTTCGTATGGTGCTGACATTTGGATGTGAGTGCGGAGCCTCCTGGCTATATATATATATATATATATATATATATATATATATATATATATATATATATGTACATATAGAGTACCACAACACTCGTCATCCCTGCGAATGGGGTGCAAGCAGCACTCGCCATTCCCAGGTTTTGGTGAAGTGGCCTGTGACCACATTTTCTAATAAATACAAATACAGGGACTCAACACTCTCCATAATGAACTAACTCACCTTAGTATACAATTAATCAAATAAATAATGGGGTTTTAGTTCATGAATTGATCAATGCATTTAAGCTTGCAGCCCATCGCCAAGGGACGAAGGGTGTATAAGGGGTGTATAAGGGGTGTATAGGGGGTGTATAGGGGGTGTATATGGGGTGTATAAGGGGTGTATAGGGGGTGTATAAGGGGTGTATAGGGGGGGTATATGTAGTCGCTCTGTTTTTGGGTGTAGCATATCAATTAGTTAGCATGATAAATGTATGAAATATAACAGAAATGATAATTTGTAAGGTTATGAGCATGACTAATGTGAATTTTTCATTCCCCCATTTTTATGAAACCCAACCTTCGATTTCTATGCCATCCACATGAACATTTCAGCACGCGCAAGGGCACGCATGGAAGCCCGGGAGGAGGCAGCCCGGGAGGAGGAAGCCCGGGAGGAGGAAGAGGAGGAGGAAGAGGAGGAGGAAGAGGAGGAGACATTGGGACCTGCTGGTGACCACCCCATTTCTACATCCCCTTCCACCAGCCACTCCCCTACCCCCACCCACACCCCTACCCACACCCCTACCCCTACCCCCACCCACACCCCTACACCCACCCCCACCCCTACCCACACCCACACCCCTACACCCACCCCCACCCCTACCCCCCCCCACACCCCTACACCCACCAACACCCCATTTCCAACCCCCCTACACCTCCCCACCACCCACCCCCAAACCTCTCCAATCCCCACTCCAACCCACTACCTGTTTCCCAAGTCCAATCCCATCCCCCTTGCTCCTGACCCCCCCAACCACTGGACACCCAACCAGCGGCGAGCAGGATGGCTCAACTAGCCGTAAGTAAATAATGTGTCTAATGTTTACCTACACATTTCTACATATAAACAATCACAACAACCACATATGTGTATCCAACATCAACATTAGTTGCAACATATCACTGCTTGGCGACCATGAGGTGTGGCCTGTCCTTCTCCAGGAACAAGGGTCCCCTTGGTGTTTTTTTTTAGTGTGGCCATGCCTCAACCCTTGAATAATTGACATAACAGTACATCCAATGACATATCCGACATTAGTGGTGTTGTAGTTATGTGGGTCCAGGTGTTGTGTAACTCCACTTCACAGCATGATGTGCAACATTAATTTATAGATTATTTTGTTAATAGTGTGTGAGGCCATGCGGATGCATGCTTTACAAACATAGCTTTAGGCCTATAATTTGTACAGCAATGTCCTAAATTTAAAATAGTAAGGAGTGCTTAAGCCGCAACAATGTCATAACCCTTAAATAGCACAGCCTAATTGTGAGGTTAGAGGTGAGTCCCCCAAAACCAAACTAACAATTGGGATACAGCATACATTCATCCAAGAAGGAGTAATTTAATTAATGTTATTTACTATGTACAGTATGTGTGTGTTAATATATTATTTTTTAGTACTGTGTTTACAGCAGACCCATCTTCAATGTAGTTTAAAAATGTATGTGGCCTTCACACATAACTCACAACTTTTTATTATGTACAAATACAACAAACATTTGTGTATATATATATATATATATATATATATATATATATATATATATATATATTTTTTTTATCCCTTCACTACAGACAATGAACAGCACCAGGAGGAGGTGGCAGCGATAATTCAGGAGATCTTCCTGACCCTCCTGTATTTGCACATCCTTTTTGCCCAACTGGAGGCCCGCATTTAAGTTTAAAAAAAAAGTTTTTATGTTTGGATTGAAAATAAAAATTTCTGTACAGAGAGAAGTTGCCTGTGTTGTTAATCAAAAATATGTTTGCAGGTTTGTAAGGGCAGGTACATACAGATGTGTAATGTAAGTTATATTTGTATTTTGATGTGAGGGGCAACGATTGCTGTGTGAATGTGTGTGTTTTTGAGTTAAATAACACATAGTGAAAATGCATGAATGTGTAATGTTGTTAGATGAAAACATCACAAATAACATCAGGGTAGGTATACATGTTAAAAAATCAGATCAAACTAATTATGGACATAATTTAGTACATATACACAAACACCAACATAACTTGATTTAAAAGTAACAGCAATGTGGGGACACATAGATAGTGATTAAAATGCAACATTAGAACATAATAAATATACATGTAATGAGGGTTAAAATGTTGTTTTATTAGGGTCTTTATTAAGGTAGACAATTAAGTTAATAGAAAACAATAATTGAATAACAATTAGAATAATTAATTAATTGTCTTAATTATAGTTGAAAGGCAAGATTTGCAGGTCCATATATGTGAAGGGTATGCCAGCGTGCACGGACGTACGCTCACTCTCATGAGCGGTGACATACGCTGAGTTTTCCATTGAAAACAATAGAGACCCATCCGTGCACGGTGGCGTACGCTCAGATAGCAGCAAGAAGTCGGTGGGAAGACGGACGAGAGACGTCCGTAAACGGTGGCGTACGCTCTGTTGTACGCCAGTTGTCGGAGTCTAAGGGCTGATCCGTCCGTGTACGTTGGCGTACGCTCAATTGTACGCCACTCCCCTTCGACATTGTTTCTGGCCGTACGTATGCGGCTGATTTGTGGGTGGACTTAACCTCAACGGCCGCGTACGGAGAGCGTACGCTAATATGGAACGTACGCACGTTTGGCCGCACAAACCAGAATAACCCCCTAAATCTGGAGATTTCTATTTCTTTATATTTCTCTGTTATCCTTTCGTAAGAGAGTATACACAGACTATTTTCCTCTAAAATATCTGTTATAGCTCTAATACCTCCCTCTATCCATTTCAGCGATGTGTTCCTGTTCTGACTCAATGGAGTTTGGTTCAGTATATTATAATGTGGTCATAGGAATATTGATCTATAGGGTGATAAGCCCTGTCTGGAACGTGCCGCTCTCCATGCTGAGCAAGTAGCTATTAATAATGGGTTGGCTAGCACTTCAGATGGAAATTTTGAAGGTCTCGTGTGTAGCAAGCTATTTAGCGGTATGTCTGGGCATAATGCTTGTTCTATCGAGACATTTGCGTAGTTGTTTGTATTATTTATCCAATCTATGGCATATCTGTAGTTGGCCGCCAAAACATAACTTCTTATACAAGGCAAATTTATTCCTCCCAGATTAGGGCTCTGATTTAACTAAAACATAGATATTCGGGGGTTTTTCCCTGCCCAGATGAAATTACTTATTGCCGTGTTTATTACCCGTAAATCTGTTTCTTTCAACATATATGGCATCATTTGTATATAATATAATAAGCGTGGGAATTCCACCATTTTTATCAGGTGACATCTTCCAATATATGATAATGGGAGACATCTCCATGATTTAAGGTCTTTCAATATTCGTGTAATTATTGGGAGAATATTATTGTTATATATGTCCGTCGTATTTTTTGATATTTTGATTCCTAAATATGTCAGGGTTGATGTTGCCCATGTAAAGGGGAAGGGTTCGTGCCATTTATGTTTTGTTGCCTTGGTATGTAGTGCCAATGCTTTTGTCTTTGTTTTGTTTACTTTGAAACCAGATATTTGTTCAAAGTCAGCTAGTGTTTGCATCAGGCCGGGGATTGCTTCTTGAGGGTTTTTAAAATAAAGCAAAAGGTCGTCCGCATATGCTGATACCTTCAATATTTCTTTGTCAAACTGTATGCCCTGCCAGTTTTTGTCTAAATAAAAGTGTCTTATTAATGGGTCTATTGCTATATTAAATAATAGCGGCGATAAGGGACAGCCTTGCCTTTGTTTTTTTAATTGAGTTCTAAACTCAGGAAATCAGAACAAATCTCTCGCATTTCGTTTCTGATGGAACAAAACGCATTAGCGAAAAATATTTGAACCTTGCTGCAAGAATTCTGCTCCACTTATCCGCTAATATTCATCCACAGCCCCATTGCCAGAGGAAGTTGAGCCCGGGACATTTGAGGCTGGTACGAGCCCTGCTAATGAATACAAGCCAGAGAACAATTTGCCTGTAAGTAGTACTACCAGCAAACATCAACTTCCAGCCTTGGCACGGCACCAGAGCGATTCCATCTCACGGCCCGGCCACTGTGACATCGGGTGCAGCGGTGTTCTGAAAGCGGATCCCTGCACTCGTCTGGGGCTTTCTGGGCACAAAACCATAGCATCTCCATTTCAATCACCTGGCTCCCTGCTGCATTGTATACCTTGATGGAGGACTACCGCATCCATCCGAGGTGTATTTTCTACTTTATTAATTACTTCTATTCACGGAAACAACATCATCTATAGCGTAATATTGGGACTTTATGAGCAGAATTTGTACCTGTCCTCCCTACACCTTTAAATTTATATTTAATTATATGAAATATAGTTTATTCATGTCTTTATTTTTTATTTTTTGTATATATGTCTTTGTCCTGCTTTATTGAGATTTTATCTAATTGTCTATTTTTCAATTTTTCCATGAGATAAAGATTCTCTTTGATATTAATTTGTGTGTCTTGAATTATTTCTTGCCAGTCAGCAATTGTATTATTAAGATTAATTTAAGCGCAGAGTAATTAAATTTTGTATACATTTGTTCATACTGTATGACACAGTCTCTGGATTTTCCCGGTATTATACATCAGCTCTTTAGCTTCTACCTATTAATAGGATTAACGATGCAATTACAGTAGTTTCCGCTTTCCCTCCCTAGTGACTGTTTACTGAAAACTATACCCTTAGGTCTTTCTTCATTCACTGGTTGCCAGGAATCTATGTCTAGAAAGCATGTGTTACCTTTGTGACTTCTCTGTCAGTGTGCTGTTATTGCAGTGGGCTTTCCTATACTTTCCCTCTAGTTTGAGATCATTCTCTAAATGGGTGACGGATGACACTCCCAGGACCGCCGCTAGTAATGTTGGGGCCCGGGACTGACCTTCACCCCCCCTCCCCCGCACGAAGGCGGCACCTCCCCCCCTCGCTCACGTGCCGGCACCCCGCCAATTACTATTACTTACCTGCGGCAGCGTAGCATCGCAGCATCTTCTCCCTCCAGGCGTCGGGACTCGGACGGAGCACTCACTGCACAGTGCAGCCTGCAGAGCGCCGAGCCCCACTGTATCCTAGGCTCGGCGCTCTGCAGGCTGCACTGTGTATTGTGCGTGCCTGCCACCGGTGCCGGGTGGCATTGTGCGGGGGGGTGCTGGGCCCCTCCAGAGGCCGGGGCCCAGGACAGCTGTACCCCTGGCACCCCCCTGTCAGCGGCCCTGGACGATACGACAGGGGGGGTCACGACAGTCAGTATCCCGACGTCAGAATCCCGACTGCTGGTGCTCAGACAGGGGGATCCAGACTCACAGGGGCTATTCTCCCTTGTGGGGGTCTGCTTCTTTGCGCTCGCCCCCCTGTTGGGGTACCCGCAGTAGGGATTCCGACATCGGGATACTGACCGTCGGGATCCCCCCGTTGGAGCTCCGTACCACACCCCTGTGTACACCTGCTATTAACCTGCTATTATACCGTAGCACTTTTTCCAAGATAATTTCTTTATAGCCTTCTATAAATGTTATGGCTTCTGCCCAGTCAACTTCCACTAAAACACATCACATATACTCATACCTCCCAAGTGTCCCAGGGGGGAAGGGGGGTGGTGTGTAGCTGGGAGTGCATCCTGTCACCCAGTGAGGTAAATAGATGCAGTGCACATGCACCTTACCAGCATTGCTGAAAACACTGATGATCTTTTCTTTTATTCAGTGATACAATAGAAACTGGGCCTTTACAATAGCTGAGTGGTTTCTCGTTGTATATCTAGAAGCATTTACATACAGTCATGTTTTTGGTGGTGCTAATGAGTGTAGACCGTCTCCATAAAGTCACTTACAGTAATTACAGCTATTGCTGGACTGGACATGACATCATGATACTGTGTCAGCTTTGCCCCATGGGCAGAATTTAATGCAAAAGAAAAGAAGGAATTTTCTGTGTTCATCTAGTTAAAATCTTCAGGGATTCCTGGCGCTGACACCTTTCTGCGTGATCTTGAGGTTATCAGAAAGGCAGGATATATATATATATATCAGGGGCGTAACTAACTATTTATCGCCCCCCCCCCCCCCCCCCGCCGCACGTTTATTTGGCGCCCCCCACCTAACCTGCCCCCCCTTCTTACCTGCGGTCTGCGCCTCGCCCGGCTCTCTGTCAGGACCTTCCTGACGTCACGGTCCCGGCCGGCTCCTGCTGCTACAATGAAAACGGACTCTTAGAAAATGGCTGCTCCCATACTGCAGACAGAAAACTGTCTGCAGTATGGGGGCAGCCATTTTCTAATTGTCAGTTTTCATTGCAGCAGGAGCCGGCCCGGACCGTGATGTCAGGAAGGTCCCGACAGAGAGCCGGGCGAGACGCAGACCACGGGTAACTATAGCCCCCCCGGCGGCGCCCCCAATTTCTCTGCGCCCCCCGCCACCACGGGGGCTGCGGAGTTATAGTTACGCCACTGATATATATATATATATATACAGTTTATAGTGCTGGGATCACTTTTGATGTGTACCTGTGAAATTGTTACGTCACGCCACACACAGGCCCTTATTCTGATCTGTGCGGATATTCCCGCATTCTTACGGAGCGGTCCGCACGCCACGGTGTTTTGCCGCATGCGGCCATCGTCCGTAGAAACGCCCACGTGTCCTCCGCATTCGGACGGACTCACTCTTTAAGAACAGGGCGTGTTTACGGACGACATACAAACCATGCGTGTGCGGGAGAAACACTCCGATTCGGCACGGTATTACAGAGTATTACAGAGTATGCTCGGGAATACCGCATCCGAACGGGAGCCAAGCGGTGCTACCGCACGTAAGCGGAGGATTTACGCCAAACAACCCACTATGAAGTATCTTCTGCAAGACATCACATGACCCACTTATTCAATTACCTATCCTCATAAAAAACTGCTTATTTGGAATTGGAATCAATTAGATTCCAATATATCCTTACAAGCATGCCTAACACATGCATAGCACACATTAACCCTTACAGCAATTGAAGTGCAATGGTTTCAATTAAAGCACTGACAAGCGTCCTATTAGTGAGTAATGAGTAAAGGAGTAGATTGTTATTGGGTTCAGGTGTTAATGGTTGTAGTCATTAGGCGTACGTTCGCCTACCGCATGAACGAGTGGTGTCCGCAAAGCAATAGTACACTTGTGGACACCGCACATTTCAGCCCTTTTTGCTCGCGTGCATTCGGAGTGGTTTCCGAATGTACGCCCCCCAACATAAGTGTACTCCCCCGTGTCCGCCCATGTTTCCGCCCCGTTTTGCCCACTTTGAAACTACGCCCATGTGTCATTCCGCATGACGCCCATAATACGCCCCTATTTCCCGACTGATTGCGGTGACCAGTTTTGGACGGGCTTTGTCCGAACTGGTACCGAGTCAAGGCGTGGCACATGCGCGTAGCGTTCTCCACGCATGCGCAGACGCCGTAAAGACGCGATCCGTAAGAACGCGGTAAAGTCCGCATCAATCAGAATAAGGGCCACAGCCGGGTTGCCAGAGACAGGGCCGAGCAGCTGCTGATGTAGTGCTCAGCGGCACAGTGGTGTTTTTTTTTTTAGGGAGTGCTCCCCAAAAAACTCACCAAATGGGGAGTGCTCCCTAAAACAAAAACCCAACAAAATATAGTACATGGTGCAAGACATTGCATGGGTTACTTTTATAATATGCACAACATATTGGGGGTAATCCCGACCTGATGGCACAGCTGCGAATTAACTGTGCGTGCGTATGGGCTGCAATAGGCGCGCACAATGTCATGCTGCGATGACAGGCTGCTACATTTCTTCTTTGCAAGATGATCGCAAGGAGAATGACAGGAAGTAGGTGTCTGCGGGTGATAACCGTCAGTTTAGTGAAAAATGCTGGGCGCGTCAGTGAAAACACAGACGTGCCAAAGCCTAATAGAGGAGGGTATGTGACGTCAGCTCCAGCCATGATCAGGCTGATTTCATTGCAGCCGCCGAGTAAGTCTATGGGCGGTATTCAATGTGAATACCGGCGACGTGCAGCGAATCCTGTTTAGGATTCACTGCACATTCGCCATGGGTCCCCGCGTTCCGGAGCCTCGCCGGCTCCGGTATTCAACGAGTCAGGGGCTCGCTGCCCCTGACCGGCAAATATGAGCTCCTGCGGCGAACGTCGCAGGGAGCCTGAGGACGGTGGCAGGCAGAGAGATGGAAGTCTCCCTGCCTGCCCCACAATGTTTGTGGGGGGGAGGTGGGCTCCACGGGTGCCAGGCAGCACAGGCTGGCCCCCGGGGGTGCCAACAGGGGTCCGGGCATATTCACCCGATACTACACCCCATACTACACCCGATCATGAATATGTAATGATCGGGTGAAGTGAATATATGAATATCTAATGAGCGGCTCGGCTCCGGCGCCCCTGCTGGCTGGTCAGTGTAAAAAAAAATATATTATTAAAAAAAATATATATTCATGTGCTTACAGCACATGAATAAATATAGCATGCCCCTCCTCAGAATAAAATTCCTGATTTTTTTACACCAAATGTAAAAAACAAAACACTTTATTTTAAAAGTTCACATTCCACTTCACCATAAAAAGATAGCGATTGCTACTCGGTGAATCATGGCGAAAAAAACCTTCAGATGTATTAGCCAAACAGCACAAATTCGCCATAAAAACATGGTGAATCAGGCTCATTGAATACCGCCCTATGGCTGCTCTGATCCTGCGATGAGCGGTGACCAGTTAAAAACCTTTAGACGATGAGCGTCTTACAAATAGATTTTCACACGGCAACAAAATCTTTGCTAGGTGTGCACAACCACTCGCACGGCGTACAAATGAATTTGCATGATGGGAATTAACTATAGCTACCTGATTGCTGGCCGTAGAACATTCGCCATGCAATCAGGTTTGAATTACCCCAATATATCAGGAAATATTATCAGCAATTAGAAACACCTGTAGCTAAACTAAGCCGATGGCTAAATGAAAATGAGTAAGAAATGACATTATAAATATAAATTGGCCAATTTCCAATAAATCGACCGATATATCGTCCGATGTTTACCAATAATTTCGGTCCGATGCACATGGATCTTTTGCTAAATCTTCTGATCTTACGTGCTGCATGAAAGATCAGAAGATTTAACAAAAGATCCATAGGAACGCACACGGGATCTTAAGAAAAATCTTTGGTAAATATGTGCGCTTGTCTGAAATCTTTTGTCCGGGACAGGCAAAAGATTTGAAGGCTAATTTATGTGCACATCTTACGATCTTTCTAGTGTGTGGGCACCTTAACAGTTTACTTTTCTATGTTTTGAATTTGATTTATACAGTGAAAAGTTGTCAGGTTTTGTTATTATTAACCTTTCAGTTCTGACTAGGAAGATAAAAAACATAAAGATAGATCAACATTGTTACAGTATCATATCATCACTTTATATGACATAGAAACTAATTGCTAATAAAATGCCTTAGGTATTAGACCCCTAGTGATGACTTGTTAATAGTGGCATCCTGGGAAGTTTCTTCTCTTTACAGTACTTCCTGGAACAGTTGCCAGCACTATAGCTGCACCTGTTTCCCAGGTGTAATCTGTTTGTGTAACGCCCACACACAGCACCATGATATAAGGATACATAGATTTGGATGTGCACATACTGTAGACATCCCCTCAACCAACATAGAATTAGCCATCAGAAGAAGCAGTTCACATTATAAAACAAACCTTAATTCAAGATGCTTTCTACAGCTGCTAAAGTAAGTACTCTTTCAATGGAAATGTAGATATTTTACGCATTTTTGGAAAAATGTTATACAATATAAGATACATTATTCCATATTTCAATTTGATCAAATATACTAAAAACCTTTTGTAAATAGACCTACACTACTAACCAACTTGAAGATAATTGTAATGTCACCATTATTTTGTATGTTAATATTATTGTATTTATATTCTATGGTTTATTATTGTATCTATAGTATGTGTCATATAAAAATATTACATTTGCTTATATAAAATATTTACATGTATACCAAACTTCCCAATATGACCCAATGCCGTATACAGTATTCTGTTACCAATTACAGTAGGCTGTGGGCCATCACTGGTGTAACAACAGCAGCTTAGCATTGGTTAGTTAAGTTTGAACAATGCATAAACTTGCATAAAGGTGATTGTGGGTGCGTAAGCTGTAGCAAGTGCTGTACACAAGGCTAGGAACAGATATGTCACTGGAACCACTGAAAATAGGAAGGCATTGAAAGTAGAAAAGCATTTGTAATAGGGATTCCTTGTATATAACATAAATAATTAATAGAAAATGCTATTTTAAGGGGGTAATTACTGAAGCTTGGTGAGAGAAAAAAATGTGCCTTCTGCCTTACATGTTATGAGACATGTTTAAAAAATGACAGTTAAGGTCTAATTGGTTAGTACTTTATATGTAACAATTTTATCTCTCTACAATCTCTAATAAATACTCTCCGTAAAAAAAACCAGTAAAAATATATAAGATAATTACACACAATCTATTATAGTTTATAATGTTGCCAAGGAGATGTGTAATACCTAATGTAAAGATACTGTACAAAGCTTCAAATATCTATATAAATAACATGGAACAAAACGTCAACTTCGTTATAATAGCTATATTATTACCTATTACCTATATCTATATTATTATTCATATGATTCATTATGCTGCTACCGTCTTTCCCCGATAATAAGACACTGTCTTATTTTTTTTTTTCCTCCAAAAAAGACCATAGGTCTTATTTTCGGGGGAGGGCTTATTTTAATATGAAATGCCTTATGAAATGCCCCACAATTTAATGTGCCCCCCTGCGCCTTTAAGAAATTCCCCACTGCCTTTATGAAATGCCCCACAATTTGTATTTTACATGCCCCCACCTGTTTTTTTGAAGTTCGTTGATGGCGTGTTGTGGTGAGCAGCAGCCATCCAGCCACTCAGTCAGTCAGCCGCGTGATGTGCGCGGCGCGATGTGCGCGGCGTGACGTCACGCCGCGCCTACCGCAATGCATCCCTGGGAACGGGAGCTGCGGTGCTGCTGGTGAGTGAGCGGAGGGCAGCGGGGGTCAGCGGGGGTCAGCGGGGGTCAGCGGATGCAGCAGGGGCCGAGCGGAGGCTACACATTAGGTGTACACACCATTACATGGGGAAAATGGTAGGTCTTATTTTCGGGGGAGGGCTTATTTTGGACCAGCGTCCAAAATCTGGGGTAGGTCTTATTATCGGGGTAGGTCTAATTATCGGGGAAAGACGGTAACTACAGCATTTTGCCTAATGAGTACTAATTGTACAATTAGAACTAATTGCTTAAATGTTCATTGTTGGATGTAACAAGCAGCACAACATGATAAAGTGTCATAGGACATGGTTACAGTGACCAGGATAAGAGTGTGCATTGATAAAATAGAGCTCTCTGTGGATTTCACAGCACATAGAGTACATTAAAGTATATTATATTCACATAGTATTTAAACTACAGATGTTACCATCACATGGCATTAACATGTATGCTACAATATATAACGAATATATATTCAATAATTTTTTTTTTATCATTCTTAGAACACAAAGAGCCTTCATCAACTATCAAGGCAAATTCACAAGTTGACAGAGAAAGGTAAATATCTTCACTATCCACTTCATTATCATTATTATTATTTTGAAATTAAATTGGTGACTGCAATCATGTTATCAATACAATATTTGTAACATAGTTATGGTGCCAATGAGACATTAACCTTGAGCTGTTACCCTAGTGTATAATTAGTAAAAAGTTCTAGTATTTAATAAAACAGGGTAAATACTATTTTGAAAGTTTCATAAGATTAAAAATGGCCCCATTTGAATTGAAAAAAGAAATGTAAATCAGGAAAGTTAGAAGAAATGTTAATGTGCTGTGTCTCTTATCAGTGGCTGTGGGAAACCAGTTAGATGAATCCGTCACCAACACTTTTGCCTCATTCATCCATGAGATCCGTCCGGATCACCTGTCTGCTATTGTGCGGCACAGAAGCAAGCGCATGATCCTGGACAGCATTGGGGTCGGACTGGTCGGCAGCACAACTCATGTCTTCAATATCGTGGTGAAATACTGCCAGGTAACACATGGGGATGATCTGTTATAGTGTATGTCATCATTTGAGTTATGAGGATATGGTTACAGAACTATGGACTGAAAGATAAAAACTCTAATCTGAATACTGTATGAAAGTATAATGTAATAAGTAATGGATCAAATAGATATGTAAATTGAATATTGTACACAATTATTAACCCTTATATGAGAGGTTAGGGAGAAAATTAGAAAGATTAATAAAATTGAGAAATAAATTCTATAACTGGTGATCACCTACGTGTCACTAACGGGGTTATTCTAGTTCACTGTTTCTGACAAATTCCTTTTTAGATGGACAAAACCATGTGCACTGCAGGGCGGTAGATGTAAAATGTGCAGAGAGAATTAGATTTGACTGAGATATTTTGTTTCTGTGCAGGGTAAATACTGACTGCTTTATTTTTACTCTGCAATATAGATCTCACTTTGAAATAAACCCCACCCAAATCTAATTCTCTCTGCACAAGTAACATCTGCCCCCTGCAGTGCACATGGTTTTGTTCATCTAAGAAGGATTTTGTCAGAACGAGTGAACTAGAATAAGGCCCTAAGTCACAGTGAAAATATCATAAGAATATTCGTACAGTCAGAAGGGAGAGCTCCCTAAGATACAATGTCATCCGTTCATATGGACAATCTGCAAATGCTATTATAAAACAACTACACCGTTACTGGATTCCATTGTGGTGAGAGATAAATACAAAAAAGTATTTTATTTAGTATAATAGAATATATATATGTGAAATATCAGTCAGTGAGCGTATAACTGTTACGTTGGTGCGATCCTTATGCAAGGTCACCATACCCCAAAATGTAGGAGAACGCTGCCTAAAATTATAGTTATACAATAATTCAGAAACACTAAGGTCGGCAAGTTTGTGGACCATAAGACCCAATTCTTATACAGGCTTTTAACAAATGTTTTAAAGATTAACATCATATTGTTTTCTTGTTTCAGGACCTGTATTTTTCAACATCTGGAAATTCTGCCCTTTGTTCTGTCTATGGGCAAAAAGGTTTAAAGCTCTCCCCAACCCTGGCTGCGTATGCCAATGGAGTAGCTGTAAGTAGCCTTTACTATAAATAAGAGTAATACCGTAATGATTCTAAAGCTGCAAAGTGAATCTAATCGTCTCACATTCACCTTAGGCTCACTCCATGGACTTTGATGACACGTGGCACCCTGCCACACACCCTTCTGGTGCCGTGCTTCCTGCCATCCTGGCACTGTCACAGATACTTGCACAAGGCAGAAAGATCAGTGGTGAGGAACTGCTGACAGCTTTCAATGTGGGGATTGAAATACAAGGAAGACTTATGGGTTTCTCCAGCGAAGCAAAGAGCATTCCCAAAAAGTGAGTAGTTAGTCCCATTTTTTGATGAAATATTCAACAAATGACTTATGTTTGTGTGTGTCTGTGTTTGTGTGTGTGCATGTATATACATCCGGATGAACGAAGTGGGGTATGCGAACAATCGACGTACAAACACTGACATTACCAGGGTTCTTGCAACTCTACTTAACTGTCCTCCAACCCTCCCTCCCCACATTTTTTCCTAAGCCTCCCTCCTGCAGCCTATAGATGGGAACACAGTGGGTGATACATCATTAACGATAAGCACAATTAGGGCTTACCCCCAATGTCGTTAATGATGTATGCTCAATGTCATCAAAAAATGCATGTGCAGAACATGGGGTGGGTGACATCCTTGACCGAAAACGGTCAGTGTGTTTGCACTATATCATTCTCCTTTGGCACCACCAATATAGTTAACTATAACGGAGGGTGCGGTGTGTGCCCAGCTTTACACTTCCCGGTAGTTCCTACCCTAACCCCCATACCATGTCACCTGAATCTAAATCCCTGCCCCACATCCTACACCTAGTCTCCCCTTCTAAGCGCCTAACTTTATCATCCAGGTGGATGGGATGGCAGCAGTCAAAATATCGGTGCTGGAATCCCGACTGTTGCCATCCCGAACATACGTATGTGGGAGGGTTAGCTTTAGGCCAGGAGGTTGGAGGAATAGGGTACCTAGGGTAACATACCTCGTAACTGTCCCGATTTACGCTGGAATGCCCTGGTTTTTTGGGACGGTCCCGTGTGCTCTGCACTGCTCTGCAGTGAATAGAAACTGTGCAAATGCATCTATTCCCTATTGCACACAGCATCTATTCCTGGATACAGAGTGGCTGGGGGCATGGCCAGGGTCTCACAGAGCTGGCCATGCCCAGACATCGACTAAAATGGGGGCATGGCCTCGCACAGGATCCGACTACCTGTCCTTCACATGTTGGGAGGTATGGGGTGAGGCTACCTGAGGGAAGGTTAGGATTAGGCTGCCGGGAGGGAGGGTTTATATATAACCAATAATGGGAAAAACAGGCATTGTGCTAAAGAAAATGATATTTTAGCTGGACATGGAACTATACGGCATGATCATCTTATTAACAAATACTGTAAATGTTTTTATTTTACCAGTAAATGTTGTTGTTATTATACCAGAGAACGTGTATATGTTATTGTCATACAAATTAATAACGTATATTTCCTCAATACAGATTTCATCCACCATCCGTGGTTGGCACCATGGGAAGTGCAGCAGCATCAGCAAAACTTCTCTCATTGGACAAAGATCAATGCACTCATGCCCTGGCGATAGCAGCCTCACTCGCTGGTGCTCCTATGGCAAATGCTGCCACCCTGGCCAAGCCCCTGCATATTGGCAATGCCACAAGGTTAGGTCTGGAAGCTGCTATCCTGGCTGCTAAGGGAATGGAGGCCAATACTCTCATACTGGATGATGTGCCCGGCTGCGCTGGGTTTAGTGCATTTTATGGCGATTACCAGCCTAAGCCATTATCTCCACCAGGTAATCAGTATGAATTTCTCCTTGAGAAGCAAGACATTGCATTCAAGTCCTTTCCTGCACATCTAGGAATGCACTGGATCGCTGATGCTGCTGTCTCAGTTAGGAATAGATTTGTCCAACAATATGGCTCATTTGACCCATCCGCTATTCAGTCTATAGTTCTTAGAGTCCCAGTATCCAAATACATTAACAGGCCCTATCCAGACTCAGAGCACCAGGCCCGCCACTCTTTCCAGTTCAATGCCTGCACCGCACTCCTGGATGGGGAAGTGAATGTCCGTTCCTTCCATGAAGACACCATGTTTCGTAAAGAACTCCAGAATCTCCTGAGCAAAGTGGTGGTGGAACATCCTCAAGATAATGAAGCCAACTTTGACAAGATGTATGCAGAGGTGGCTCTGCTGCTGAGAAATGGGGATCTGGTGACCGCGAAATGTGACACTTTTTATGGACATTGGAGAAAACCGCTGAGCAGAGAATCACTGCTGAAGAAATTCTCCTCCAATGCCAGACATGTCCTGCAGGAAGACCAGGTGCAAGGTGTAATACAGATAGTAGACAATCTAGAGAGTGTCAGAGACAGCTCCCTACTGCCATTGCTACTTCAGTAACTCATATAAGATTTACTCTTTCTCTGTTTACAGCAATTCTAAAGCCGGACTTTAGGATGGTATTTATTAATTAATGTATTAGTATTTATATCTATTTTTCTTGTTGGATTTATGAAACATTAAACTGTTAAAATAGCTACAATGTGTAACACACCTGTCAAAAACTGAAAATAGTTATATAATGAAATTGCATCTTTGTTGCTTTGCTACATCTTTGAAGGCTGGCATCATCACCCCCACATCTCTGATTTATAGCAGACCAATGTGTCTGGTGAGGTTATAGCAACTTAGAGCTAGGCAACGTATTACTAGGTCCACCGATGCCACATCTTCTTGGCATATTAATGAGATTCGGGGTCTACATTTGATGGTAAATGTCTACCAGTATATATATATATATATATATATATATATATATATATATATATATATATATATATATATATGTCTAGTGTCCATTTGTGTGTCTCTGAAACACTGCCAATGATGCATCTCTTTCTCTCTGAAACATGCACAAACACAGAAGTAATCACAAGGTAGCAGACTAGCTTTCAAAGCATTTGCTTCAAGCGGGCTTACTAGTATTGTCATAGTAGTAGAAGGTACAGTGACATTCCTGTGCATATGTGGCAGACCACTTCCCTCTGCCGATCAACTGTACTGTACTATGCTCATATATAAATAAATATTGAGCATTAAGTCATACTACTAGGTCCTACTGTTTCATATGTAAGCGTGGGGCACTAACCCATGCTTTTGAAGTATTTGACCTGTATGATGTCTGCATAACCTGATCAAAGGGTATTGATCAAAATATTTCAAAATAAGCAGAAAACTGTTCCAGAAAACAAGGAGCTACAAGCGTATCATTATTTTATATTTTAATTGATATATCTTTTATGGACATCACATACTGTACATAGGGCGCTGAAAGACACTTTTGTGGGTATTTGAAAAATTGTGTGTTCCTGCTGGTAGGGAACTAAGGGGGTTATTCTAGTTCACTCTTTCTGACAAAATCCTTCTTAGATGGACAAAACCATGTGCAGTGCAGGTGGGGCAGATGTTACTTGTGCAGAGAGAATTTTGTATGAAAAAATGTATGTCTGGACCATTGTAGATGCCACTCGTGGTGACTGATCTTTTGACTGCTTCTATGCCTCTGTGTAAAGGAATGCTGGTATACAGCGATATTACATCAACTGTGCAAAGAAGCATTTTTTTGGGTAGTGGAGATAGAGACTGCAAATGTAGCAGTAACGAGGTGGTATCTTTGATGTATGTATTTTGTCTCTGAACAATAGGTTGGAGGAAGAGATCTAAGAATTGAGCTGTAGTGTAGAAAATCGAGTCCCTGGCTGAGACGATCGGTCTGCCTGGGGGAGTAACAGCGTTCTTATGCAGTTTGGGCAAAGTATACAAGATTGGGACTTTAGGATTTGGGTTAGATAAAGCATCTCTTATGTCGTTGGGTATTATTCCGCAGCTGACTCCTTCCTCTAAGAGAGCGTCCAGTTCCCTCTTGAAGCGGACAGTGGGGTCTGCTGAAAGTTTTTCATAAACATTCGAGTCGGCTAGCTGTCTGTGTACCTCATCCGTATAGTCTCCAATATTATTGTACACAATCGCATGCCCCGCTCTGACTACTGGCTACTATACATTTATATGCATGAAAGGTACGGCTGCATGTTACTGTTTTCTGTCCCCTGGGAATACGTGATATTTTATGCAAAAAGACCCCATGATTTAATCCTCCTCACAAAATACCCATTATTGGTTGGCATTTGAGGATATATGAGGGTCACTCTATACTTATATCCTGGAATAGCCTGTTAGGCAATAATAGCCTTTAAATTTACTATATATATTTTTGCAGCAAATTTTTATTATTGACCAAGTGAGTAAAATATATACTTACCTTTTAGGAAATACCCAATAAAAGTTACATTTTAATACTGTCATCAAATTCAATACCTGTGATACAATGGTGCCCCCACCAAGAGTTTCCTTTTTTTCTCTTTCCTTCCTTGGATACACTTATTGTTACCTAATTCTGGGGTGCACCACTGACTGTCCTGAATACAAGTACCAGTGACATACCTTAGTCCAGTATACTTGGGACACATACACCCCATACAAGGGTTCAGTCAGTCTCTCACAGGTACCATATGTTCACCTATTACCTTCAACATACCTGTGCGGTTTCTTTCCCTCCAAAACCCCTTCCCCCACATTACTTTACAATACACCTAACTGTACACACCCAGCCACTGCCTAAATATTTACCGAAGCCCAACCCAGTGGGAGAGGGAAGAAAATGGGTTATATGAGGCGGGAGTATATTTACCCCTCTTGGCTGACCACGCCTGCTCAAGAGATTCCACCCCCCCCCATTAGGGATGCTTTGAGACATTTCCCAGGCTGCTTTTAACCCCTTACCGCCGCAGCCTGTTTTTGCCTTCCTGACAGAGCCCTTTTTTCAAATCTGACATGTATCAATTTATGTGGGGATAACTTTTTATTGCTTTTACTTATCCCAGTGATTTTGAGATTGTTTTCTCGTGACACATTGTACTTTAAGTTAGTGGTAAATTTTGGTCGATAAAGTCTGTGTTTTTTTGTGAAAAATACCAAAATGTCGTAAAAAAATTGAAAATTTAGCAATTTGCAAAATGTTAAATTTTCTGCTTGTGAGACAAATAATCATACCACTCAAAATAGTTAATAACTAACAAAGACCATATGTCTACTTTATGTTGCCATCATTATTTCAACCTCCTTTTAATTTTTTTTGACACTAGGAGGCTTAAAATATGAATAGCAAATTCTCAAATTTTCAAGAAAATTTCAAACACTGATTTTTTTAGGCACCAGTTCAGTTCTGATGTGACTTTGAGGGACTTGTATGTGAGACACCCCCATAAATGATGCCATTTCAAAAACTGCACCCCTCGCAGTATTCAAAACAGCATTTTGGAAGTTTGTTAACCCTTTAGGTGTTTCACAGGAATTAAAACAAAGGGTACTCTTTACCTAGAACGGCGCCCGCGATCAGAATCGCGGGCGTCGGGGGTAAAAAATCGCGGTCATCGCGGGCATCGCGGGTAAATCGCGGGTACATCAAAATCGGGTACCCGCGATCACCGCGATTTTCCCATAGGGAACAATGTTAAAAAGCCTAATTGACCGCGATTTTGCATTCAATGCCTCAATGCCCGCGATTTTCCCATAGGAATCAATGTTAAATGGGCTACAGAGCCCAAATAGGCACAATTAACCCTTAAATGTCCCCCCAATTTTTGTACGCCACCCCACGATCCACGCCAACCCGAAGCGTGGCGAGCGCAGCGAGCCCGCGAGGGGCGGCGGTACGCGTCCTCCGACCTTTTCATGCCCTACTATCCACGTCGGCGTGGAGTGGAGAATAGAATAGTGTGGCGAGCGCAGCGAGCCACCGAGCCCGAAGCGTGGCGAGCGCACGCGGATACCTTCACAGGTAAACGCGTCCCTTCGCGGGCTTCACAGGTGTCCGCGTCGCCACGGACACCTGTGAAGTCCGCGAGGGGACGCGTATAACTGTGAAGGTATCCGCGTCCCCTCGCGGGGCTCGCTGCGCTCGCCACGCTTCGGGCTCGGTGGCTCGCTGCGCTCGCCACACTATTCTATTCTCAACTCCACGCCGACGTGGATAGTAGGGCATGAAAAGGTCGGAGGACGCATACCGCCGCCCCTCGCGGGCTCGCTGCGCTCGCCACGCTTCGGGTTGGCGTGGATCGTGGGGTGGCGTACAAAAATTGGGGGGACATTTAAGGGTTAATTGTGCCTATTTGGGCTCTGTAGCCCATTTAACATTGATTCCTATGGGAAAATCGCGGGCATTGAGGCATTGAATGCAAAATCGCGGTCAATTAGGCTTTTTAACATTGTTCCCTATGGGAAAATCGCGGTGATCGCGGGCATCGCGTCGCGGCCGTTTATGTACTGCCCGCGATGTCGCGATCACCGCGATGGGCGCCGTTCTAGGTAAAGAGTACCAAACAAAGTGTAGGTGAAATTTCAAAATTTCATTTTTTTTGCAGATTTTCAATTTTAATACATTTTTCTAAGGAACACAGTAGATTTTACTAGAGAAATGTGACTAAAAATTGATTCCCCCAATTCTTTTGTTTTCATAAATATCCTATATGTGGCCCTAGTGTGCACGTTGACCAAACCACAGGCTTCATAATAGAAGGAGCACCTACTTTATTTTGGAGCCTCCTTTTTATGAGATTATTTTTTAGGCACCATGTAGGTTTCTAGGCACCATAAGATGATAAAAGTTAGGAACTCCCTCCCACAAGTGACCCCATTTTGCAAACTACACCCCTCAGGGAATTCATCTAGGGGTATAGTGTACATTTCAAACCCCCAGGGGTTTCATCAATTTTGGTACAACTGGGCTGTGAAAATGAAAAATTACATTTTTTTACACAAAAATGCAGTTCTGGCTCAAAATTTTTCATTTTCACAAGGAATAAAGGAGACAAAGCACCCCGAAATCTGTGTCGCAATTTCTCCCGAGTACGGCAATGCCTCATATGTGACCAAAAAATACCATTTGGGTGCATGGCAGGACTCAGAAGGGAAGGAGTGATATTGGGATTTTGCAGCACAGATTCTGGTGGAATGAATGGTGGGTGCTATGTCGCATTAGCAAGACCCCCGAAGCACCAATACAGTGGAACCCCCCCACAAATGACCCCATTTTGCAAACTACACCCCTCAGGGAATTCATCTAGGGGTATAGTGTACATTTCAAACCCCCAGGGGTTTCACCAATTTTGGTACAACTGGGCTGTGAAAATGAAAAATTACATTTTTTTACACAAAAATGCAGTTCTGGCTCAAAATTTTTCATTTTCACAAGGAATGAAGGAGACAAAGCACCCCAAAATCTGTGCCGCAATTTCTCCCGAGTACGGCAATGCCTCATATGTGACCAAAAAATACCATTTGGGTGCATGGCAGGACTCAGAAGGGAAGGAGTGATATTTGGATTTTGCAGCACAGATTCTGGTGGAATGAATGGTGGGTGCTATGTCGCATTAGCAAGACCCCCGAAGCACCAATACAGTGGAACCCCCCCACAAGTGACCCCATTTTGCAAACTACACCCCTCAGGGAATTCATCTAGGGGTATAGTGTACATTTCAAACCCCCAGGGGTTTCACCAATTTTGGTACAACTGGGCTGTGAAAATGAAAAATTACATTTTTTTACACAAAAATGCAGTTCTGGCTCAAAATTTTTCATTTTCACAAGGAATGAAGGAGACAAAGTACCCCAAAATCTGTGCCACAATTTCTCCTGAGTACGGCAATGCCTCATATGTGACCAAAAAATACCATTTGGGTGCATGGCAGGACTCAGAAGGGAAGGAGTGATATTTGGATTTTGCAGCACAGATTCTGGTGGAATGAATGGTGGGTGCTATGTCGCATTAGCAAGACCCCCGAAGCACCAATACAGTGGAACCCCCCCACAAGTGACCCCATTTTGCAAACTACACCCCTCAGGGAATTCATCTAGGGGTATAGTGTACATTTCAAACCCCCAGGGGTTTCACCAATTTTGGTACAACTGGGCTGTGAAAATGAAAAATTACATTTTTTTACACAAAAATGCAGTTCTGGCTCAAAATTTTTCATTTTCACAAGGAATGAAGGAGACAAAGCACCCCAAAATCTGTGCCGCAATTTCTCCCGAGTACGGCAATGCCTTATATGTGACCAAAAAATACCATTTGGGTGCATGGCAGGACTCAGAAGGGAAGGAGTGATATTTGGATTTTGCAGCACAGATTCTGGTGGAATGAATGGTGGGTGCTATGTCGCATTAGCAAGACCCCCGAAGCACCAATACAGTGGAACCCCCCCACAAGTGACCCCAGTTTGCAAACTACACCCCTCAGGGAATTCATCTAGGGGTATAGTGTACATTTCAAACCCCCAGGGGTTTCACCAATTTTGGTACAACTGGGCTGTGAAAATGAAAAATTACATTTTTTTACACAAAAATGCAGTTCTGGCTCAAAATTTTTCATTTTCACAAGGAATGAAGGAGACAAAGCACCCCAAAATCTGTGCCGCAATTTCTTCCGAGTACGGCAATGCCTTATATGTGACCAAAAAATACCATTTGGGTGCATGGCAGGACTCAGAAGTGAAGGAGTGATATTTGGATTTTGCAGCACAGATTCTGGTGGAATGAATGGTGGGTGCTATGTCGCATTAGCAAGACCCCCGAAGCACCAATACAGTGGAACCCCCCCACAAGTGACCCCAGTTTGCAAACTACACCCTTCAGGGAATTTATCTAGGGGTATAGTGTACATTTCAAACCCCCAGGGGTTTTACCAATTTTGGTACAACTGGGCTGTGAAAATGAAAAATTAAATTTGGTACTTGTGAGTTATCCGGGCGTCCGATTTTTTGATTGTATGCCTTAAGTTAAGGCATACAATCAGATGCGATGCGATACGATATCGCATCGCATCGCATGCGACCATCGGATGCGATGACCCGATTTTTCCATAGGAATCAATGTTAAAATGGACTGAGTCCATTTTAACATGGAATTCAATGGGAAAAAGGGGTCCTTTTCATACCCCTACTATCCAAGTGGGCATGGAGTTGGATATAAACCTGTGGCGAGCGTAGCGAGCCACCGAGCCCGAAGCGTGGCGAGCGAAGCGAGCCCCGCGAGGGGACGGTATTCCGTGTCCCCTCGCGGGGCTCGCTACGCTCGCCACGCTTCGGGCTCGGTGGCTCGCTACGCTCGCCACAGGTTTATATCCAACTCCATGCCCACTTGGATAGTAGGGGTATGAAAAGGACCCCTTTTTCCCATTGAATTCCATGTTAAAATGGACTCAGTCCATTTTAACATTGATTCCTATGGAAAAATCGGGTCATCGCATCGCATCGCATCCGATGGTCGCATGCGATGCGATGCGATGTCCCGATCCGACCCGATTTAAAAATCGGACGCCCGGATAACTCACAAGTACCTTAAATTTTTTTACACAAAAATGCAGTTCTGGCTCAAAATTTTTCATTTTCACAAGGAATGAAGGAGACAAAGCACCCCAAAATCTGTGCCACAATTTCTCCCGAGTACGGCAATGCCTTATATGTGACCAAAAAATACCATTTGGGTGCATGGCAGGACTCAGAAGGGAAGGAGTGATATTTGGATTTTGCAGCACAGATTCTGGTGGAATGAATGGTGGGTGCTATGTCGCATTAGCAAGACCCCCGAAGCACCAATACAGTGGAACCCCACCACAAGTGACCCCATTTTGCAAACTACACCCCTCAGGGAATTCATCTAGGGGTATAGTGTACATTTCAAACCCCCAGGGGTTTCACCAATTTTGGTACAACTGGGCTGTGAAAATGAAAAATTACATTTTTTTACACAAAAATGCAGTTCTGGCTCAAAATTTTTCATTTTCACAAGGAATGAAGGAGACAAAGCACCCCAAAATCTGTGCCGCAATTTCTTCCGAGTACGGCAATGCCTCATATGTGACCAAAAAATACCATTTGGGTGCATGGCAGGACTCAGAAGGGAAGGAGTGATATTTGGATTTTGCAGCACAGATTCTGGTGGAATGTAAGGTGGGTGCTATGTCGCATTAGCAAGACCCCCGAAGCACAGTGAAATGATGAACCTAATAATCCATAGATGTGTGGTATATTTTAAAACACTCCTTCATACATAGGCCGGGTTTGTCGGGGCAAGTTTCACAGTGGAAAATAGTTTGCTTTCTTATTCCCTTTTTATAGCAAACTTTGCACCTTTTTTGTGTCCTGAACTTTTTTCCAGTGGAGGGGATTTCGTTAGGAGAATGCTGCCCTGATACAATACGGGGGCCAGTACTAGAAGTACTGGGGCCTGTACTAGAAGTACTGGGGCCCTCTGCCTGCTGGTTCCCAAATATTAGGCCCTTTATGACTTCCTCTTGAAAGTGCATAAATGTCCCCGTCTGGCTGGTAGAACGGAATAGTACGTAAGCGTTATACAGTGCCATCTGGATGATATACACGGCCAGCTTCTTATACCATATTTTTGTTTTCCGCAGGGCACTGTACGGCTTCAGTACCTGATCTAAAAGATCCACTCCGCCCATGTACTTATTGTAATCTAGGATACAAATAGGTTTTGAGGTGTGGGTACTGGTACCTCGTACAGGGACGGAGGTGGTACTGTCTCCGTGAATTGTTGTCAGTATAAGGACATCCCTCTTGTCCTTATATTTGACCAACAACATATTTTCGGTGGATTGTGCCCTGCTTTCACCCTTTCTCAGTAATTGGGCAACGTGCGTTTTTGGGAGGCCTCTTTGGTTTTTGCGCACAGTACCGCAAGCTGCTGTACCTCTTGAACCAAGGGCCTTAAACAGGGGGATGCTGGTGTAAAAGTTATCCACATAGAGGTGATAACCCTTATCCAGGAAGGGGTGCACTAAATCCCAGACAATCTTTCCACTAACACCTACGAGGGAGGGGGGGCATTCTGGTGGTTCAATTCTTGTGTCCTTCCCTTCATATACCCTAAACCTGTGGGTGTACCCTGAGGTACTTTCGCACAGCTTATACATTTTTATGCCATACCTTGCCCTCTTATTGGGAAGGTACTGGCGGAATTTAACCCTTCCTTTAAAATGTATAAGTGACTCGTCTACACAAATGAATTTTTCGGGGATGTACATCTCAGCAAATTTGGCGCTGAAATGATCAATGACCGGCCTGACTTTGAATAGCCGGTCAAAGGTGGGATCATCTCTGGGTGGGCACTGTGCATTATCGTTGTAATGCAAACATTTAAGGATCGTCTCAAAACGAGTCCGGGTCATGGCCATACGATGAAGTGGGGTGCTGTACAGAACATCTGTACTCTAATATTGTCTAATTTCTGGCTTTTTAACTATGCCCATATGTAACACCAGACCCCAAAACATCATCATATCTACTGCATCTACAGGGGTCCACCTAGCAAATGATGACGTGGGGTTTTGAGCAATAAACTGCTGGGCATATAAATTACTTTGGTCCACCATTAAATTTATAAAATCATCAGAGAAAAATGCTTTGAAAAAGTCAATTTCTTTGAGGCCTGTAGTATCAAATTGGATTCCTGGGTTGGCCAAAAACTCAGGAACCTGAGGCTCAAAATTGTCTGGTGGTGGGGTCCATATGGGATCAATCATTTGGGGGGGGGGTCTCAGCTGCTCTACGGGGGCGTCTTTGAGGGGGTCCCTCATCACTAGAGGAGGAAGAGGAGCTTAAGACGAATGCAAATTCATCGCTTACATCACTGGCTGTGTCAGTGTCAGAGGCAATAAGGGCATATGCCTCCTCCGCTGAAAACAGTCTTTGGGATGATTGGGACATTTTTATTATTTTTGTGTTTGTGTAAGTGTAGTGTTTCTACACGTGTATAGTGTAGGGGGGGTACAAACTTTATTTCAACATGGGGGGTATGTAGTGTGTATGTAGTGCTTTAACACGTGTAAGTGCACTTAAGGGGCAGCAGCTTCAAGGCAGCTTTTGGTACAACCTTGAAGGGGTTAAAAGAAAAAAAAAAAGCTCCTGCGCCAAAAATTGAGCACAGATGTTGGTCAGTAACGTCCGTCACTGATCAGCGCTCAGCGGCCACAGGACACCCACAAAATCACTGTGGGTGTAAAAAAAAAAAAAAAAAAGACCCCACAACACCCTCCAAAAAAAAAAAAATTAAAAAAAACTGCTGATCAGTCAAAGGCAACAGGAATTTGATCCAAAAAAAAAAAAAATTAGATCAACCCTGTGCCAAAAATGCTGATCAGTGATGTACGTCACTGATCAGCGCTCAGCGGCCACAGGACACCCACAAAATCACCGTGGGTGTAAAAAAAATGTAAAAAAAGACCCCACAACACCCTCCAAAAAATTTTTTTTTCAAAAACTGCTGATCAGTCAAAGGCAACAGGAATTTGATCCAAAAAAAAAAAATTAGATCAACCCTGTGCCAAAAATGCTGATCAGTGATGTACGTCACTGATCAGCGCTCAGAGGCCACAGGACACCCACAAAATCACCGTGGGTGTAAAAAAAATTAAAAAAAAAGACCCCACAACACCCTCCAAAAAAAAAAACTGCTGATCAGTGATGCAACACTGATTAGCAGTGAGGGGCAGCAGGCGCACAACTTTTGGTGCAACCTGACGGGGTATATATAAAAAAAAAAAAAAACCTGCACCCGAAAAAAGTTGCTGATCAGTTAATTTATACTGATCAGCACAAAAGGGGGGCAGCAGAGACAAAATTATATTACACAATGACGCTGCAGCAGCAGCAGCACAAAATTATATTACACAATGACGCTGCAGCAGCAGCACAACAACCAGGAAGCACCAGGAAGCACCAGCAGCAGGCAGCACGGATGCCACCACACCACCAACACTGATCAGGTCAGTATAAGAGGACAGATGGGCACGGAGACCGCTCTGCATGCTGTTCCTGACTGGAATGGCGGCTGCAGGGCTGTCTCCGTTATTTTCTCTGAGGTGTAATGGCTGTGATTGGTCCGACGGACCAATCACAGCCTTGGGGGCAGGTGGGGTGAGGTGGGGTGACCACCAGTGACCCCTTTACACCCGGTGGTGATTGGTGCTGTACTTAACAGCACCAATCACCACCGATCCCTATGTTACCGAGCGCCGTTATTCGCCGGTACACAGAAAACGCTGCAATTGGCTGTTCACATTTGAACAGCCAATCGCAGCGATCGCCGATGGGGGGGGGCACGGAGACCGCTCTGCACGCTGTTCCTGACCGGAATGGCGGCTGCAGGGCTGTCTCCGTTATTTTCTCTGAGGTGTAATGGCTGTGATTGGTCCGTCGGTCCGACGGACCAATCACAGCCTTGGGGGCAGGTGGGGTGAGGTGGGGTGACCACCAGTGACCCCTTTACACCCGGTGGTGATTGGTGCTGTACTTAACAGCACCAATCACCACCGATCCCTGTGTTACCGAGCGCCGTTATTCGCCGGTACACAGAAAACGCTGCAATTGGCTGTTCACATTTGAACAGCCAATCGCAGCGATCGCCGATGGGGGGGGGGGCATCGCTGCCCCCCCGGGCAATGAGGGAAGATGTCTGCTGTCAGGGACAGCAGCCATCTCCCCTCTGTCACCGCGTCTATAGACGCGGTGACACTTTAAAGTCATGACGTACATTTATGCCATGCGTCGGGAAGTACATCCCAACCATGACGTAAATGTACGTCAAATGTCGGGAAGGGGTTAAATACCAATCTGTCCCTAGGTAGGAATATCCAGCTACAGCTAACAGCAAACAGACTGTATAAAGTTAAGTCTGCACCACAATTGTATTGGTCAATATGCACCCATCTAAGGGGTTAATTTACTAAATCTTCTAAAAATGAAAATAAGTAATGTTGCCCATAGCAACCACACAGATTCTGTGTACGATTTCTTTACTGTATCCTCGAAAATGATAGGATGAATCTGATTGGTTGCTTTGGGCAACATCACCTCTTTTAGAAGGCTTAGTAAATTTACCTCTAAAGCTGGGTACACATCTATACAATCCCTATTTCTGGCAACCGTTCGGCCGACCGTACTCCTGTCGGACCGTCCACAAACAACAGCCGACACGCGCGTACACACCTGTACAATTTTACTTGCGACGTCTGATGTACTCCCGTCCAAACAGTCGCAAGAAAAAGATTGTACCACCGTACACACTGTCTCGATTTGGGCTATTGACACGTCACATGTGACCAAAATTATCATAATGGGCTGGGTTAGGGCATAATTATAGCTGTCACCCTTTTACCTATTAAAAAAAAAATCGGCGTGGGGTCCCCCCCACAGCCGTAACCAGCACCAGGCTGAAAGAGCCGGGGCTGGTATTAAAAAATCAGGAAACCCAACAAATAGGGCTTCGCTGATTTTTTAAAACCAGCCCCAGGCTCCAGGTCTGGGGCTGGTTCCCAAAATACGGGGGACAAAATGACCAGGGCTCCCCCGTATTTTAAGAACCAGCCCCAGGCCAAACCAGCCAGCAGGGTAATGCCACAGCCGGGGGGAGACTTTTTATACAAGTCCCCCCGGCCAAAGCATTCAGCCCTCTGACCGGTCAGCCTGGCCAGGGGTCCTGGGGGAGTGGGGACCCCCCCAATTAAGGGGTCCCCCCCTCCAGGACTTACCTGACAAGGCTGAAGCCTGGTGCTGTCCTCGATGCCCCCTGGGCGGTAGGCATCGAGCTGATCTTTGTGTAAAAAAATAGATGAAAAAAACTATTGTTTTTTCCTGTGGAACTATGAGTCCCAGCAAGCCTTCCCCGCAAGCTGGGACTTGGAGAACCACAAGTCCCAGCCTGCGGGGCATTAAAGGGCCCGCTGGGTCTTGTAGTTCCACAGTAAAAAAAAAGTTAAATAAATACACACTGACACTTTCGAAAAATAAAAGTTTAATACATACATTACACAAACACACTGATACTTACCTATCTTGATCCCGTAGGTAGGTCCCAGGGTCCGGTGGCTTGGTTCCAGGGCTGGTCCGGGTCCGGGGCTCCAGGGCTGAAGAGTCCAGGGTCCTGGATCCGTAGTAATCCAAAGGGGTACCTTGGGAAGGAAAACCTACTCACCTGTCCTCTGGCGTCCACCCCGGCATCTTCACTTCAAGACGCGCTGCTCCCGGCTGCTGGTACCCGCTCTGCTCCTCTGTATACTAGAGATGCAGAGATCCTTCTTCCTCGGCGTCTCTGCTCAAAATGATTTCTGGCCAATCAGGAGCCGAGAAAGTCCATGTGCAGCCTCCTCTGTTTGGGCATGTCTCTCTCAGCCACAGCGCCCCGCCACCCAGCACAATAGAGTCTGAGCACTAGAGGGCGACTCCGCCCCCCCTTCCCCACACAACCGAATCTCTATGCTGCCAAAGCGTTCCAGCTTTGGCAGTATAGTCGCAGCATATCGGTCGAACCGCAGCATATCGGTCAAACGTGCGTACACACTGCACTTTTGTACCGATATGAGGCCGTCCTGTCGGATGAAAATTAAACAGCAAAGAACCGTCGACCGACCGAGTAGGTTTTTTGCCGTTTATCGCTCGTACGGGACAGCGTACACACATATACAATTGAACGGCTGTCCGACCCAGAACGAAAGAACCCGATAATTGTATATATGTGTACTCAGCTTAAGTCCTTCAGTGTTCTGCCCATACACAAATATGACTGGCAAAGAGGATGCTACATTTATATACCTTGACACATGGTGGCCATGTTCATCTCTGGTGACTCCTATTGGGCCTTCTCTGTCTCTTCTTCTGTCCTATCCTTTGCTCTACCCTCCTGTCCTTATTAGGCCTGTACTGTCTGCTGGGGGTGGCTTAGGCGAGTTACACACGGACCGGCCCATTTGCTGTGGGGAGGGAGGGCTAGGGCGTACAGGCCCGGGGAGGGAGTGTCACAGACTACATCTGGCTTCACTTAGGCATAAAACAGTGGTGGATTTTTGCCTTGCAGCCTATAGGTAAAAACCGCCAATGATTGCAACTGACATGGCAAGACCATAGGGATGCATGTGCAGTGCATTCTGATGTATGCACAGTACAATCATAATCACCATATACAATAATCAGCATTGCACAGTACTTTTCTCCTCTGAATCAGGCCTAATATCAGTACCGTAAATCCATATACATCTGGATTTTGACCTAATTGACATATTCAGAAGGTAACATTATTTACATTAAATGTGTTTGATAACTTGGCTGTCACTACTTCACTCCTCTCTGCTACTAAAAGAAAGCCTATAGGCTGACCTATGGCGGATTCACCTTATTTACTAAACAGCAGCGTTTCATAACCACTGGCAGTCAGCCGGTTGGTATCCAGATGATAGATCTACATGGGTACATTACTAAAGCTTCTAAAACTGAAAAGAAGTGATGTTGCCCATAGCAACCAATCAGATTCTGTCTAGCTTTTCTCCATTGCATTTTAGAAAATGGTAGACTCTGATTGGTTGCTATGGGCAACATCACCTCTTTTCATTTTTAGAAGCTTTGGTCAATGTACCCCACAGTGTCTGGGTAGACAGTCAATAGGTGGACACCTTATGGTCATCCTGTACAAAAGGTAAACAGATAAAAAAAAAGGTCGACAGTGCTTAATATTGACAGGTTCAGAAGGTTGACATGGCAATAGTTGAAACAAGAAGGGTCGACATTTTTATTTTTCTAACATTTGCCAGATTTGCTATACATTTTGCCCAAAGCATGTGGGGTGAAGCAAGCCTACATGGATACACGTTTCCTACTGATGGAGTGTTGGCATTGGCAGTTGCATACACACTTGATGATGCAGGCGGTTGGGGGCGATGGCAGGTGGGGGGACCATGTTGCAGCTGCAGCATAACCGTCATTAACGAGGTCCTCCCTCCTCTTTACATGTACAGACTAAGGAGGGGGTTGCAAACGATGCTGAAGAGCTTACATTGTTAACGATATACAGTATTGAGTGTACACACTAGACCAGAGAGTAATAATCTGTTAATCAGAAGGGCCAATCATCGGTCTAGATGCACTGCAGAAAGCACAAAGAGCAAATAAATGCATAATAGTGCAATGGTGGCTATTTAACTGAAAGAAAAAATGGTACTTGTTTCCTAGTACGGCGCCCACGATATTCAGTCGTATGGCATTGTATTCAATTTAAAATTGTATACCATTGTATATGGCATACAATGGCATACAACGCAATGTGATGCGATTTTAAATTGTATAAGCACCCTAATGGGTTTTTTCAATGTTAAATGGTCCCCCTATACGATTTTAAATTGTATAGGTGCTTACAATGGTAAATGCACCCCCACGCCACCACCACTATCAACGCCAACCCGAAGCGTGGCGAGCGTAGCGAGCCCGCAAGGAACGGCAGTACGCGTCCTCCGACCTTTTCATACCGCCACTATCCACGCCAGCGTGGAGTTGACTTTATATAGTGTGGCGAGCGCAGCGAGCCACCGAGCCCGAAGCGTGGCGAGGGGAAGCGCATTACTTCACATGTATTCTGCGGGGCTCGCTGCGCTCCCCACGCTTCGGGCTCGGTGGCTCGCTGCGCTCGCCACACTATATAAATTCAACTCCACGCCGACGCAATATAGCTTGCAAAACCAAAAATGTTACATTGAAAAGAGCAACTATAACAAAGCTCGGAACTACTGGCTAACTATAACAATACAAAGTATCCAATCCATTAAATAAATATTGTAACATTCAGGTATTCTATGTAATCCTACTATATTGGTGATAAAATAAGAAAGGAAATCATAAAAAAAAGCACACACACCCAGCCGTCTTTTGGACACAATTTATTTTAATTAATCTTTCTTCATACTCCATCTACAAATAATTTTTACAATTTTGCTGTGGCAACTGAACACAATTTTAGTAACGTAAAAGTAAAATCTGCAATATTCATTATTATTTCTAGTGCGCCATAAACAAACTCTATTCTTGCCTTTCTCTTCTTTTAATATTAGATGAAACCTTTTAAAGAGTGGAGAAATTGTGCTTAGCAACAAATCAGCTTCTATTTATCATTTAATAGAATGTACTTCATAACTGCTAGCTAAAAGTTGATAGGTTGCTCTGGTCAACTACTTCCCTTTTCCAATTGTCCACTCTTGATACATTTCCCAACAATCACAGACCAGCAGACAACTTGAGGGGCAGGGCACATCATATACAAGAGATTAGGGTCCCCTCCAACTGTCCTTAGTGATGTCTATCTAACAGCAGGTAAGTCAGACATTGCAAAGTTTTATCTGGTGTTCCCACAAAAACAGGGGCATGTTACAGTAATCTACTGACCCAAACATTCATCATCTGTGCGCCCAATACTGATAGATATAACATGAAAATTAAGTGCTTACACGTCATAACCTGGATGTGCTGCTGTTAGTATGTCATGGCATAGTCCTTTATTCATATATGTATTTTTATTGCACTACTGTCATCCTTAAGGAAGCTTTGTCCCAACAGGTATTTTCCAAATGATTCAAATGTTTTAGAAAAATCAGCAGAAGTATTGCAGAATAATTATTCAATCATGCAGAAATAATTACCACCATCCCTATGCCTCTGGCAAAATGTATTATGTAACAGGTTCGCTGTTCACACAGCAGGCAAGTTTCAGTAATTGTGCATGTATTTAATAACAACAAGCCCCATATCCACTTTACAGCAAACAAGACTTTATAGAAACAATCAAAGAAAGATATTTGTCAATGTCGTGCACCCTGTGCAAGGTGCCTCTGTGCCTCCAGGTACTGGCAGTCTAAAGCTGGGTACACATATGTACAATTTCCTTTTTCTTGCGACCGTTCGATCGACCGAATACACGTTCGGCCGTCCAAAACATACGACCGTTCTGCGCGTACACATATGTACAATTTTACTTGCGACGTCCGATGTACTCCCGTCCAAACAATCGCAAGAAGAAGTATATGAGAGACCCTGTAACCCTTTGCCTGCTGTTTTAACTAATGTGTGTATAATGCCTCACTGCTCAACACTTTAGACGCATCACTTTAAGACATTAATCAATGTTGAAGTTTGAATAGTGTGTTATGGTGCCCTGAAAAGAGCTTCCAGCCCACTCTATTAAAACTTCAACATTGATTAATGTCTTAAAGTGATGCGTCTAAAGTGTTGAGCAGTGAGGCATTATACACACATTAGTTAAAACAGCAGGCAAAGGGTTACAGGGTCTCTCATAATGCAGCATACCACCGTGCTTTGTCAAACTGTCAAGCATATCGATCGAACGTGCGTACACACTTCACTTTTGTTCCGATATGGAGCCGTCCTGTCGGATGAAATATTAAGCAGCAAAGAACCTTCGACCGACCGACCGTGGACGGCCAAGAGCGTTTTTGGCCGTTTATCGGTCGCACAGCAGCAATTGGGACAGCGTACACACCTATACAATCGAACGGCCGTTTGCCCCCAGATTGGAAGAACGGCCCGACGATTGTATATATGTGTACCCAGCTTAAGTCCCTTGCGCTATAATACTTAGGCCTACTAACTGGTCCCTATAAGGCATCAGCACAATGAACAGCAAAGTTAGGAAAGCTTAAATCTCTTTTACTGCAATTAGCCCAGTTCCCAACTGTGGCTGTGTAGGTCTTAAGACTTGGGCCAGAGCTGTATGCTTGAGAGCCCACCCGTCTCTCTCTCAAGCAAACCTCAGAGACCCATTCCTGGCTTTGCATTGGACCAGGTTTTCTTACCAGACTGTAAAACACTCTCTTTGAGGCTGGACGGCTCCTTAACCTTTTACAGGGCAGTTGTGACCAAAGAAAAATAGCACTCTCTGGTGGAACTAACCCTGTTTAGCCATAATTAGAATGCACTTTATAATGGTTTTCTTTTGAACCTCTAGTTAGCCTTTCTCTTCCTGAAGTCTGGAAGACATATATACTACCAGAGGCATCACTGGGTTTGGTGACAACCAATGCACACTTTACATTAACTCCCAAGATCCCTGCCACTGGAGACATGGCTGTCTGGAAGGGGTGTGGCCTACTTTGAAGGGGGTGTGGCCTCATAGGGACATTTGTTTTCAATCCAGGGCCAGCCAGCATCTCTGGATCACTGACTGGTTATATGTGTTGACATAGTTTGTCTGAATCCAGATATGGTGTTCCTACTGTACATTGATAAAGCTATGAGTCAAATGTACATAGGGTGACACACAGAACTTGTTACTAGACATGCTGCATGCTTAGAACTGATACTAGACATGCTGCATGCTTAGAACTGATATTGGTTTTGTAGTGTAAATGATTGCATCTTTAAAAAACTTCACCCGTAGTTTCCATTGCAGCCAACAGATAGCAGTGTTTTGGTGACACACAGACACTAGACATATATACAGTTGTGATCTTAAGTTTACATACCCTAGCAGAATTTGCGATTTTCTTGCCATTTGTCAGAGAATATTTCACTCATGGTCAGTGGTTGGGTGAAGCCATTTATTGTCAAACAACTGTGTTTACTCTTTTTAAATCATAATGACAACAGAAACTACCCAAATAACCATGATCATAAGTTTACATACCCTGGAGATTTTGGCCTCATAACATGCACACAAGTTGACACAAATGGGTTTGAATGGCTACTAAAGGTAACCATCCTCACCTGTGATCTGTTTGCTTGTAATCAGTGTGTGTGTCTAAAAGGTCAGTGAGTTTTTGGTCTCCTGAAAGACCCCTGCATCTTTCATCCAGGGCTGCACTGATGTGTCTGGATTCTGAGTCATGGGGAAAGCAAAAGAATTGTCAAAGGATTTGTGGGAAAAGACAATTGAACTGTATAAAACAGGAGAGGGTAAATAAAAAGATATTCAAGCAATTGAGAATGCCAATCAGCAGTGTTCAAACTCCAATTAAGAAGTGGTAAATGAGGAATTCTATGGAAACCAAATCACGGTCAGGTAGACCAGCAAAAATGTCAGCCACAACTGCCAGGAAATTGTTCAGGATGCAAAGAAAACTCCACAAATAACTTCAGCTGAAATACAGGACTCTCTGAAAGTGGTGTAGTTGTTTCAGGATGCACAATAAGGAAGCATTTGAAGAATAATGGTCTGCATGGTCGAGTCACAAGAAGAAAGCAATTACTATGCAAATGCCACAAAGCATCCCGCTTACAATACTCCAAACAGCACAGAGATAAGCCTCAAAACTTCTGGAACAAAGTCAGGGCCATAACTAGGGGGGTGCTGGGGGGTCACGCGCACAGGGCGCTGCATGGGGGGCGCTGTTGGGGACAGGCAGCGGGGGTCTGGGGACGGGCATAGCGGCAGCTGGAAGCAAGCTACGCTATTTGCCCAAAGGGAAGCAGATTTTGAAAAGACTTGCCGGATGCTGATTGGCTGAATTCTCTCAGCCAATTAGCATCTGGCAAGTCTTTTCAAAATCAGCAGCACTTCCCGCGACCAAATGACTGCCTTCACCTGGGTGCCGGAAACCCTAGTTTCGGCCCTGTCAAAGTCATTTGGAGTGATGAGACCAAAATTTTACATTTTGGTCACAACCATAAGCGTTACATTTGGAGAGGAGTCAGGAAGGCCTATAATGAAAGGTACACCATTCCTACTGTGAAACACGGAGGTGGATTGCTGATGTTTTAGGGATGTGTGAGCTACGAAGGCACGGAACACTTGGTCAAAATTGATGGCAAGATGAATGCAGCATGTTATCAGAAAATACTGGAGGAAAATTTGCAATCATCAGCCCGGAAGCTGCGCATGGGACGTACTTGGACTTTCCAACATGACAATGATCCAAAACACAAGGCCAAGTCAACCTGTCATTGGTTACAGCAAAATAAAGTAAAGGTTTTGGAATGGCCATCTCAGTCTCCTGACCTCAGTATCATTGAGCCACTTCGGGGAAATCTCAAACTTGCAGTTCATGCAAGACAGCCCAAGAATTTACAGGAACTGGAGGCTTGTTGCCAAGAAGAATGGGCAGCTTTACCATCTGACAAAATAAAGAGCCTCATCCACAACTACCACAAAAGACTTCAAGCTGTCATTGATGTTAAAGGGGGCAATACACGGTATTAAGAACTGGGGTATGTAAACTTTTGATCAGGGTCATTTGGGTAATTTCTGTAATTATGATTTTAAAAAGAGCAAACACAGTTCTTTGACAATATATGGCTTTACCCCACCACTAACCATGAGTGAAAGAAAAGTTTCCTATTCTCTGACAAATGGCCAGAAAATCACAAATTCTGCTAGGGTATGTCAACTTATGAGCACAACTGTATAGATTATGATACCATTGGGTTGAGAATTTTAATAACTGTGCATTATATTTCAATATAATGTACTTTGCTCTAGACATTATAAGGAGGTATGTGAATATCCACAGTGCTTATGTTTATATATAAGAGATGCAGTATGATCTATATATTTGGTATTGGAACTTATGTAGCTAAAATAATTAACACACACATTCTATCTTTTCAATAATAGAACTCTGTGTATGTTCATACGGGATGCAGTTAATTTGCCGGCGGTCGGGATCCCGGCGGTCGGAATCCCGACACTGGAATCCCGACCGCCGAAATCCCGAAACTTTCTCCCTCTGTGGGTGTCCACGACACCCATAGAGGGAGAATAAAATAGCGTGCCGAGCGTAGCGAGGCACCGGGCCCGCTGCGTGGCGAGCGCAGCGAGCCCGCAAGGGGGGGCGATCCATGTCCCCCCCTTGTCGGGATTTTGGCGGTCGGGATTTCAGTGTCGGGATTCCGACCGCCGGGATCCCGACCGCCGGCAAATCGTATCGGATCCGTTCATACTCTGTAGTGGGAACTTACTAAGGCGTGTGTTCTATTTCACATAAGAGTAGATTCTGATTGGTTGGTCATAGCAATATCCCATTTATTTATTATTTATTTACAGTTTCTTATATAGCGCAGCAGATTCCGTTGCGCTTTACAATTGTAGACAGTGATAAAACAAACTGGGTAACAACAGACAGACATGGAGGTAAGAGGGCCCTGCTGCAAGCTTACAATCTATAGGACCCATGTGAAATAGATCTCCCATCTTAGTAAATTTTCACCTGTGTGTTCAGCCGATACACTTTATAATACTACAGGAAACTCTGAATTTGTGTTACCACATTTATTACAAGCAACAGTGGTAAATATATATCCACACTTAGGCCCTTCTATTGCTTCTTTCGCAGAGGCAATTCCTTCTCAAATGGAAAAAACCATGTGCACTGCAGGGGGGCAGATGTAACTTGTGCAGAGAGAATTAGATTTGGGTGAGTTATGGGGACAGCTGTCCCGGGCCCAGCCGATCTGACATCGCCCACTAGCAGCAACACGCTATCCACGGCCCGCTGCACCATCACAGACCCCTAACCGTCACACCATGCAGTGTTTCATGTGAGGAGCCGGCGTTGCCAGGGCCGGATTTGTGCCTAGGCCCGTGAGGCACGGGCCTCAGGGCGGCACCAATCAAGGGCGGCAGTGGCGATGGCTCTGCAGGCACCCCCTGCACCCTTTTATTCTATTTGTGTAATTCCGCATGGGCAGTGTCAACAGCGCTTTCCTTACACACTTCCCATTCCCTGTGAGCAGCGGGCAGGCAGGCAGTGCGGGGACGGAGAAGTGGTGATCCAACCCCTCTCCCCTCTGATCTCTGTGATGGTGCCGTCCGGGGCTCGACGTCACTATCTAGTGACCAGCCCCGGCGTGAATCACGCTGTGCACCGCGGTAGCATGGGAGGGAGCCAAGCCGACTACAGAAAAGATTTTACAGAGCTCAGCTCTGCAGCAGCTGAACCCCGGCGCAGACGAGTGAAAGACCCGGCGCCGACAAGGAGACCTTGACCTTCCCTCAATGCTGGAGGTAAATTGCAGCACTTATGTTTACACAACACAGCATGTACTGATTTTATTTCTATCCTCTCTCTCTCTCTCTCTCTCTCTCTGTGTCTCTCTCTCTCTCTCCCCCCCCCCCCCCCTGGACTAACCTTCCCCCCCCCCATTCTGCTCTATCTAACCTTTCTCATACCCTCCAACATTTCAGTCTCAGAAACGGTACAAATTGAGGGGCGTGGCCACCGTGAAAGGGTGTGTGATCATGTCCCCTTTCCTATCTTTTGAATAGATCATTATAAGAGGAGGTGGAGGCAGCCGTCATGGTGATTGCTGTATTGTGTGGGACACACACTTCTGGCGGCAGGCCTATGACAGGGGGTGGGACAGAGCCCTAGTCACTGTATTTGCAGCATGTCGGGCAGGGGTGTGCCTTTTCCCCAGCAGCAGAAGTTCCCAGGCATCAAATAGAGACTTTCTGTGTCTCTATATCACACACCGGCCCCACCTGCTCTTACCTGGCCCCCACAGGCCCTGGCCCAGGTAATTGGCTTCTCCAAGTTGCCGGACTTCTGGGCTCTGCGTTTGACTGCCCGGACACTGAATGCTCCCCTCATGCTCCAAGCACATGTGCCAGCGTCTCAAGGAGGCTTTACGTTTAGTTACATACTGACAGCCGCTGAGTGCATGAGGGTCCGCGGCTGCTGTGTGACGTCATGACGCAACGCACACTTGCCGGAACCCACAGTGCACCCCTGGGAACGAGGGTTGAACCATTTTCAAGGGCCAGAAATACATTCGCTATGTACCGCTGGTCCGAATGATCATTGATGCCTGTCATGCTGAGGAGGAGCCACCTGAACACAAAAAAAAACGGTACAATCGCTAAATTTTGTTTTAGCCGGTACAGACCATTAAGAAACGGTACTGTATGTACCGGCTAAATCGGTACAGTTGGAGGGTATGCTTTCTCTATCTCTCTCCTGCACTCTCTACTCCCCCCTCTCCATCTAACCTCTCTCTCCTCTTTCTTCCTCTCCTCTCCCCTGCGCCTCTCATCCATCTAGATTCTAAACTCTCTCTCTCCATTACACCCTCTTTGTAATTCCTTCTTTCTTCTTGCCACCCCAAGGGGCTTGTTACGCCCCTGGGCGGCACGGCAGGCTGACATTTAAATAGCAGCATGGCAGAGCGGGTAAGCAGCGGCAAGTGACAAGCGGCTCCGCCGCCAACATGATTCATCATATGTCGGCAGCAGCGCCGCTCGTCACCCGCCGCTGCCCACCCACTCTGCCATGCACAGTACATCACAGGCTATTTCCGAAGGTTCCCCTGCGTATCCGGCTCCGCCGCTGGGTGAGCTAAGCTGAATTGCTCTGGCTCACTGCCGCGGGCGGGGAAAGCGTGAGACTGACTGAGACTGCAAATAAAGTTATTTCACTATCCCTCCCGATCCTCCATACAGTTAGCAGTCCAGACTGCATTAAATTTTTTTGAGGTGGGCAGTAAAATGTATATGTAATCCATATATATATATATATATATATATATATATATATATATATATATATATATATCTCCTATATATTTGGCTACATCTGTCACTCAAAGTGGGTGTCTGTGTCTATAACGCTCTGTTCCTGGACTTTCCTCTTAATGTGTGATTGCCTTCATCTGTGCTGAACACCTTTCTGAGAAATTAACCTGTTTAAAACAGGTGATGGCAATCATACATTAAGGGGAAGTCTAGAAACAGAGCATTGTGTCCCTCCTGGAAAGGGTCATGTTGGGAGGTATGTGACAGAGAACAAGCCCAGTGAGCCCACAGACAGTGCCAGACACCTACTGCCTTCCCATGTTGCCCAGCACTGCTACTCCACAGCCACCAGGTGAGCGCCCCCCTCCCGCGATTTGCGGCAAAATTCCCCCCCCCCCCCGCGCGCCCCCCCCTCCCGCGATTCGCGGCAAAAACACCCGCTCCCCCGCGACCCCCCCTACCGCGATTCGCGGCAAAAAGAACCCCCCCGCGACCCCCCCTTGCACGATTGGCGGCACCCCCCCTCCCGCGGCAAAAACACCTCCGCGACCCCCCCTCCCGCGATTCGCTGCAAAAAGAACCCCCCCACGACCCCTCCCGCAATTCGCGGCATGACCACCACCCCGCGACCCCCCCTCCCGCGAATCGCGGCAAACCCTCCCCCGTGACCCCCCCCCCCCGATTCGCGGAAAAAACACCCCCCCCCCCCCCGCGACCTTCCTCCCGCGATTCGCGGCAAAAAGAACCCCCCCGCGACCCCCCCTTGCACGATTGGCGGCACCCCCCCTGCGACCCCCCTCCCGCGATTCGCGGCACCCCCCCCCCCGCAATTCGCAGCAGCCCCAGGATTAAATGGCACATGCAAAACACTGACATGGCTATGGTCGACAATGAAAAAGGTTGACATGAGTTTTTGAAGATTTATTTTTTATTTTTTTAATTTTTTCATATTCATTGTCATGTGTCGACATGGACACCAATGAAGTGGCACACTTATGTCAACATTTACATGTGTTGACCTTTCTGTGTTGATTTTTTTCTTGTGGCGATTCGCGTCACACCCCCCGCAACCCCCCTTCCGGCGATTCGCTGCACCCCCCCGCGACCCCCCCCCCCTCCCGCAATTCGCGGCAACCCCCCACCGGAACCCCCATGAACCCCGCTCTCCCGAGATTCGCGGCACCCACCCCCCGCAACCCCCCCCTCCCGCAAATCGCGGCACCCCCCGCTATTCGCGGCAGCCCCAGGATTAAATGGCACATGCAAAACACTGGCACGGCTATGGTCGACAATGAAAAAGGTTGACATGAGTTTTTGAAGATTTATTTCATTTTTTGAATGTTTTCATATTCATTGTCATGTGTCAACATGGACACCAATGAAGTGGCACACTTATGTCAACATTTACATGTGTTGACCTTTCTGTGTTGATTTTTTCTTGTGGCGATTCGCGTCACACCCCCCCGCAACCCCCCCTCCTGCGATTCGCGGCACCCCCCGTGACCCCCCACCTCCCGCAATTCGCGGCAACCCCCCACCGGAACCCCTGTGAACCCCGCCCTCCCGCGATTCGCGGCACCCAACCCCGCGACCCCCCCCTCCCGCAATTCGCGGCACCCCCCGTGATTCGCGGCAGCTCCAGAATTAAATTGCACATGGAAAACACTGACATGGCTATGGTCGACAATGAAAAAGGTTGACATGAGTTTTTGAAGTTTTTTTTTTCATTTTTTGAATGTTTTCATATTCATTCTCATGTGTCGACATGGACACCAATGAAGTGCCACACTTATGTCAACATTTACATGTGTTGACCTTTCTGTGTTGATTTTTTCTTGTGGCGATTCGCGTCACACCCCCCCCCACCGCCCCCGCAACCCCCACTCCCGCGATTCACGGCACACAAAAACCCCCCGCGATTCTCGGCACCCCACCCCGTGACCCCCCCTCCCGTGATTCACGGCACACCCCCCGCGACCCCCCCTACCATGATTCGCCACAACCCCCGCCCCCGTAACCCCCCTCCCGCGATTTGCGGCAACCCACCCCGCGACCCCCCTCCCGCGATTCTCTGCAATCCCTCCCCTCCCGCGATTCGCAGCATCCACCCCCCCACAACCCCCCCTCCTGCAATTCGCGGCACCCCCCGCGACCCCCCCTCCTGCAATTCGCGGCACCCTCCGCGACCCCCCCTCCCGCGATTCGCGGACACCTAAGTTGCAATACAGGGCATCTTTCATACAATTCTAACCATATTTCTCATATACAAACGTTCACAAATTAAGGGGGCGCAGCCCCTTACGACGGTGTGAAGAGCGCCCGTAGGGCGCGATGAATCACCTAGTATATATATATATATATATATATATATATATATATATATATATATGACTTGGGGGGGGGGGGGGGCGGCCAAAAATGGTGTGCCTAGGGGCGGCCTGACCCCTAAATTCGCCCCTGGGCGTTGCCATATGTGGTGCAGCAGGAAACAGTGTGTGGACAGCATGTCGCTGCTCCCCTGTGCTAAAGGTACGGTAACTAAATATACACACCGGGGACTGGGAGGGGTTAGAGCTCTCAGCTGCTGTCTGTATGTATGTATGTATGTATGTATGTATGCATGTATGTATGTATGTATGTATGCGTGTGCAGCCTGCAGGCTCAAGCAGCAAGACTGTTATAAATATTAGGTGAGCCCTTAAAACTAAAAATAAACTATATATATTATTTATAGTATTTCAAACATTTTATTTTTCAGGTAGTCACTTAATATTTGTTGCACCCTTGCTGCTTGACTAAAATATTTTTTGGTGACAATAGGGGGGGGGGGGGCTACCTATTTTAGCAGTCCTGGGCCCCACAAATTCTGTTGGCAGCCCTGCCCCACAGTAATTCCACACACTGCCCCCACAGTAATTCAACACTAAGGGTGACATTCTATGGGATGCGATTTGTGTTTTTTGGCGTTAATTAGGGAAAAAAATGGCGATATCGCATTTTTCCTTCAAATCGCATATTTAATAGGATGCGCTAAGGGACAGAAATCGCATATTATGTGCGTTAATGCATGCTGACCAAAAGTGCGAGATAAAATCGCATTTTTATCGCATCCAGATGTTTTCGTAAAGAAAAGTATACAAATCGCTTATTTAATGCAATGCGTTTCCGCAAATCGCACTTTTAAGGTGAGTAATATTCGCACTTATTTCAGACCAGGTTCTGTTTGGCGAATTAGCCAGAACCCTGCACAGATCGCAATGTTCTGTGCAGGGTTCTGGTGTAAAAAAAAAACAAAAACGGTTAAAATAAAAAAAAACGAGCGCGGGATCCCCCGCCAGAGCATAACCAGCCCCGGGCTCATTGAGCCGGTGCTGGTGACATAAAATCAGGGTCCCCGACAAATAGGGGTCCCCTTGATTTAATGAAACCAGCACCAGGCTCAAGGTCCGGCGCTGGTTCCCAAAATACGGGGGACAAAATGACTAGGGGTCCCCCGTATTTTAAGAACCAGCACCGGACCCAACCAGCCAGCAGGGTAATGCCACAGCCGGGGGACACTTATTATATAAGGTCCCGTGGCCAAAGCATTAACCCCCTGGCTGGTCAGCATGGCTGGTCCCCCCCCTCCAGGACTTACCAGCCCATGCTGATAGTCCGGGGCTGTCCCCGATGCCCCTGGGCGGTGGGCATCGGGCTGATGGATTGTGTAAAAAAAAGAAGAAAAACTATTCTACTGGCGAACTATGAGTCCCAGCAAGGCTACCCCGCATGCTGGGACTTGGAGAACCACAAGTCCCAGCATGCGGGGCATTAAAGGGCCCGCTGGCACTTGTAGTTCTACAGTACAAAAAATAGTTAAAGAAAACACACTGACACCCTGAAAAATAAAAGTTTAATACACACATAACACACACACACTGATACTTACCTACCTTGAGCCCGTAGGTCGGTCCCTGGATCCTGGGTCCGGGCTCCGGGGCTCCAGGGCAGAAGAGTCCGGTTCCGAGAAAGTCGGCTCCTGATTGGCCAGAAATCATTCTAACTAGAGACGCCGAGGAAGAAACATCTCTGCGCCTGTAAAAGTCCTGTGAGCCGGGTACCAGATGGGTATCGCTTCTGCCGGAGAGGATGCCGAGGTCGTCGCCGGGGACCAGGTGAGTAGGATTTCCTTCCTTAGGTACCCCAGGGGACTACCTCGGATCCTGGACCCCGGATTCTTCAGCCCAGGAGCCCCGAAACCCCGGACCAGCCCCGGAACCAGGACCAAGGCCCCGGAACCGGACTCTTCTGCCCTGGAGCCCCGGAGCCCGGACCCAGGATCCAGGGACCGACCTACGGGCTCAAGGTAGGTAAGTATCAGTGTGTGTGTGTTATGTGTGTATTAAACTTTTATTTTTCAGGGTGTCAGTGTGTTTTCTTTAACTATTTTTTTGTACTGTAGAACTACAAGTGCCAGCATGCCCTTTAATGCCCCGCATGCTGGGACTTGTGGTTCTCCAAGTCCCAGCATGCGGGGTAGGCTTGCTGGGACTCATAGTTCTACAGTAGAAAACAATAGTTTTACTTCTATTTTTTACACTATCCATCAGCCCGATGCCCACCGCCCAGGGGCATCGGGGACAGCCCCGGACTTTCAGCATGGGCTGGTAAGTCCTGGAGGGGGGGGGACCCCTTCATTGGGGGGGTCCCCACTTCCCCAGGACCCCTGCCCATGCTGACCAGCCAGGGGGATAATGCTTTGGCCGCGGGACCTTATATAATAAGTGTCCCCCGGCTGTGGCATTACCCTGCTGGCTGGTTGGGTCTGGTGCTGGTTCTTGAAATGCGGGGGACCCCTAGTCATTTTGTCCCCCGTATTTCGGGAACCAGCGCCGGACCTTGAGCATGGTGCTGGTTTCATTAAATCAAGGGGACCCCTATTTGTCCGGGACCCTGATTTTATGTCACCAGCACCGGCTCAATGAGCCCGGGGCTGGTTATGCTCTGGCGGGGGACCTCGCGCTGGTTTTTTTTTTTTTATTTGCGATTTCCTGCAAACGTGCGATTTTCAGACATGAAAATCGCACATTTTCAGGACTAAACACATCGCACCAACTCGCACCTATTCGCACTATTTGGCCCGTTTTTCGCATCTCATTAAATATGCGAAAAACGGGCCAATCTTGCGATTTTAAAAAGGGCGAAGTGGTGCGATAAAAAAAATGCGCAGTTATCTCATCCCATAGAATGTCACCCTATGTTTACTTAGACATTTTATTGAATAATTTCTTCCTTGTTCCTTAAGGTGCGTACACACAGGGGCGATTTTGTGCAAAATCGCAGGAAATATGGTCGCTGAGTGACCATATTGAACCCATTGGGAGTGTGCACCGGCGATATATCGCCGGGTGCGCGCTCCCGTTTTTGCCCCTGTGGTGATCGCTGGTCGCAGGAACATGCTCCTGCGACCAGCTGATTACCACTGCCGGGCTCCCTCCGGCAGTTTCTTTTTCATCAGCGACCATCTCTGGTCGCTGTTGTAAAGTAGAAGCTGAGCAATATATTGCTCAGCCATATATTGCTCAGCAATATATGGCTGAGCAATATATCTCCCCCGTGTGTACACAGCATTAAGTAGATTTTATAATACAGGTAAGACCAGCATTGTCATGCTACTGGTTACCCAGGTTACACTGGCATCTCCCCATACCAATCACATGATGTTAGCTCAGCCACCAAGTCTGAACCTCATCTGAGAGTTTATTTCATGTAACAGATTTTTTGGTACTTGTTTCCTAGCACGGCCACACCGATCATGATCTTGGGCATCGCAGGTAAAAAAATTGCGTCGGTCGCATCGCATGCGGGCTAAAAAATCGCATGCGATGCGACCGACGCGATGCCCGCGATTTCCCATAGGGAACAATGTTAAATGCCTCAATTTACCCAAATCAACATAGGGAACAATGGTAAATGGGCCAGAAACCCCCCAAAACACCCCTGAACAGTGAAATGGCCCCCCAAAATTAGTTAACGCCACCCCACGATCAACGTGAACCCGAAGCGTGGCGAGCGCAGCGGAGCGTCCTCCGACCTTTTCATACCCCCACTATCCACGTCGGCGTGGAGTTGAGAATAGCCTGGTGAGCGGGCTTCACAGGTATCCGCGTCCCCTCGCGGGGCTCGCTGCGCTCGCCACGCTTCGGGCTTGGTGGCTCGCTGAGCTTGCCACACTATTCTATTCTCAACTCCACGCCGACGTGGATAGAGGGGGTATGAAAATGTCGGAGGACGCGTACCGCGTCCCCTCGCGGGCTCGCTGCGCTTCGGGTTCACGTTGATCGTGGGGTGGCGTTAACTAATTTTGGGGGCCATTTCACTGTTCAGGGGTGTTTTGGGGGGTTTCTGTCCCATTTACCATTGTTCCCTACGTTGATTAGGGTAAATTGAGGCATTTAACATTGTTCCCTATGGGAAATCGCGGGCATCGCGACTGGACCATTTAATGCTTTTTTAGCCGCCTGCGATGCGACCAACGCGATTTTGACTTTTTCCAATGCATTTCAATGGGAAATCGCGGGCATCGCGTCGGTCGCATCGAAGACCACTAAAAATTACCCGCGATGCCTGCGATTGTGGCCGTGCTAGGAAACAAGTACCGATTTTTTTTATCTTTATACAATCACAGCATTATGCTGTGTACACACGGGGGAGATATATTGCTAGCAATATATTGCTTGCAATATATTGCTGAGCAATATATTGCTCAGTGTACTTGCAATATATCTCCGCAATATATTTCTCAGCAATATATTGCTCAGTTTTTCAGAGGGACCAGCAATTTTCCATGAAAATTGCTAGCAATTTTGACTAGATTTTTTTTACCCTCTATTTAAATTAATTTATGATTGACATGGGTTGGTGTGGGGCAGCATGGTAATGCTCATGCCGCCCACCGATGGTGCAAATCACCATCGATGGGCAGCATGAACATAGTCATGCTGCCCAACACCAATGCCCTCTAAATACAGCCTATGCACTTACTGGCTAGTGCGGCTGTGGGGCGCGCAGGAGGTGTGGGTGCTGGCACAGTGGGGGGGAGATTTGCCCAGCAGCTTCTGTGCTGTATGCGCGGACAGGGACGGAGGAGGAAGCAGGGGGGGCCGTGTGTCACGCTGTGACAGGGCGGGTGGGCAGGTCCCGGCCGGCGTCTCACGCTGTGACAGGGCGGGTGGGCGGGTCCCGGCCGGCGTGTCACGCTGTGACAGGGCGGGTGGGCGGGTCCCGGCCGGCGTGTCATGCTGTGACAGGGCGGGTGGGCGGGTCCCGGCCGGCGTGTCACGCTGTGACAGGGCGGGTGGGCGGGTCCCGGCCGGCGTGTCACGCTGTGACAGGGCGGGTGGGCAGGTCCCGGCCGGCGTGTCACACTGTGACAGGGCGGGTGGGCGGGTCCCGGCCGGCGTGTCACGCTGTGACAGGGCGGGTGGGCGGGTCCCGGCCGGCGCTGGAGGCTAGATATCGCTGGTCTCTGGTGCACAGTACTTTGTGCACCAGCGACCAGGCATTTTTAGCAAGAATCGTAGGAGCAAGCTACTGCGACCAGCGACCATGAAGGGCTGGCCGCGGGAGCGCGCTCCCAGCCATTTATCGCTGGCTGCACAGTAAATCACTGGCAATATGGTCGCTGAGCGACCATTTTGCCAGCGATTTTATGCATAATTGCAGCTGTGTGTACACAGCATAAGTCACATGATCATATCCCTACCATACCCCAACACATGATTATTCCACCATCAACAATATTGCATCAAATATCTTATCACAAAGATCCCAATGCCAGCAATTATTCATAAATCTCTAATTGTATAGATGTTATGAATCAGAAAAAAGCACTTGATAATGAGAACAGTTTTATCATCATTGAGAACTGAATCGGAATCCTGATGTCAGGTACACACTGGAGCGTTTTCAGCCGGATATGTAGTTTTTGGCTGGATCAGAATGACATATTGGCTGGATTGGGAATGTGTGTGCTAAATCTGTGCACTCCCGCAGTCGCATGCGATATTGTTTGGCTGTGCTGCACAACCAACTGGACGATATCACATGGTGCACCATGGAAGGTAATGAAGGATGGAACGAGAAGTTGCTCCATCCTTCATTTTATTGTTCTGATGTGTACACACAGTACAATATGTTGCATTGTCAGGCGGCATATTGTCTGGGTACACAATGCAACAGTGTGTGCCAAGCTTGACCATAATGATCTACCCAAATCCATGGGCTAAATGGTTCCTATCTGCTGTCCCATTCTATGTTTCTATGTAATTTCCCCATGATGCGTTATCAATATAACCTGTGTGTCAGTCATCTTCAGTCTTAAACAAGGACACAATTTACGCAGAAATATTTAGCAAAATTCTTAGAATCAGAACCTTTGGATTCACCTGTAATGACCACCTTTCCTATAAATCTTTACACTATTTCCAGATTAATTTGGCCTTAAGCTGGGTATACACTTCAGCAATTTATTGACCCATTAAATTGACAATGTGATGTAACGGTGTATTACCACACCATACACAATGCACAATCCACCATACAACGATCCTATTAGGGGTATTCAATCACCTGCAGCCATCTCCCGACAGGGAAGATGGATGAGAGGCACTATTTAATGCTGTCAGGCTCGTTCTGCCGAGAATGGCCGGGAAGTGACGAGCTTCCGGCCAGAGCTCCCGGCCCCAGCTTGTGGCAACACGCCCCTTTCTCATCCGCCTGCTTGTTCTCAGTCGAGCAGACCGAAAACGGGACAGGGTCACGTCTGTCAGGCCAGCTCAACTGCCGTGACCCCAGCTTGAATACTCCCCTATATATCATTACATTCTTGATGTAATCTATATAATAAGTTGAAGAGTCTGTGTGCGTGTGTGCGTGTGTGTGTGTGTGCGTGTCCGACGCATTGCGGACACACCGTGGCACTCAGAGACACCAAATTCAGCAACAAGATACCTCTGTACCCGGTGGTGTGCACCTCGAAGCCGTTTTTGGGAAATTTCACTTAGAAATTTAAAAAACACCAAGTTGTAATTTTCCTTCATTGATGTTCTGGGGAAAAGATCGATGATCTGGGAAACCGTTTGCGAAGGAACAACTCCACACCTGATTTCATTGCTGTCATTGAGTATGAATGACACATTCTAACATTATGGTGAAGGCTTTAAACAATTAGGAAATAATTGAGGATATACATAGACCACACAACACACACACACACACACATACACATTGTACATGCACACACACACACACCACATACGCAAACATAGCACACAACACACATATTTATACGTAGAGCACCTCACACACTTACACATTGTACAGATACACAACACACCACATGCAGTACAATACAAATCCATACACACCACAACACACACCCAAAAACAGTACAACAAACACACAGAACACACACACTTAAACATTGCCAGCACACTACACACACATTTATACGTAGCACACATCACAAACTTACACATTCGGCAGATACACACAACACAACACTCACAGTACAACACACACCCACATTCACTACAACACACACCCAAAAACAGTACAATACACACTACACACACACACACAGATTTATACATAGCACACCTTACGCACTTACACATAGGGCAGATACACACAACACACACACATAACATTCCTCTAACAGCACAACACACACCCACATTCACCACACACACCCAAAAAACAGTACGACACACACAAAACACACACTTAAACATTGCACAGATACACAAAGACACAACACACACATACTGTATATACGTAGCACACCTCACACACTTACGCATTGGAAAGATACATACAATACAACACACACAACCACATACACTACAACACACACACAAAAACAGTACAACACACACAAACACACAGAACACATAAAAAATAATTTGCCGTTTATTTAACCATCTGTACCGGCAAATAAAAACTGTACCTAATGTACCATTTATACTTTGTTCCCCATATCCGTCTCTCCAGTCCTCCAGCCTGTCACTGCGCTCCCCGGCCAGTTGCACTGAGAAATCTTTGTCCTGGCCAATGCACCCATTGATCAATACAAAGTGGGTACACTGCACACACCCTGTTAGTCAGTTGGATATCAGGCACTGCTCTGCCTTAAGGGTTTCCCAGACTCTTTTGGTTCATAGATAATGTTTGGTCGATGGGCATGAGCGCTCCATGCATTTGTTTGAATGTTATGAGTATAAGAAGTTGAAGAATAAGACTGAGATGAAGATTTGTCACGTTATAGTGTACAATTTACTCAATAAATCGTGAAAAAAATATGTGTACATAGAAGTACAGTACAATCAAGAAATGAAAGTAGGATTAAAAAATAAATTCTGATTCAAACTGATAATTGTTTGGATGGCGGTGGGTTGCGAAACAAATCTATAGGTGGAGGGGGTATGGATATTGTGGGCATAATTGGTGTTTGGTACACCTACAGGGGGTCCCCAGTTGATGAGAAATTCTCACTACAGTGTCACCGTAGGGGGATTTCCAATTGGGGTTCAGGTGGTCTCTTAGGGACCCCTTTACAATCCCGTTGGTCTCTTCTCCTGGAGCCTACGGTCTCCCTCAGTGATTGACTATCATTAAGGGAGACTGTAAGCTCAAGGAGAAGAGACCTACAGGATTGTAAAGGGTCCCTAAAAGACCACCTGGACCCCAATTGGGAATCCCCCTATGGTGACACTGTGACCGTGACACTGTAGTGAAAATCCCATCAATTGAGGGCCCCCTGTAGGTGTAACAAACACCGATTATGCCCACAATATCCATACCCCCACCTATAGAATTGTTTCACAACCCACCCCATCCAAACGATTATCAGTTTGAATCAGAACTTATTTTTTAATCCTACTTTCATTTCTTGATTGTACTTCTATGTACACTTACATTTTTTTCATGATTTATTGAGTAAATTGTACACTTTGTAACATACATACAGATAGTGGTAGATGCTCAATTAGTTCAGTAGCATTTCCCAGGTGCATGAGGGAGGGGTTAAATACTGGTTAAGTAAAACAAGACATTTTTTCCCTCAACACACTGAGCAATGCTAGTAACCAATCTAGAACACTACATGATAATAGAATTCAGAGATATTGGTTACATATACCTGCGCAGGTTGTATGATAAGCCCCCAAGCCTATTAGTATATCACTGGCATGCCGCGCTGGGCTTCCCAGCTTATGATAGTTTTTTGGGGTGCCGCACCCTGCACCTAGATATAGCGCTAGGGACCCCCAATATACAGAGAAGCCTTGACGCGGCTTGGGGGCTTATCATACAACCTGCGCAGGTATATGTAACCAATATCTCTGAATTCTATTATCATGTAGTGTTCTAGATAGGTTACTAGCATTGCTCAGTGTGTTGAGGGAAAAAATTTCTTGTTTTACTTAACCAGTATTTAACCCCTCCCTCATGCACCTGGGAAATGCTACTGAACTAATTGAGCATCTACCACTATCTGTATGTATGTTGTTAGAGGCAGAAGGGAGCCCATATTAGGAGGAGATGTGGGTCCTGATATGCCACATGGAGTAGTTTGGGGTTGCTCCAAGGTAGGTAGCTCTTAGTTTGGATATATCAAGTAAGGAGCCATTATCATGTGGCTCCTTGCTGGTTAATCGTAGACCCAATTTAGGGTAACGGTGGTGTGGGGTGCGGTGCTCCTGGACTGGATGGGCTGGGTGACTTTAGTGCGGCATGCCCTTACATTCTATTAACACTTTTCCCTCACTAACACTATCTCTATCCTATTTTAATTGCATTAATTTATCTCTCTCCTTTTATATAGCTTCGGCTTCCTATCACTAATTATTAACACTTAGTATATCACTGGCATGCCGCGCTGGGCTTCCCAGCTTATGATAGTTTTTTGGGGTGCCGCACCCTGCACCTAGATATAGCGCTAGGGACCCCCAATATACAGAGAAGCCTTGACGCGGCTTGGGGGCTTATCATACAACCTGCGCAGGTATATGTAACCAATATCTCTGAATTCTATTATCATGTAGTGTTCTAGATTGGTTACTAGCATTGCTCAGTGTGTTGAGGGAAAAAATGTCTTGTTTTACTTAACCAGTATTTAACCCCTCCCTCATGCACCTGGGAAATGCTACTGAACTAATTGAGCTTCTACCACTATCTGTATGTATGTTGTTAGAGGCAGAAGGGAGCCCATATTAGGAGGAGATGTGGGTCCTGATATGCCACATGGAGTAGTTTGGGGTTGCTCCAAGGTAGGTAGCTCTTAGTTTGGATATATCAAGTAAGGAGCCATTATCATGTGGCTCCTTGCTGGTTAATTGTAGACCCAATTTAGGGTAACGGTGGTGTGGGGTGCGGTGCTCCTGGACTGGATGGGCTGGGTGACTTTAGTGCGGCATGCCCTTACATTCTATTAACACTTTTCCCTCACTAACACTAACACTATCTCTATCCTATTTTAATTGCATTAATTTATCTCTCTCCTTTTATATAGCTTCGGCTTCCTATCACTAATTATTAACACTTAGTATATCACTGGCATGCCGCGCTGGGCTTCCCAGCTTATGATAGTTTTTTGGGGTGCCGCACCCTGCACCTAGATATAGCGCTAGGGACCCCCAATATACAGAGAAGCCTTGACGCGGCTTGGGGGCTTATCATACAACCTGCGCAGGTATATGTAACCAATATCTCTGAATTCTATTATCATGTAGTGTTCTAGATTGGTTACTAGCATTGCTCAGTGTGTTGAGGGAAAAAATGTCTTGTTTTACTTAACCACACTTTGTAACATGCCAATTCTTTTTCTCAGTCTTATTCTTCAACTTCTTAAACTCCAAACCTTATCAATGCATCCATTGATGATTGTGATGGCTGGATCAGTGGATTGGCCCGGCGGGTGTAGGGAAGAATTTGGCACATTGCACCCATTCCCAGTGGTGCATTACAGTGGTGCGGATAGTGTGCGTCGCATCATGACATCATGTGGCTAGGCCCGCGGACCTGCTTCCACACTCAGGGGCTGCCCCACTGATTGATAGATATGCTCGGTGCATGTGCTTTACAGATCCCCAGACCTCAGAGACTGCTGCAGGCAGGTTCGGTGAGGGGAGTGGCAGTGGCAGGGAGCAGTGAATTTTTTATTAATTATGGCGCGGTAAGTAACGCCCACCCCGGACCCCACGCACTCAGCGCCTGTAATTAAACACCCTAGAAACTGTACCATTGAAAGTATAGAAATTGAGGTGTGGACATGTCCCTTTCTGATTTTGTACCGATTTCTGACCCTCAGATGTTGGAGGATATGTCATACAGTAGGTGCTAAATCTCAGGAGTGGATGTGGAATTCATCAACACATACAAGTTTTCAACTCAGGAGCGTTGTGTTTCAAACAACACCACACCTAAATTCATTGCCATCATTAAGTATCAATGCAAACACATTCTAACATTATGGTGGAATCTATAACAAATTACAATCTTAGGTCTTTGTCACAGCATACTGTTATGCGGGGTACACACCAGGACGACCCGCTCACGATGCACATCGTGAGCGGGTCGTCAGTGTCTCGTCCGACCCGCTCACGATGACGCGGGAGGGCACGACCCGCTCACGATGTGCACCGTGAGCGGGTCCGATCCGATGGCGACCCGCACCCGGTTCTATGGTCGTCATTGAGATCCTACCTGCAGCAGGTAGGATCTCAATAACGACCGACCGACCCGCGGGACCGCGCATCGGATCGGAATCGCTCCACACCAGGTCAGAAAAGGGCCCAATCAGCACACAATCTACATCCGATTGATCGGAATTGGATCTAGATTGTGCTGATCGGGCCCTAGTCGTCCTGGTGTGTACCTAGCATAAGATGACATTTTTCAGCAATTTTGGAAATAAAGAAACCCCAAGGATTTCCCGGGCAACGCCGGGCGGGTCAGCTATTTACTAATATGCTGCACTTCTGATGGGACAATGTGCCCACCCAATTCATCAAACAATGAAATTAGTGGATTAGTAAGTATGTTTTGCAAGATCAGCCAATATATTGCATTGGGCCTTATTCAGATCTGAGCTCAGTACAAATTTGTTTGGAAAATGGGCAAAACCATGTGCACTGCAGGTGGGGCAGATGTAACATGTATAGAGAGAGTTAGATTTGGATTTCAGTTTCAGCATACCCCACCTAAATTTAACTCTCTATGGGGGAGATTCTCTAAGGTAAAAATGCGGTATAACCCCGTTATCTGGGTTTTTACCGCATTTCGGGATGCTCTAAGCATCCCCCGCCGGGTTACCGTGGCGGGGGGGGGGCATCGCCAGAAAAATCTGGTGATGCCCCATAGAAGCCAATGGGCTTCTAACGTGAACCCACCGCCACCCCGCACGGACCCCCGCCGCCCCGCATCGCCCCATGCCCCCTCACCTGTGTCCGGGCAGCACAGAGCTGTGCTGCCCGGACCTGTGACCTCCTCCCTGCACTGATCCTCTTCCGGGTGCAGGGAGGAGGAGAGCCCGGCACAGCAGCAGCAGCAGTGCCGGGTGTGGGAGGGAGGGGGGAGCCGCCGGGACCTGCTGGGACCCGGGGACTCTCAACGCAAAGGACAGCTCTTAACGCAAGAGCTGTCCTTTGCTATAATTATCACATATGTTAGAACATATGCGATAATTATAATTGTGATGGGCGGTGAAGGGGGTTGGAGAGTTTTAGAGAATCTCCCCCTATACATGTTACATCTGCCCCACCTGCAGTGCACATGGTTTTGCCCATTTTCCAAACACATTTGTCTCTGAATAAGGCCCATTGGGCGTACCTAGTGTTAGTTTGAAATATAGTTTTCAGCTTCCTACAATCCCCTGAAAAGCAGTCAGTAACAATGAACGTTGGGTTCCAGAATATAATGGATTAATTTTGCCATTTCCTTATTGAGCAGTCTGTCTCTGAGATAAATCTTGCTCCTCTTAAGAACCTCTACCTGTTTGTCTAAAACCTGAGCAGGAGTTGTAGAAGCAGCATCCAGAATAGAATAAAAATTGGGGTTTACATGAAATCATTTTGTACAGTATTAACCCTTTGAGTGCCAACGTTGCTGTGAGAGATCCTCAAAATATCCGTTTAAAATGCCAGTGCAGCTTACAGTGACTTTTTTTGGGTGCAATATTTAAGTAAACTTCAGATAAGTGACTGGGCTGTATTTGTATTTATTTATACTAAAAGAACAGTCACTGTCGCTGCCATTTTGAGTGGATATTTTGAGGATCGATCACAGCAAAGTTGGCACTCAAAGGGTTAAACGTACAAATCTGTAATAGACATATGGATAGTGGTAGATGCTCAATTAGTTCAGTAATACAACTCAGGGGCATGCAAGGAAGGGGTTAATACTGAGTGAGTAAAAGAAGACATAGTTCCCCAGCTCACTGAGTGGTATTAGTAACCAATCTCGAACACTACATGATAATAGAATTCAGAGATATTGGTTACATATACCTGCGCAGGTGTATGATATGGCCCCAAGCCACGTCAAGGCTTCTCTGTATATTGGGGGTCCCTAGCGCTATATCAGTACAAGATACAGTACAAGTATTAAAACTATGACACAGATTCATAGTCACATTAAAGAATAATTTACTATAAAAAGATTCTCAAATGTTGTGTTTGACTGTTAACTGTCAGACTTTCTCGGCTCCTGATTGGCCGCCAGGCGGCCAATAGAAATCATTCTGAGTAGAGGCGGGGAAATATGAATATCTCTGCGTCTCAGTCTCCAGTGTCCGAGCGGAGCGGGTACCAGCAGCCGGGAGCAGCGCGACTTGAACAGAAGATGCCGGGAAGGTCGCCAGAGGACCAGGTGAGTAGGATTTCCTTCCACAGGTACCCCTTTGGATTACAAAGGATCCTGGATCCTGGACTCTTTAGCCCTGCAGCCCCGGACCCGGACCAGCCCCGGAACCCAACCACCGGACCGGACCCAGGGACCTACCGACGGGCTCAAGATAGATAAGTATCAGTGTGTTTGTGTAATGTATGTATTAAACTTTTATTTTTCTGGCTTGTCAGTGTGTTAATTTAACTATTTCTTGTACTGTGGAACTACAAAACCCAGCGGGCCCTTTAATGCCCCGCATGCTGGGACTTGTGGTCCTCCAAGTCCCAGCATGCGGGGGAGGCTTGCTGGGACTCATAGTTCCACAGGAAAAAACAATAGTTTTTTCCACGGTATAGGACAATAGTTTTTAATCTTTTTTTACACCATTTTATCAGCCCGGTGGCCACCGCACAGGGCCACCGGGGACAGCATCAGGCTTCAGCCTGGTCAGGTAAGTTCTGGAGGGGGGGGTCCCCTTTATTGGGGGGGTCCCCACTCCCCCAGGACCCCTGGCCAGGCTGAAAGGTCAGGGGGTTAATGCTTTGGCCGCGGGAACTTATATAATAAGTGTCCCCGGCTGCGGCATTACCCTGCTGGCTGGTTGTGCCTGGGGCTGGTTCTTAAAATACGGGGGACACCTACTCATGTTGTCCCCATATTTTGGGAACCAGCCCCGGACCTGGAGCCTGGGGCTGGTTGTTAAAAGTTTGTCGGGTTCCCTGATTTTTATATACCGGCCCCGGCTCTTTCAGCCTGGTGCTGGTTACAGCTGTGGGGGGGGACCCCACGCCGATGTATTTATTTTTATTTCTATTTTTTTTTTTACACTAAAGCCTGCACGGATCTTACTGATCAGTGCAGACTGCCTGTAGGAATTTGTATTAGCGGCCGTATATACGGCCAGCTAATACAAATGAATACGACATCGGAGGGTTACAAAGCAGTCGTATTTGACTGCTTTATAAATCCCCCTCCGGAACACGACTTTGCATACGAGGTATGCAGTTGTATTCATTCGTAGCAAGAATACAAATACAATTGTTTGTATTCGTATTCTTAGTAAATTTCCCCCTTCATGTCTTCTATCTTCCAGTTTATGTACATATTAATTTTAGGTATTTATAATAGCCCACTCCATAATGTAATTACAGTAGTTCCGCTTTCCCTCCCTAGTGACTGTTTACTGAAAACTATACCCTTAGGTCTTTCTTCATTCACTGGTTGCCAGGAATCTATGTCTAGAAAGCATATGTTACCTTTGTGACTTCTCTGTCAGTGTGCTGTTACTGCAGTGGGCTTTCCTATACTTTCCCTCTAGAGGCCGGGGCCCAGGACAGCTGTACCCCTGGCACTCCCCTGTCGGCGGCCCTGGACGCTCTGACAGGGGGGATCCCGAAGTCAGTATCCGGATGTCAGAATCCCGACTGCTGGTGCTCCGACAGGGGGGATCCAGACTCAAAGGTGCTATTCTCCCTTGTGGGGGTCTGCATCTTTGCGCTCGCCCCCCCTGTTGGAGCACCCGCAGTAGGGATTCCGACATCGGGATACTGACCGTCGGGATCCCCCCGTTGGAGCTTCGTACCACACCCCTGTGTACACCTGCTATTAACCTGCTATTATACCGTAGCACTTTTTCCAAGATAATTTCTTTATAGCCTTCTATAAATGTTATGGCTTCTGCCTATTCAACTTCCACTAAAACACATCACATATACTCATACCTCCCAAGTGTCCCAGGGGGGAAGGGGGGTGGTGTTTAGCTGGGAGTGCATCCTGTCACCGAGGCCCTTATTCTGATCGGTGCGGCCGGATCCGAATATGCGGCCAGGACCGTGCGTGCGAAACCCCGCCTTCCATACGGATCGCCAACTCCATCCGTACGCGGTAAGAAGCTGGCCGAACGGACCGCACGTGTATTTTTCACGGAATACGCCTCCTCCATCTAAGGGAACCTCCCCCATCATTCGATGGCTGCAGACCATCGAATGGAGGACCGAGTGCTCCACCAGCTCCCGCAACCTCAGACCACACGGACATTTTTCCGTGCAAAAGCAGGGATCTGGGTGGGCAGCTGACATCCGGCGATGTCATATGTCCGCCCCCTACACGTGCGTCACGGCCGCATTACCATACGTACGCCCAGCGTTTGCATATGGGGCGTATGCATATGGTAATGAGCCCAAATAGCCCTTCACGCCCCTCTCCACCCCCTGTTCGTAGTGTACACATTTCATGCGAAATTTGGACGTGCGTTCCGTTCGCACATACGCAGAGACGCCTCTGCACATGCGCAGACACAAAACATCGGCGGCCTGAACGCACGTGGATATTACCGCACCAACCAGAATAAGGGCCCCAGTGAGGTAAATAGATGCAGTGCACATGCACCTTACCAGCATTGCTGAAAACACTGATGATCTTTTCTTTTATTCAGTGATGCAGTAGAAACTGGACCTTTACAATAGCTGAGTGGTTTCTCTTTGTATATCTAGAAGCATTTACATACAGTCATGTTTTTGGTGGTGCTAATGAGTATAGACAGTCTCCATAAAGTCACTTACAGTAATTACAGCTATTGCTGGACTGGACATGACATCATGATACTGTGTCAGCTTTGCCCCATGGGCAGAATTTAATGCAAAAGAAAAGAAGGAATTTTCTGTGTTCATCTAGTTAAAATCTTCAGGGATTCCTGGCGCTGACACCTTTCTGCGTGATCTTGAGGTTATCAGGAAGGCAGGATATATATATATATATACAGCGCCCCAGCCGGGGAGGGGGTGGGCGCCCCGGTGCTCTAACACTTACCCGCTCCAGGGGGCCACGCTGCCAGGTCCAGTGATGCGGCGCATGGCGCAGTGACCTTCGCGGGGGCTTGCTATGCGCGGCCGCGACTCTCCCCAGGGAGGGGAGAGGATGGGTCCAGCGCTGTGACGTTCCGGGGGGGGGGGCTTGCCGTGCGATGCGGCGCTGCCTGCCGCAACTCTGCCGGGAGGAGAGGGGGGGTGTCCGGCGGCGCTGTGACTTTCCAGGGGGGGGAGGCTTGGCGGGTGATGCGGCGCGGACAAGCTCCAAACTGCCGCCCTCCAGCGGCCAGCGCCCTAGGCAAATGCCTAAGGCTGCCTAGTGGTGGCGCCGGCCCTGTATATATATATATATATATATATATATATATACAGTTTATAGTGCTGGGATCACTTTTGATGTGTACCTGTGACCTTGTTACGTCACGCCACACACAGCTGGGTTGCCAGGGACAGGGCCGAGCAGCTGCTGATGTAGTGCTCAGCGGCACAGTGGTGTTTTTTTTTTAGGGAGTGCTCCCCCAAAAAACTGGCCCAGTGGGGAGTGCTCCCTAAAACAAAAACCCACCGAAATATAGTACATGGTGCAAGACATTGCGTAGGTTACTTTTATATTATGAACAACATATTGGGGGTAATCCCGACCTGATGGCACAGCTGCAAATTAACTGTGCGTGCGTATGGGCTGCAATAGGCGCGCTCAATGTCATGCTGCGATGACAGGCTGCTACATTTCTTCTTCACAAGCCGTTCGCAAGGAGAATGACAGGAAGTAGGTGTCTGTGGGTAATTACCGTCAGTTTAGTGAAAAATGCTGGGCGTGTCAGTGAAAACACAGACGTGCCAAAGCCTAATATAGGAGGGTGTGTGACATCAGCTCCAGCCATGATCAGGCTGATTTCATCGCAGCCACCGAGTAAGTCTATGGCTGCTCTGATCCTGCGATGAGCGGTGACCAGTAAAAAACCTTTAGACGATGAGCGTCTTACAAATAGATTTTCACACGGCAACAAAATCTTTGCTAGGTGTGCACAACCACTCGCACGGCGTACATATGAATTTGCATGATGGGAATTAACTATAGCTACCTGATTGCTGGCCGTAGAACATTCGCCGTGCAATCAGGACTGAATTACCCCCAATATATCAGGAAATATTATCAGCAATTAGAAACACCTGTAGCTAAACTAAGCCGATGGCTAAATGAAAATGAGTAAGAAATGACATCATAAAATATAAAATATATTTGAATGTGGCAATAAGAGTTTGTTCGAATTTTGTGGCTAACACTTTACTTTTCTATGTTTTGAATTTGATTTATACAGTGAAAAGTTGTCAGGTTTTGTTATTATTAACCTTTCAGTTCTGACCAGGAAGATAAAATACATAAAGATAGATCAACATTGTTACAGTATCATATCATCACTTTATATGACATAGAAACTAATTGCTAATAAAATGCTTAGGTATTACACCACCCATAAGGGCTCCTTAAAGCCCCCATACGCTATGCGATTTTGGTGAAATCGTCCCAAAATCGCAGATGTGTGACATCTGATCCGATGCGTGGTCCCGTGTGCATCGGATCGGATCAGGGAGGTCAGCACATAAGATCACGTCCGACCTCCAGACTGACCGGGGGAGCAGTGGGATCAGCAGAGCTCATAAGGGGGACGCCGGAACGGGCAGCGGGTTCTGACGCTTTAAATAGCTGGCGGCGCCGGCAAGTGCTGACCTGGCCGGGCGGTGTGATCAGCAGCGCTGCGGGACAGGCAGTGCAGTAGCGGACTGGCAGGTATTAGATTGACTGGCCATTCTCTGATTGGCTGAGAGCTCTCAGCTAATCAGAGAACGGCCAGTCATTTGACAGGTATTTTAAAAATCTAATACCCGCCACTGCACTGCCCGTCCCCACTGCTGATGTCTGTGATCACACCGCCCGGCCAGGTCACCATTTGCCGCCGCCACAAGTTAGTTAAAGCGTCTGGACCCGCTGTCCGCTCCGGCGTCCCACTGATGAGTATCACCGCCCACCCCATGCTCCCCACCACCCGCTGCAGCTCCCCGTTACATGTGATAAATCGCGATGGTACTTGTTTCCTAGAACGACGCCCATCGCGGGCATCACATGTACATCGCATGCCATTATAATGGCATGCGATGCGACCGATGCGATGTCCGCGATTTTACATAGAAATGCATGGTAAAATGTAAATCGCGTCGGTCGCATCGCATGCGGCCAAAAAAACGCATGCGATGCGACCGACGCGATTACCGATTTTACATAGGGAACAATGTTAAATGGCCCAATTGACCCGTTTTCACATAGGGAACAATGTTAAATGGCCCACAGACCCTGAAGTGTGAAATGGCCCCCCCAATTGTTAACGCCACCCCACGATCAACGTCAACCCGAAGCGTGGCAAGCGCAGCGAGCCCGCGAGGGGTGGCGGTAGGCGTCCTCCGACCTTTTCATACCCCCACTATCCACGTCGGCGTGGAGTTGAGAATAGAAAGTGTGGAGAGCGCAGCGAGCCACTGAGCCCGAAGCGTGGCGAGCGGACGCGGATACCTGTGAAGCCCGCGAGGGGACGCGTATAGCTGTGAAGGTATACGCGGCCCCTCGCGGGGCTCGCTGCGCTCGCCACGCTTCGGGCCCGGTGACTCGCTGTGCTCGCCACACTTTCTATTCTCAACTCCACGCCGACGTGCATAGTGGGGGTATGAAATACTCGGAGGACCTTTTCGCTGCACTCGCCACGCTTCAGGTTGATGTTGATCGTGGGGTGGCGTTAACAATTGGGGGGCCATTTCACACTTCAGGGTGGCTATTTGGGGTCTGTGGGCCATTTAATATTGTTCCCTATGTAAAATCGTGGTAATCGCGTCGGTCGCATTGCATGCAATTTTTTGGCCGCATGCGATGCGACCGACGCAATTTTTTTCCTTGCGATGCCTAAGATCAATATCGTGGGTGCCGTTCTAGGAAACAAGTACCATCGCAATAATAAGCGATTTATCACATGTGAATTGGCTCATCAAGTGCCAAATTGTATGTGAGCCTCCCGGGGAGCTGCCAGGCGGCTCACAGGCGAATTGGGTCCGACTTGTCCTAAGGACAAGTCGGCCTAATGTATGGGGGTCTTTACACTTTTGTCAGATTTGACTCATTTCAGGTGGATTGGGTTAATTTATCTGACAAAATCTGATGTGCCTGATGTGTAGGACCCAATGCACAATCCCATGCCATTGGGTATAACCAAGAGACTGAAAGAGATTGAGTTTCCTGCACATAGGATACATCTCAAGTCAATCAGGTCCAACTCTTTGGACAATAAGTTGGACAAGTGTAAGGGGGCCTTTACAGGGATGACTTGTTTATAGTGGCATCCTGGGAAGTTTCTGCTCTTTACAGTACTTCCTGGAACAGTTCCCAGCACTATAGCTGAACCTGTTTCCCAGGTGTAATCTGTTTGTGTAACGCCCACACACAGCACCATGATATAAGGATACAAAGATTTGGATGTGCACATACTGTAGACATCCCCTCAACCAACATAGAATTAGCCATCAGAAGAAGCAGTTCACATTATAAAACAAACCTTAATTCAAGATGCTTTCTACAGCTGCTAAAGTAAGTACTCTTTCAATGTAAATGTAGATATTTTACGCATTTTGGAAAAATGTTATACAATATAAGATGCCTTGGGGCAGATGTGTTAACCCTTCACAAGAGATAAAGGCAAGGGTGATAAAGAGAGATAAACGTCGAGCCAATTAGCTCCTTACTGCCATGTTACAGGCTGTGTTTGAAAAAAGTCAGTAAGGAGCTGATTGGCTGGACATTTATCTCTCTTTATCACCCCTGCATCTATCTCTTGTTAAGGCTTAATACATCTGCCCCAGTATTCCATATTTCAAATTGATCAAATATACTAAAAACCTTTTGTAAATAGACCTACACTACTAACCAACTTGAAGATAATTGTAATGTCACCATTATTTTGTATGTTAATATTATTGTATTTATATTCTATGGTTTATTATTGTATCTATAGTATCTGTCATATAAAAATATTACATTTGCTTATATAAAATATTGACATGTATACCAAACTTCCCAATATGACCCAATGCCATATACAGTATTCTGTTACCAATTACAGTAGGCTGTGGGCCATCACTGGTGTAACAACAGCAGCTTAGCATTGGTTAGTTAAGTTTGAACAATGCATAAACTTGTATAAAGGTGTTTGTGGGTGCGTAAGCTGTAGCAAGTGCTGTACACAAGGTTAGGAACAGATATGTCACTGGAACCACTGAAAATAGGAAGGCATTGAAAGTAGAAAAGCATTTGTAATAGGGATTCCTTGTATATAAAATAAATAAAATAAGAGAAAATGCTATTTTAAGGGGGTAATTACTTGGTGAGAGAAAAAATGTGCCTTCTGCCTTACATGTTATGAGACGTGTTTAAAAAATGACAGTTAAGGTCTTATTGGTTAGTACTTTATATGTAACAATTTTATCTCTCTACAATCTCTGATAAATACTCTCCGTAAAAAAAACAGTAAAAATATATAAGATAATTATACACAATCTATTATAGTTTATAATGTTGCCAAGGAGATGTGTAATACCTAATGTAAAGATACTGTACAAAGCTTCAAATATCTATATAAATAACATGGAACAAAACGTCAACTTAGTTATAATACCTATATTATTATTCATATGATTCATTATGCTGCTAACTACAGCATTTTGCCTAATGAGTACTAATTGTACAATTAGAACTAATTGCGTAAATGTTCATGTTGGATGTAACAAGCAGCACAACATGATAAAGTGTCATAGGACATGGTTACAGTGACCAGGATAAGAGTGTGCATTGATAAAATAGAGCTCTCTGTGGATTTCACAGCACATAGAGTACATTAAAGTATATTATATTCACATAGTATTTAAACTACAGATGTTACCATCACATGGCATTAACATGTATGCTACAATATATAACGAATATACTGTATATTCAATATTTTTTTTATCATTCTTAGAACACAAAGAGCCTTCATCAACTATCAAGGCAAATTCACAAGTTGTCAGAGAAAGGTAAATATCTTCACTATCCACTTCATTATCATTATTATTTTTTGGAAATTAAATTGGTGCAATCATGTTATCAATACAATATTTGTAACATAGTTATGGTGCCAATGAGACATTAACCTTTGAGCTGTTACCCTAGTGTATAATTAGTAAAAAGTTCTAGTATTTAATAAAACAGGGTAAATACTATTTTGAAAGTTTCATAAGATTAAAAATGGCCCCATTTGAATTGAAAAAAGAAATGTAAATCAGGAAAGTTAGAAGAAATGTTAATGTGCTGTGTCTCTTATCAGTGGCTGTGGGAAACCAGTTAGATGAATCCGTCACCAACACTTTTGCCTCATTCATCCATGAGATCCGTCCGGATCACCTGTCTACTATTGTGCGGCACAGAAGCAAGCGCATGATCCTGGACAGCATTGGGGTCGGACTGGTCGGCAGCACAACTCATGTCTTCAATATCGTGGTGAAATACTGCCAGGTAATACATGGGGATGATCTGTGATAGTGTATGTCATCATTTGAGTTATGAGGATATGGTTACAGAACTATGGACTGAAAGATAAAAACTCTAATCTGAATACTGTATGAAAGTATAATGTAATAGGTAATGGATCAAATAGATATGTAAATTTAATATTGTACACAATTATTAACCCTTATATGAGAGGTTAGGGAGAGAATTAGAAAGATTAATCAAATTGAGAAATAAATTCTATAACTGGTGATCACCTACGTGCAGGGCAGCCGAGAGAGGGGGGGAGCGGGTACAAATTACCCGGGCCCGGGTAGCAACAGTAGCACACACTTGTACAGCATGTGCTGTGCTGACAGCAGGCTCAGCATGAGAGTCTCACTGACAGCGTGAGAGGTCATGCTGAGCCTTCTGTCAGCACAGCACATGCTGTAGGTGTGTGCTGCTGCTGAGATTACAGTTTTTAGAGTTTTCTTTCACCCTTCTTTAAACATTTTGGGGGCGTGGCCTAAGTGCGGGAGGTGCCCACACCTCCCACACTTAGGCTACGCCTCAAAATTTTTACCGGGGCCCGGCATTACTCTCGGCTGCCCTGCCTACGTGTCACTAACGGGGTTATTCTAGTTCACTGTTTCTGACAAATTCCTTCTTAGATGGACAAAACCATGTGCACTGCAGGGGAGGCAGATGTAACTTGAGCAGAGAGAATTAGATTTGATTGAGATATTTTGTTTCTGTTCAGGGTAAATACTGACTGCTTTACTTTTACTCTGCAATATAGATCTCACTTTGAAATAAAACCCCACCCAAATCTAATTCTCTCTGCACAAGTAACATCTGCCCCCCTGCAGTGCACATGGTTTTGTCCATTTAAGAAGGATTTTGTCAGAAAGAGTGAACTAGAATAAGGCCCTAAGTCACAGTGAAAATATCATAAGAATATTCGTACAGTCAGAAGGGAGAGCTCCCTAAGATACAATGTCATCCGTTCATATGGACAATTTGCAAATGCTATTATAAAACAACTACACCCAGGGCCGTCTTAACATTAGGAAGGGCCCCTGGGCAACCTAGTTCACTGGACCCCCCCCCCCCAAATTATTTTGCCCAGGAGCCCACAGTCACCTCCCCAACCCTCACCTCTCTGGCTCTGTGCGGCAGCCAGTCAGCTTCCGGCGGCCGGGGATCCGATCATCTTCGCTGGGGGATCCGGGCAGCGGCGGTAGCTAGGAGCCTGCCCTGAAGTGGCAAAGCGCTATTAACTGGCGGGGCGGGAAGCGCTGTTGCATTTGAAAAGACTGGCCAGACGCTGATTGGCTGAATTCAGCCAATCAGCGTTCCGCCAGTCTTTTCAAATGCAGCAGCGCTTCCCGCCCCACCGGCAAATAGCGCTAATGGGAAAGATGGTGGCCGGGTGGCGGGGATCCGACCATCCTCGCTGGGGAAGGGGATCAGGGCGGCGGTGGCGGTAGCTAGAAGCCCGAAGCGGCGAAGCACTATTTGTCGGCGGGGGCGGGAAGCGCTGTTGAATTTGAAAAGACTGGCCGGATGCTGATTGGCTTAATTCAGCCAATCAGCATTCAGCCAGTCATTTTAAATGTAGCAGCGCTTCTCGCCCCCCCTGCCGGCAAATAGCGCTTCGCCGCTTCGGGCTCCTAGCTACCGCCACCGATGCCCTGATCCCCCTGCCGGATCACCCAGTGAGGGTGATCAGAACCCGGACCCCCTAAATTAAATTCACTGCTAGCTAGGAGGTGAAGCGCTATTTACCGGCGGGGTGGGAAGCGCTGTTGCCTTTTCAAAGACTGGCCGGATGCTGATTTTCTGAATTCAGCCAATCAGCGTCCGGCCAGTCTATTCAAATGCAACAGCGCTTCCCGCCCCGCCGGCAAATAGAGCTTCGCCGAATCAGGCTTCTAGCTACCGCCACCGCCCTGATCCCCCTGCCCGGATCCCCCAGCGAGGGTGAGCGGATTCCCGGACCCCGGCCACCATCTTTCCCATTGGGCTGGGCCGGGGGCCCCTAGGTCCTAGGGCCCCCGGGCAACTGCCCATCGTGCCCAATGGGAAAGACGGCACTGACTACACCGTTACTGGATTCCATTGTGGTGAGAGATAAATACAATATAGTATATTATTAAGTATAATAGAAAATATATGTGAAATATCACTCAGTGAGCGTTTAACTGTTACGTTGGTGCGATCCTTATGCAAGGTCACCATACCCCAAAATGTAAGAGAACACTGCCTCAAATTATAGTTATACAATAATTCTCTCTGGGCACCCTCATCAGCTCCTATGGTTTTCATTACCACCTTTATGCTGATGATACCCTAATCTATCTCTCCTCCCCCGACTTATCCCCATCACTCCTGTCCAAGGTCTCCGAATGCCTCACGGCCATCTCAGCCTGGATGACCCAACGCTTCCTGAAACTAAACATGGCTAAAACTGAACTTCTAATCTTCCATCCCCCGAACATCCCCTCTTCTCCCACTATCTCCATCAGCATTGGTGAAACCGAGATCACCTCCACCGACCAAACGCGCTGCCTCGGTGTCATCATTGACTCCTCCCTCTCTTTCACCCCCCACATTCGTGCTCTCTCACAGTCTTGCCGCTTTCACCTACGCAACATCTCACGCATCAGACCATTCCTCTCCACTGACGCGACCAAAATTCTCATTCACTCTCTTGTCATCTCCCGCCTTGACTACTGCAACATCCTTCTCTCTGGGCTACCTCTCACCCGCCTCGCACCTCTCCAATCCATTCTTAACACTGCTGCTAGGCTCATCTTCCTCTCCCGCCGCTCTACCTCCGCCTCCCCCCTCTGTTTATCTCTTCACTGGCTCCCCATTCCTTTCAGAGTTCTCTTTAAACTCCTCACCACCACCTACAAGGCTCTCTCCTCCTCCACAGCTCCCTACCTCTCTTCACTGATCTCTATCCACACTCCCTCCCGTCCTCTTCGCTCCATCGCTGACCGCCGACTGACCTCTCACCTAATTACCTCCTCCCACTCCCGTGTCCAAGATTTCTCTCGTGCTGCCCCCCTGCACTGGAACAACCTCCCGCCACCCATCAGGCTATCTGATTCCCTTACCTCCTTCAAGCGCTCCCTCAAAACCCACTTTTTTCGACTAGCCTATCCCTCCTCCTAACCTCTTTTGATCCTCCTATCCTGCCTCCGTTCCCCTCCGTTCCTACTTATCCTATTGTATTTCGTTCGTCCACCCACCTATTTTTAGTATGTTAACTCTTATGAGCAGGGCCCTCCTTCCTCACGTACTCACCCTACCTCATTACCTCACCTGTCCTGTTCTTCCCTTCCTCTACTTCATCTTCAGTTTCCTTGACAATTTTGCCACCTACTTCTGAACTGATGCTGATTTTAGTTCGACCAGCTATACCCCTATTTATACTGTATCTTTCAACACACCCTGTACGTTACCTTGTAATTTGTTTTTTTGTTTGCTATGTACGGCGCTGCGGACACTTTGCGGCGCCTTATAAATAAACGTACTACTACTACTACTACTAATTCAGAAACACTAAGGTCGGCAAGTTTGTAAACCATAAGACCCAAATCTATTCTTCTTATACAGGCTTTTAACAAATGTTTTAAAGATTAACATCATATTGTTTTCTTGTTTCAGGACCTGTATTCTTCAACATCTGGAAATTCTGCCCTTTGTTCTGTCTATGGGCAAAAAGGTTTAAAGCTCTCCCCAACCCTGGCTGCGTATGCCAATGGAGTAGCTGTAAGTAGCCTTTACTATAAATAAGAGTAATACCGTAATGATTCTAAAGCTGCACAGTGAATCTAATCGTCTCACATTCACCTTAGGCTCACTCCATGGACTTTGATGACACGTGGCACCCTGCCACACACCCTTCTGGTGCCGTGCTTCCTGCCATCCTGGCACTGTCACAGATACTTGCACAAGGCAGAAAGATCAGTGGTGAGGAACTGCTGACAGCTTTCAATGTGGGGATTGAAATACAAGGAAGACTTATGGGTTTCTCCAGCGAAGCAAAGAGCATTCCCAAAAAGTGAGTAGTTAGTCCCTATTGTTAATGAAATATTCAACAAATTAATTATGTTTGTGTGTGTCTGTGTTTGTGTGTGTGCATGTGTATACATCCGGATGAAGGAAGTGGGGGATGCGAACAATCGACATACAAACACTGACATTACCAGGGTTCTTGCAAGTCTACTTAACTGTCCTCCAACCTCCATCTCCACATTTTATCCTAAGCCTCCCTCCTGCAGCCTATAGAAGGGAACACAGTGGGTGATACATCATTAACGATAAGCACAATAAGGGCTTACCCCCAATGTCGTTAATGATGTATGCTCAATGTCATCAGAAAATGCATGTGCAGTACATGGGGTGGGTGACATCCTTGACGGAAAACGGTCAGTGTGTTGGCACTATGTCATTCTCCTTTGGCACCACCAATATAGTTAACTATAACGGAGGGCGCGGTGTGTGCCCAGCTTAACACTTCCCGGTAGTGCCTACCCTAACCCCCATACCATGTCACCTGAATCTAAATCCCTGCCCCACATCCTACACCATGGCCCTTATTCTGATCGGTGCAGATATTCCCGCATTCTTACGGAGCGGTCCGCACGCTACGGTGTTTTGCCGCATGCGGCCATCGTCCGTAGAAACGCCCACGTGTCCTCCGCATTCGGACGGACTCACTCTTTAAGAACAGGGCGTGTTTACGGACGACATACAAACCATGCGTGTGCGGGAGAAACACTCAGATTCTGCACGGTATTACAGAGTATTACAGAGTATGCTCGGGAATACCGCATCCGAACGGGAGCCAAGCGGTGCTACCGCACGTAAGCGGAGTATTTACGCCAAACAACCCACTATTATGTATCTTCTGCAATACATCACAAGACCCACTTATTCAATTACCTATCCTCATAAAAAACTTCTTATTTGGAATTGGAATCAATTAGATGCCAATATATCCTTACAAGCATGCCTAACACATGCATTGCACACATTAACCCTTACAGCAATTGAAGTGCAATGGTTTCAATTAAAGCACTGACAAGCGTCCTATTAGTGAGTAATGAGTAAAGGAGTCGATTCTATTGGGTTCAGGTGTTAATGCTTGTAGTCATTAGGCGTACGTTCGCCTACCGCATGAACGAGTGGTGTCCGCAAAGCAATAGTACACTTGTGGACACCGCACATTTCTTCCCCTTTTGATCGCGTGCATTCGGAGTGGTATCCGAATGTACGCCCCCCAACATAAGTGTACTCCCCCGTGTCCGCCCATGTTTCCGCCCCGTTTTGCCCACTTTTAAACTACGCCCATGTGACATTCCGCATGACGCCCATAATACGCCCATATTTCCCGACTGATTGCGGGGAACAGTTTTGTACGGGATTTGGCCGAACTGGTACGGAGTCAAGGCGTGGCACATGCGCGTTGCGTTCTCCACGCATGCGCAGACGCCGAAAAGACGCGATCCGTAAGAATGCGGTAAAGTCCGCGTCAATCAGAATAAGGGCCCTAGTCTCCCCTTCTAAGCGCCTAACTTTATCATCCCGGTGGATGGGTTGGCAGCAGTCATAATATCGGTGCTGGAATCCCGACTGTTGCCATCCCGAACATAAGTATGTGGGAGGGTTAGCTTTAGGCCAGGAGGTTGGAGGAATAGGGTACCTAGGGTAACATACCTCGTAACTGTCCCGATTTACGCTGGAATGCCCTGTTTTTTTGGGACGGTCCCGTGTGCTCTGCACTGCTCTTCGGTGAATAGAAACTGTGCAAATGCATCTATTCCCTATTGCACACAGCATCTATTCCCGGATACAGAGTGGCTGGAGGCATGGCCAGGGTCTCACAGAGCAGGCCATGTCCCCACATCGACTAAAATGGGGGCATGGCCTCGCACAGGATCCAACTACCTGTCCTTCACATGTTGGGAGGTATGGGGTGAGGCTACCTGAGGGAAGGTTAGGATTAGGCTGCCGGGAGGGAGGGTTTATATATAACCAATAATGGGAAAAACAGGCATTGTGCTAAAGAAAATGATATTTTAGCTGGATATGGAACTATACGGCATGATCATCTTATTAACAAATACTGTAAATGTTTTTTATTTTACCAGTAAATGTTGTTGTTATTATTATTATACCAGATAACGTGTATATGTTATTGTCATACAAATAAATAACGTATATTTCCTCAATACAGATTTCATCCACCATCCGTGGTTGGCACCATGGGAAGTGCAGCAGCATCAGCAAAACTTCTCTCATTGGACAAAGATCAATGCACTCATGCCCTGGCGATAGCAGCCTCACTCGCTGGTGCTCCTATGGCAAATGCTGCCACCCTGGCCAAGCCCCTGCATATTGGCAATGCCACAAGGTTAGGTCTGGAAGCTGCTATCCTGGCTGCTAAGGGAATGGAGGCCAATACTCTCATACTGGATGATGTGCCCGGCTGCGCTGGGTTTAGTGCATTTTATGGCGATTACCAGCCTAAGCCATTATCTCCACCAGGTAATCAGTATGAATTTCTCCTTGAGAAGCAAGACATTGCATTCAAGTCATTTCCTGCACATCTAGGAATGCACTGGATCGCTGATGCTGCCGTCTCAGTTAGGAATAGATTTGTCCAACAATATGGCTCATTTGACCCATCCGCTATTCAGTCTATAGTTCTTAGAGTCCCAGTATCCAAATACATTAACAGGCCCTATCCAGACTCAGAGCACCAGGCCCGCCACTCTTTCCAGTTCAATGCCTGCACCGCACTCCTGGATGGGGAAGTGAATGTCCGTTCCTTCCATGAAGACACCATGTTTCGTAAAGAACTCCAGAATCTCCTGAGCAAAGTGGTGGTGGAACATCCTCAAGATAATGAAGCCAACTTTGACAAGATGTATGCAGAGGTGGCTCTGCTGCTGAGAAATGGGGATCTGGTGACCACGAAATGTGACACTTTTTATGGACATTGGAGAAAACCGCTGAGCAGAGAATCACTGCTGAAGAAATTCTCCTCCAATGCCAGACATGTCCTGCAGGAAGACCAGGTGCAAGGTGTAATACAGATAGTAGACAATCTAGAGAGTGTCAGAGACAGCTCCCTACTGCCATTGCTACTTCAGTAACTCATATAAGATTTACTCTTTCTCTGTTTACAGCAATTCTAAAGCCGGACTTTAGGATGGTATTTATTAATTAATGTATTAGTATTTATATCTATTTTTCTTGTTGCATTTATGAAACATTAAACTGTTAAAATAGCTACAATGTGTAACACACCTGTCAAAAACTGAAAATAGTTATATAATGAAATTGCATCTTTGTTGCTTTGCTACATCTTTGAAGGCTGGCATCATCACCCCCACATCTCTGATTTATAGCAGACCAATGTGTCTGGTGAGGTTATAGCAACTTAGCTAGGCAACGTATTACTAGGTCCACAGATGCCACATCTTCTTGGCATATTAATGAGATTGGGGGTCTACATTTGATGGTAAATGTCTACCAGTATATATATATATATATATATATATATATATATATATATATATATATATATATATATATATATATATATATATATATGAAAAAGGAAATAAGAGTTCAGAGTGCGCTACCAGAAATTACACAGTTTTTTTAAAACACAATATGATTTAATATAAAAGCCTTATAGGCAATACATAAAAGTGCAGAAATACAACAGCTTTTTTATTTCAGCAAGTTTCTGTTATTCACTTGGTGAAGCAGGCCCAACGCGTTTCGTCATGGAAATGACTTCATCAGGGGCTTATATGTAACATTTTTGATAACCAAATGGCACTGTAAATTCAATACAGATAAAAAATTGTAAATAAAAAATTTCATTTGTACATTTAGAATAAAGAGACATTTTTTGGTGATGAAGGATATAGAACGGAGAGGAGGATGAGGGAGAGAAATCGAAAAAAGGAATGATATATATATACAATATACAAAACGTGATTGATTTATACATGATTTCATTACTAATTACATGGTTTAAGGTTCGTGAAAAGTTGTGATTCAATTCTGTGATAAACTAATACATACATTTAATAATGTTAAGTTTACCAGGGGATCGTGCTGATCCTAATTCATATGGTTATATATAATACCAATGTGATTCAGTGATGAACATATACATACAATTGATGAATATTTACAGAGGGATCTTCCTGATCCTGATGTATGTGATTAAATACATACAACAACAATATTAAGAATTAATATTAAACAATTATAAATCTCGTGTTTAGATGAGTGAATACCCCACCCTGGTGAAGAAGAAAAATATAAAATAATTGTATATATATACCTTTGTACAACTTCAATTATCATATACACTGGTCGATTTGTGTGATATACACTGGTCGAGTTGTGTCAATAATACAGTATCGAAAAAGAAACAACATCTGGAGGAGAGATATAGTAATAGAATGAATGTTCTAAAATATGGAGTAACCAAAATATCTTCTTGTGGAGAACTGCTGGTTTTATCTACTTACAGAAGCTTGTTTGTACCCGTGATCTAGGGAAGGAGCAACGGCCAGTTCTTTTTAAGGGCCTGATATGCGGGGGTTAATAACCACAGAATAAAGCCTCAAAGTAATTCCTTTGTGACAAAATGGTCCCATCTAAAAATGAGTCAAAATGTGGACAATTGACTTAAATGTACATACATAAGATACTTATATGGCAGTGATTGAAAAACCAAAGATAAGGATAACCACTTACATGTGTTAGGGCTAGACGGGTGAGAAGAAACTGTAATAACGACAGCGAATTCTGGCTTCAATCCCAGTTACTTTTTGATCGCTTTATTGAAAGAGGCTACAAAGCGACATTTGTTGAGACTGCTAGGCAGAGAGCTTTTTCTCAGAAAAGAGATGACCTATTACTTGAAACTACTAAACAAAAAAAGGAATTCAAGTGTAGACCTTTTATAACACAGTTTAACTGTGAGAACAATCAAATCAGAAAAATCCTTGAAAAGCACTGGACTACACTATTGCGAGATCCGGTGTTGGGACAACATCTTCCCCCTAAACCGAACCTTGTATATCGTCGGGCGAAAAATCTAAAATCCATTTTAGCACCCAGCAGATTAAAACCAACAACCTCAGCCCTCAGTAAGGGTACTCATCATTTTCTGAGTAAAAAACCGGGAATCTTACCGTGCAACAAATGCATCTGCTGCCCCTTCATGGAAAAATCACAGTTCCAGCACACCTTTAAAAACGGTAGAGAATACAAAATCACTGAAGCCGTCACTTGCAATTCAGATCATATAGTATATAAAATCACCTGCAGTTGCAATTTGATCTATATAGGCAAAACTATAAGGCAAGCGAAAATACGTGTGCAGGAACACATGAGGAATATTCGTAACAAAGTAAAAGTCCACAGCCTGCCAAAACATTACTTGGAGAAACACAACTCCATGGTGACCAAAGAAAACTTCAGCTTTACCATCATTGAGCGTGTCCCCGTCAACCCAAGAGGGGGCAACAGGGACCAAGAACTAATAAAAAAGGAGAGTTTTTGGATATACACTCTGGATACACTGAGCCCGAAGGGCTTAAACGAAGGAGTTGACATAGTGGCTTTCCTCTAAATAGTACCATACCTGCTGATCTTATCTTCTCCCCCTTTTTCTCAAAACCCTTCTATATAAAAATCTATCTCCCACTTTTTTGGTCACACCATCTGGATTCTTGAAAATTCTCTTTGTGTTTCCATGAATGTAGTGTTGCACCCTGAAGACCTCGATGTAAATATGATAGTGATTGAACAAACTGGAGTGGGGTTCCATCCCAATTTCAGACCTCTCTATGTATATGGGTTTAACACACCCCTCATTATAGAGGAGGATTTATATTTAAATTCCATTTAATTGAGACAAATATAATGCGGACTAATTCTTATTTAAATATATTTAGTAGGTCTAAACCGTTGTTTACACTTTTTTGCCACCATTTAGGCAAACATAAGAAGGAATGAGGTAACTTTGGTGATGTATCCATGCTGGCACCATACTTTCCTCCTCCTTTTCATATAATAACCGCCCAATATTAGCTAAAATATGTTAATTAGGTCTTATTAAAAGCCAGTAGAAAATGGATGATTGAAATGTTTTTACATGTATATTATATATATATGTATTAAACCCAGCTATCCATTAATTCTCCATGTATATTAAGAGAAATATAAAATTAATTTTCATATATGGTGCATAAAATTCAATGTTCCATATCTAATTCAATGTTCTATATCTAACCCCCAGCAGAGAGCGCAGTACACAAGGTGTTTATATAGGATAAGTAATAATTCAATGTCCCCTCTATTTATATAGGATAAGTAATAATTCAATGTCCCCTCATCTAATCCCCAGCAGAAAGCGGAGAGAGGTGAATCATTTCTAATAAGGATCACCGTGGCCATTTCTGCCTAGTGATTTTGTTTCACCAAAAACGGGGAAGCTATTAAAGGTAGGACCACTTCAGCAGTGCTAAGTAAGGGCAAAATTTCAAGTACCACCACCTAATTAAGGTTTTACAAGCTTAGGAAAGCAATATTAAAGCTTAGTGCTATGTCCATAGTTTAAGGACATCATACCTAAAGAATTGAATAACATTTGGTCATCCAAATATAAGCTGGAGAAGCTTATTTAAGCATTAAAGTCTAAGAGTAATCAAATCCATACAGGAAGTGATGTCACTCCTGAAATCCCTATATATATCCACCAGAACACACTGGTATCCATTCAGCTTTTGGATTCCAGAGAGTGCACACCCGGTAGCCCTAACACATGTAAGTGGTTATCCTTATCTTTGGTTTTTCAATCACTGCCATATAAGTATCTTATGTATGTACATTTAAGTCAATTGTCCACATTTTGACTCATTTTTAGATGGGACCATTTTGTCACAAAGGAATTACTTTGAGGCTTTATTCTGTGGTTATTAACCCCCGCATATCAGGCCCTTAAAAAGAACTGGCCGTTGCTCCTTCCCTAGATCACGGGTACAAACAAGCTTCTGTAAGTAGATAAAACCAGCAGTTCTCCACAAGAAGATATTTTGGTTACTCCATATTTTAGAACATTCATTCTATTACTATATCTCTCCTCCAGATGTTGTTTCTTTTTCGATACTGTATTATTGACACAACTCGACCAGTGTATATCACACAAATCGACCAGTGTATATGATAATTGAAGTTGTACAAAGGTATATATATACAATTATTTTATATTTTTCTTCTTCACCAGGGTGGGGTATTCACTCATCTAAACACGAGATTTATAATTGTTTAATATTAATTCTTAATATTGTTGTTGTATGTATTTAATCACATACATCAGGATCAGGAAGATCCCTCTGTAAATATTCATCAATTGTATGTATATGTTCATCACTGAATCACATTGGTATTATATATAACCATATGAATTAGGATCAGCACGATCCCCTGGTAAGCTTAACATTATTAAATGTATGTATTAGTTTATCACAGAATTGAATCACAACTTTTCACGAACCTTAAACCATGTAATTAGTAATGAAATCATGTATAAATCAATCACGTTTTGTATATTGTATATATATATCATTCCTTTTTTCGATTTCTCTCCCTCATCCTCCTCTCCGTTCTATATCCTTCATCACCAAAAAATGTCTCTTTATTCTAAATGTACAAATGAAATTTTTTATTTACAATTTTTTATCTGTATTGAATTTACAGTGCCATTTGGTTATCAAAAATGTTACATATAAGCCCCTGATGAAGTCATTTCCATGACGAAACGCGTTGGGCCTGCTTCACCAAGTGAATAACAGAAACTTGCTGAAATAAAAAAGCTGTTGTATTTCTGCACTTTTATGTATTGCCTATAAGGCTTTTATATTAAATCATATTGTGTTTTAAAAAAACTGTGTAATTTCTGGTAGCGCACTCTGAACTCTTATTTCCTTTTTCATCTCTAAACCTACCTGGGTCCCGCCTAACAGGGGATCCTCAGAGTTGCTGCAACAAAACCGTAGTGCGCGGTATCGGGCACCTCTTTGTCATATATATATATATATATATATATATATATATATATATATATGTCTAGTGTCCGTTTGTGTGTCTCTGAAACACTGCCAATGATGCATCTCTTTCTCTCTGAAACATGCACAAACACAGAAGTAATCACAAGGTAGCAGACTAGCTTTCAAAGCATTTGCTTCAAGCGGGCTTACTAGTATTGTCATAGTAGTAAAAGGTACAGCGACATTCCTGTGCATATGTGGCAGACCACTTCCCTCTGCCGATCAACTGTACTGTACTATGCTCATATATAAATAAATATTGAGCATTAAGTCATACTACTAGGTCCTACTGTTTCATATATAAGCGTGGGGCACTAACCCATGCTTTTGAAGTATTTGACTTGTATGATGTCTGCATAACCTGATCAAAGGGTATTGATCAAAATATTTCAAAATAAGCAGAAAACTGTTCCAGAAAACAAGAAGCTACAAGCGTATCATTATTTCATATTTTAATTGATATATCTTTTATGGACATCACATACTGTACATAGGGCGCTGAAAGACACTTTTGTGGGTATTTGAAAAATTGTGAGTTCCTGCTGGTAGGGAACTAAGGGGGTTATTCTAGTTCACTCTTTCTGACAAAATCCTTATTAGATGGACAAAACCATGTGTACTGCAGGTGGGGCAAATGTTACTCGTGCAGAGAGAATTAGATTTGGCTGGAGTTTTACTGCAAAGTGAGATCTATATTGCAGTGTAAAAATAAAGCAGTCATTATTTACCCTGCACAGAAACAAAATAACTCACCCAAATCTAATTCTCTCTGCACATTTTACATCTGCCCCCTGCAGTGCACATGGTTTTGTCCATCTAAGAAGGCTTTTGTCAGAAAGAGTGAACTTGAATAAGGCCCATAGGGTGACATTATATGGGATGAGATAATCTGACTTTGGCGAATTTTATCGCAAAAACGGGCGTTTTCGCACTTTTTCCCGAATTCGCATATTTAATGAGATGCGAAAATCGGCAAAAAGTGCGGTTTTGCCGCGAAATCGCACTTTTTAGAAGTGCGATTTTTAGTTTTCGCCAGAACTCGCATCCAGATGTTTTCACATTGAAAAGTATACAATTCGCATATTTAATGAGATGCGAATTTGAAAAATGTGTCTAAAAATCTCAAAAAAACCAGACCAGGTTCTGATATGCGATTTGGCCACAACCCTGCACAGATCATAGAGATCTGTGCATGGCCCTGTGTTAAAAAATGTGGAAAAGTGTTTTTTGACCAAAAAAATTGCGTGGGGTCCCCCCTCCTGAGCATAACCAGCCCCGGGCTCATTGAGCCAGGGCTGGTTCCAAAAATACGGGGGACAAAAAGCATAGGGGTCCCCCGTATTTCTGAAACCAGCCCCGGACTCTTGGACCGGTCCTGGTTCCAAAAATACGGGGGACAAAAAATCTGGGGGTCCCCCGTATTTTGAAACCAGCACCGGGCTCCAACAGCACTCGGTGTCATGCCACAGCCGGGGGACACTTTTTATATAAGGTCCCCCGCCCGAAACATGAGCACCGTGGCTGGTCAGCCTTGGACGGGGTACCTGGAGGAGTGGGGACCCCCCCATAAAGGGGTCCCCCCCCCCAGGCTTCACCCGTCCAGGGCTGAAGCCCGGGGCTGTCACCGGCGTCCGTGGCCAGTGGACGCCGGCCTGATAGTGTTAAATCTTCCATACATAACATTGCTTGATACAGAAGAACTACAAGTGCCAGCAGACCTCCCCCGCATGCTGGGACTTGGAGAACCACAAGTCCCAGCATGCGGGGCATTAATGGGCCCGCTGGGACTTGTAGTCCACCTGTAAAAAGAATGTTAAAAAAAACACACACACAGAGCAGTAAAACTTTATTACACACACACACCTCACTTTTACACCGCTATACATACCGATCCAGGATCCAGCGCTGGTCTCTCTGCAGCAGAGCCGGACAGCCCGCACTGACAGCGGGCTGAACCGGCTTCCTCCGATGCAGCTAACAGCTTCTGTCGCGCTGTCCCAGCGCTACAGAGGCTGAGAGCGTGATTGGCCGATGCGTCTCCATGGAGACGCATAGCTCAGCCCTGATTGGCTGAGCTATGCGTCTCCATGGAGACGCATAAGCCAAAGACGCTCTCAGCCTCTGTAGCGCTGGGACAGCGCTACAGAGGCTGTTAGCGGCATCGGAGAGAGCCGGTTGTCCCCGCTGTCAGTGCGGGGGTAGCCGGCTCTGCAGCAGAAGGGAGACCAGCGCTGGATCCTGGATCGGTGAGTATGTGGGTGTAAAAGTGAGGTGTGTGTGTGTGCAATAAAGTTTTACTTCTCTGTGTGTGTGTTTTTTTAAACATTCTTTTTACAGGTGGACTACAAGTCCCAGCGGGCCCATTAATGCCCCGCATGCTGGGACTTGTGGTTCTCCAAGTCCCAGCATGCGGGGGAAGTCTGCTGGCACTTGTTGTTCTTCTGTATCAAGCAATGTTATGTATGGAAGATTTAACACTATCAGGCCAGCGTCTACTGGCCACGGACGCCGGTGACAGCCCCGGGCTTCAGCCCTGGACGGGTGAAGCCTGGGGGGGGGGACTCCTTTATGGGGGGGTCCCCACTCCTCCAGGTACCCCGTCCAAGGCTGACCAGCCACGGTGCTCATGTTTCGGCCGGGGGACCTTATATAAAAAGTGTCCCCCGGCTGTGGCATGACACCGAGTGCTGTTGGAGCCCGGTGCTGGTTTCAAAATACGGGGGACCCCAGATTTTTTGTCCCCCGTATTTTTGGAACCAGGACCGGTCCAAGAGTCCGGGGCTGGTTTCAGAAATACGGGGGACCCTATGCTTTTTGTCCCCTGTATTTTTGGAACCAGCCCTGGCTCAATGAGCCCGGGGCTGGTTATGCTCAGGAGGGGGGACCCCACGCCATTTTTTTTTTTTTTGATGAACAAAAAATCGCACATTTCCTTAAATTCGCACATTTTCATGCCTAAAATTTGCACATTTTCATGCCTAAAATTCGCACATTATCGCACCTAATCGCACTTTTCATTCCAGAATTCGCACCTCATTAAATATGCGAATTCGCGGGAAAAATGCGATATTAAAAAAGTGCGATAATGGGCGATTTTGAAAGTGCGAAAAATTCTCATCCCATAGAATGTCACCCTAAGTGTCTAATAGCCAATATAGTAGAATTGAGGAACCGCACTCCATCCATTTCTTGCGGACAACTTTGTGGTGCTCCGCTTTAGAGGAAACAATGTCCCAAATATAGAAGTTTTATTTGAAGCAGGCACTCACCATAGACCATAGGTAGTAGTTGAGACAAGGTTTATTTCATAAATGTGGTCGACGTTTCGGTCCTCGCAGGGACCTTTGTCAAGACAGGAACATGTCACATCAAAGACCAGGAACACCAGGCAGTGTTGACACTGGGGGTCCCCACTTCCCCAGGACCCCTGCCCATGCTGACCAGCCAGGGGGATAATGCTTTGGCCGCGGGACCTTATATAATAAGTGTCCCCCGGCTGTGGCATTACCCTGCTGGCTGGTTGGGTCTGGTGCTGGTTCTTAAAATACGGGGGACCCCTAGTCATTTTGTCCCCCGTATTTTGGGAACCAGCGCCGGACCTTGAGCCTGGTGCTGGTTTCATTAAATCAAGGGGACCCCTATTTGTCGGGGACCCTGATTTTATGTCACCAGCACCGGCTCAATGAGCCCGGGGCTGGTTATGCTCTGGCGGGGGACCCCGCGCTCGTTTTTTTTTTATTTTAACTGTTTCAACTTTTTTTTACACCAGAACCCTGCTCAGATCATTGTGATCTGTGCAGGGTTCTGGCTAATTCGCCCATCAGAACCTGGTCTGATTTTTGGGCGAATTATAGACACACTTTATACAAATCGCATACCATTAAATATGCGATTTGTATACTTTTTCATGTGAAAACATCTGGATGCGATGTGCTGCGAAAAGCAGCCATCGCATTTCCAGTGTGTCTAACTTGCGAAAATGGAAAAAATGCGATTTCGGCCGTTTTTGCGAAAAAAAATCGCAAAAGTCTAATTATCTCAACCCATAGAATGTCACCCCTTGTCTCAACTACTACCTATGGTCTATGGTGAGTGCCTGCTTTAAACAAAACTGCTATATATATATATATATATATATATATATATATATATATATATATATATATATATATATAGTGGAACAAAGAACAGGCGGCACTCGGTGGTCTTTTCAAATTGGTGTATTAAATTGAGTAGCTTAACGTTTCGGAGCTGCGCTCCTTTTTCAAAAGCTAGTGGTGAGACTAAGTGGTGAGGCTTTTGAAAAAGGAGCGCAGCTCCGAAACGTTAAGCTACTCGATTTAATACACCAATTTGAAAAGACCTCCGAGTGCCGCCTGTTCTTTGTTCCGCTATCAATATTAAGAGAAGGCACCGGGGCAGCTGCAATCGGGATTGGAGAGTGCCAGGCCGCAACCCCACTAACTATATATATATATATGTGTGTGTGTGTGTGTCGGAGCATATTATCTATAAGATAAAAATGTACACTATGGAATTGCTTGTGCAAATATGTATATTTAAAAATATTTTTGTTTATTAGTTCACTAGGAAGCAATGACATCAATATGCAAATGTGGAATTGTGTAAATATGTTATACAGTACAATATAAATTGCTGACTGCATGTACTATAAAATAAATACATAAATACTTTGCATGTTTCGTACATTAAATTGTGTCTGAAAATAACATTGATCATGTATCCATTTTTTCATTAAATTGACTCACAGAACTTATGATAGAAATCCGTTTTCATTTACTTGGGTACAGTGTATAACGGTTCATATAACTATGCACCCAGGCACTGCCTAACTGTCCCTATCCATACACACCTAGCCATAGCCTACATCAGGGGTGGGGAACCTCCGGCCCGCGGGCCGGATACGGCCCCCGCACCCAGTTGCCCGGCCCGCCTGCCGCCTACACGCATGCCCGCTTACCCTCCAGTTGGAACTTGGAAGTGATGCACCTGCCGGTGAGCCGCCCGCCCGGCGAGATAAGGGGGAGATCTATGCAGACAACGCACCCGCCAATCACTGCGGGCTGTGACGGTGACGCGTCCACCAATCACTGCGGGCAGTAGGAAGTGGGACCTGGAAACTCTTGCGAGTGTTGTGATGCACCCGCCATGCACTGCATGGGCGGGAGCATTACGAGAGGATGGAGAGTCCATCAGCGGCAGCAGCAGCAGTCTCTATCACGCTGTGCAGCCGGAGCTAATACCTATGAAGTGTAAAGGTAAATGCTGCTCCCGGCTCATCACTTTCCCTGACTGCCTCTTGTGCCGCTCCTCTTACCCAACCACCCAGTGACCAGCAGCCTCATTCATGCTGACCTCCCTTCCCCAGTGACTGACAGATCCAGGGGGTTGTCATTTATTCATAAAACTGACAGTGTGGAGGAAGGGGGGGGGTCCCCCCAAACAGGTTTATGTGATTATGTCTTCCACACTGTCACTTTTTATGAATAAATGACAACCCCCTGGATCTGTCAGTCATCCATATCACCCACACACTGCTGGGCATTAATTAGCCAGCCCTGGTGTCTCTGCAGTGGTGGGCAGAACTGTTATGTGTATGCCCACATGTTTATAATGCCAACATTTATATGCCGTTGCCCGTATGTATAATGCCCACATGTATATGCCGCTGCCTGTGCGTATAATGCCCACATGTATATGCCACTGCCTGTGTGTATAATGCCCACATGCATATGCTGCTGCCCATGTGTACAATGCCCACATGTATATGCCGCTGCCCGTGTGTACAATGCCCACATGTATGTACAATGCCCACATGTATATGCCGTTGCCCTTGTGTACAATGCCCACATGTATATGCCATTGATAATTTTTATATGGCCCCCAAAGGATTTTATAAATATCCAAATGGCCCTTGGTAGAAAAAAGGTTCCCCACCCCTGGCCTACATGTATCCATACACACACACCCAACTGCAGCATAACCCTATCCATATACACCCAGCCACAGCCTAAATGTATACATGCACAAACCCAGCCACATCTTAACCATAGCCAAACACCCCCCATGTAGTCTAACCATAACTGTACAAACCCAGCATCAGCCTAACTATTACCCTACACACCTAGCCTAAACATACAGTACTGTATACCTACACTCCCAGCCTAACTGTGACCATACACACACAGCTGCTGACTAACTGAAACTGTACACACACATCCTCAGCCAAACCATACACACCCAGCCTAACCCTAACTGTACACACCCAGCCACTGCCTAACCGTACAAACCCAGCCTAACCCTAACTGTACAAACCCAGCCTCAGCAAAACCGTACAAACCCAGCCTAACCCTAACTGTACACACCCAGCCACTGCCTAACCATACACACCAAGCCTAACCCTAACTGTACACACCCAGCCACTGCCTAACCATACACACCCAGCCTAACCCTAACTATACACACCCAGCCTCAGCAAAACTGTACAAACCCAGCCTAACCCTAACTGTACACACCCAGCCTCAGCCTAACCATACACACCCAGCCTAACCCTAACTGTACACACCCAGCCACTGCCTAACCATACACACCCAGTCTAACCCTAACTGTACACACCCAGCCACTGCCTAACCGTAAAAACCCAGCCTAACCCTAACTGTACACACCCAGCTACTCTCAAACCCAGCCTAACCCTAACTGTACACACAAAGCCTCAGCAAAACCGTACAAACCCAGTCTAACCCTAACTGTTCACACCAAGCCACTGCCTAACCATACACACCCAGCCTAACCCTAACTGTACACACCCAGCCTCAGCAAAACTGTACAAACCCAGCCTAACCCTAACTGTACACACTCAGCCACTGCCTAACCATACACACCCAGCTTAACCCTAACTGTACACACCCAGCCACTGCCTAACAGTAAAAACCCAGCCTAACCTCTCTCACAGGTACCATATGTTCACCTATTACCTTCAACATACCTGTGCGGTTTCTTTCCCTCCAAAACCCCTTCCCCCACTTTCCTTTACAATACACCTAACTGTACACACCCAGCCACTGCCTAAATATTTACCGAAGCCCAACCCAGTGGGAGAGGGAAGAAAATGGGTTATATGAGGCGGGAGTATATTTACCCCTCTTGGCTGACCACGCCTGCTCAAGAGATTCCACCCCCCCCCCCCCCCCCATTAGGGCTGCTTTGAGACATTTCCCAGGCTGCTTTTAAATACCAATCTGTCCCTAGGTAGGAATATCCAGCTACAGCTAACAGCAAACAGACTGTATAAAGTTAAGTCTGCACCACAATTGTATTGGTCAATATGCACCCATCTAAGGGGTTAATTTACTAAATCTTCTAAAAATGAAAATAAGTAATGTTGCCCATAGCAACCACACAGATTCTGTGTACGATTTCTTTACTGTATCCTCGAAAATGATAGTATGAATCTGATTGGTTGCTTTGGGCAACATCACCTCTTTAGAAGGTTTAGTAAATTTACCTCTAAAGCTGGGTACACATCTATACAATCCCTATTTCTGGCAACCGTTCGGCCGACCGTACTCCTGTCGGACCGTCCACAAACAACAGCCGACACGCGCGTACACACCTGTACAATTTTACTTGCGACGTCTGATGTACTCCCGTCCAAACAGTCGCAAGAAAAAGATTGTACCACCGTACACACTGTCTCGATTTGGGCTATTGACACGTCACATGTGACCAAAATTATCATAATGGGCTGGGTTAGGGCATAATTATAGCTGTCACCCTTTTACCTATTAAAAAAAAAATCGGCGTGGGGTCCCCCCCACAGCCGTAACCAGCACCAGGCTGAAAGAGCCGGGGCTGGTATTAAAAAATCAGGAAACCCAACAAATAGGGCTTCGCTGATTTTTTAAAACCAGCCCCAGGCTCCAGGTCTGGGGCTGGTTCCCAAAATATGGGGGACAAAATGACCAGGGCTCCCCCGTATTTTAAGAACCAGCCCCAGGCCAAACCAGCCAGCAGGGTAATGACACAGCCGGGGGGAGACTTTTTATACAAGTCCCTCCGGCCAAAGCATTCAGCCCTCTGACCGGTCAGCCTGGCCAGGGGTCCTGGGGGAGTGGGGACCCCCCCAATTAAGGGGTCCCCCCCTCCAGGACTTACCTGACAAGGCTTAAGCCTGGTGCTGTCCTCGATGCCCCTGGGCGGTAGGCATTGAGCTGATCTTTGTGTAAAAAAATAGATGAAAAAAATTATTGTTTTTTCCTGTGGCACTATGAGTCCCAGCAAGCCTTCCCCGCAAGCTGGGACTTGGAGAACCACAAGTCCCAGCCTGCGGGGCATTAAAGGGCCCGCTGGGTCTTGTAGTTCCACAGTAAAAAAAATAGTTAAATAAATACACACTGACACTTTAGAAAAATAAAAGTTTAATACATACATTACACAAACACACTGATACTTACCTATCTTGATCCCGTAGGTAGGTCCCAGGGTTCGGTGGCTTGGTTCCGGGGCTGGTCCGGGGCTCCAGGGCTGAAGAGTCCAGGGTCCTGGATCCGTAGTAATCCAAAGGGGTACCTGGGGAAGGAAAACCTACTCACTTGTCCTCTGGCGTCCACCCCGGCATCTTCACTTCAAGACGCGCTGCTCCCGGCTGCTTGTACCCGCTCTGCTCCTCTGTATACTAGAGATGCAGAGATCCTTATTCCTCTGCGTCTCTGCTCAAAATGATTTCTGGCCAATCAGGAGCCGAGAAAGTCCATGTGCAGCCTCCTCTGTTTGGGCATGTCTCTCTCAGCCACAGCCCCCCGCCACGCAGCACAATAGAGTCTGAGCACTAGAGGGCGACTCCGCCCCCCCCCCCCCTTCCCCACACAACCGAATCTCTATACTGCCAAAGCGTTCCAGCTTTGGCAGTATAGTCGCAGCATATCGGTCGAACCGCAGCATATCAGTCAAACGTGCGTACACACTGCACTTTTGTACCGATATGAGGCCGTCCTGTCGGATGAAAATTAAACAGCAAAGAACCGTCGACTGACCGAGTATGGACGGTCAAGACAGGTTTTTTCCGTTTATCGCTCGTACGGGACAGCGTACACACATATACAATTGAATGGCTGTCCGACCCAGAACGAAAGAACGGCCCGACAATTGTATATATGTGTACTCAGCTTAAGTCCTTCAGTGTTCTGCCCATACACAAATAAGAGGATGCTACATTTATATACCTTGACACATGATGGCCATGTTCATCTCTGGTGACTCCTATTGGGCCTTCTCTGTCTCTTCTTCTGTCCTATCCTTTGCTCTACCCTCCTGTCCCTATTAGGCCTGTACTGTCTGCTGGGGGTGGCTTAGGCGAGTTACACACGGACTGGGCCATTTGCTGTGGGGAGGGAGGGCTAGGGCGTACGGGCCCGGGGAGGGAGGGCTGGGGGCCTGCCCAATGTTTTATTGGCGTCCTCATGAAAACACTGGGCATTCCCATGGGAACGCAGGTGGGCTGATGTCTGTCACAAGACATCAGCCGCCCAAACCTACTTCATCCAGGGGCATGCAAGTAAAAGTCAGTTTTGAATGATGTCTCCTGCTAGTGGAGGGATGCGAGGCCATGTGATCTCGTACACATCCCCACACATGATACCAAGGAGATTCGGTTGTGTGGGGAAGGGGGGGGGGGGGGCGGAGTCGCCCTCTAGTGCTCAGACTCTATTGTGCTGCGTGGCGGGGCGCTGTGGCTGAGAGAGACAAGCCCAAACAGAGGAGGCTGCACATGGGCCTCCTCCTCTCTTAAAGTGCCCCTGAATGCAAAACAGAACACGTGCACTTCATACAGGGAATATAAACATCACACTGCTACAGACTGTACATAGAATGGACAGTGTGCAAAAAGAACTAATGAGGAGATGCTGACATGGTACAGAAGGTGTGACTCACCACTCACCACTCCAACTCACCACTGTGACACCACTCCAACAAACACCACTCCAACTCAACATTGTGGCTCACCAGTTACCGCCAACAAACTCACCACTGTGACTCACTGCTCACGAGTTACCTCGAACAAACGCTCAATAACAAAAAGTTGCATTGCAACCAGTGGCGACTCTTACCTTCATGGGGCCAGCGCAGGTGCAGTAGCTTCTTTGGTACTGCACATGCGCTGGCCCCCCAGACTCTATGGGCTGCTTTTGCAGCAGCCCATAGAGGCAAATTCAGGGTCCTGGGTCCAATGCATGTGCAGTATCGTCCTCATACTGCGGATGTGCGGAAGATGGTTTTTATGGGCTGCCGCTCAGCAGCCCATGTAGAGGCTGAAGTCTGGAAGACATATATACTACCAGAGGCATCACTGGGTGTGGTGACAACCAATGCACACTTTACATTAACTCCCAAGATCCCTGCCACTGGAGACATGGCTGTCTGGAAGGGGGGTGGCCTACTTTGAAGGGGGTGTGGCCTCATAGGGACATTTGTTTTCAATATCCAGGGCCAGCCAGCATCTCTGGATCACTGACTGGTTATATGTGTTGACATAGTTTGTCTGAATCCAGATATGGTGTTCCTACTGTACATTGATAAAGCTATGAGTCAAATGTGCATTGGGTGACACACAGAACTTGCTACTAGACATGCTGCATGCTTAGAACTGATACTAGACATGCTGCGTGCTTAGAACTGATACTGGTTTTGTAGTGTAAATGATTGCCACTTTAAAAAACTTCACACGTAGTTTCCATTGCAGCCAACAGATAGCATTGTTTTGGTGACACACAGACACTAGACATATATACAGTTGTGCTCTTAAGTTTACATACCCTAGCAGAATTTGTGATTTTCTTGCCATTCACTCATGGTCAGTGGTTGGGTGAAGTTATTTATTGTCAAACAACTGTGTTTACTCTTTTAAATCATAATGACAACAGAAACTACCCAAATAACCATGATCATAAGTTTACATACCCTGGAGATTTTGGCCTCATAAAATGCACACAAGTTGACACAAATGGGTTTGAATGGCTACTAAAGGTAACCATCCTCACCTGTGATCTGTTTGCTTGTAATCAGTGTGTGTGTCTAAAAGGTCAGTGAGTTTTTGGTCTCCTGAAAGACCCCTGCATCTTACATCCAGGGCTGCACTGATGTGTCTGGATTCTGAGTCATGGGGAAAGCAAAAGAATTGTCAAAGGATTTGTGGGAAAAGACAATTGAACTGTATAAAAAAGGAAAGGGTAAATAAAAAGATATTCAAGCAATTGAGAATGCCAATCAGCAGTGTTCAAACTCCAATTAAGAAGTGGTAAATGAGGAATTCTGTGGAAACCAAATCACTGTCAGGTAGACCAGCAAAAATTTCAGCCACAACTGCCAGGAAAATTGTTCAGGATGCAAAGAAAACTCCACAAATAACTTCAGCTGAAATACAGGACTCTCTAAAAAAAGTGGTGTGGTTGTTTCAGGATGCACAATAAGGAAGCATTTGAAGAAAAATGGTCTGCATGGTCGAGTCACAAGAAGAAAGCAATTACTATGCAAATGCCACAAAGCATCCCGCTTACAATACTCCAAACAGCACAGAGATAAGCCTCAAAACTTCTGGAACAAAGTCAGGGCCATAACTAGGGGGGTGCTGGGGGATCACGCGCACCGGGCACTGCATGGGGGGGGCGCTGTTGGGGACAGGCAGCGGGGGTCTGGCGACGGGCATAGCGGCAGCTGAAAGGGAAGCAGATTTTGAAAAGACTTGCCGGACGCTGATTGGCTGAATTCTCTCAGCCAATTAGCATCCGGCAAGTCTTTTCAAAATCAGCAGCACTTCCCGCGACCAAATGACTGCCATTCCCCTGGGTGCCGGAAACCCTAGTTTCGACCCTGTCAAAGTCATTTGGAGTGATGAGACCAAAATTTTACATTTTGGTCACAACCATAAGCGTTACATTTGGAGAGGAGTCAGGAAGGCCTATAATGAAAGGTACACCATTCCTACTGTGAAACATGGAGGTGGATTGCTGATGTTTTAGGGATGTGTGAGCTACAAAGGCACGGAACACATTGATGGCAAGATGAATGCAGCATGTTATCAGAAAATACTGGAGGAAAATTTGCAATCATCAGCCCGGAAGCTGCACATGGGACGTACTTGGACTTTCCAACATGACAATGATCCAAAACACAAGGCCAAGTCAACCTGTCATTGGTTACAGCAAAATAAAGTGAAGGTTTTGGAATGTTCATCTCAGTCTCCTGACCTCAGTATCATTGAGCCACTTCGGGGAAATCTCAAACTTGCAGTTCATGCAAGACAGCCCAAGAATTTACAGGAACTGGAGGCTTGTTGCCAAGAAGAATGGGCAGCTTTACCATCTGACAAAATAAAGAGCCTCATCCACAACTACCACAAAAGACTTTAAGCTGTCATTGATGTTAAAGGGGGCAATACACGGTATTAAGAACTGGGGTATGTAAACTTTTGATCAGGGTCATTTGGGTAGTTTCTGTCATTATGATTTTAAAAAGAGCAAACACAGTTCTTTGACAATATATGGCTTTACCCCACCACTAACCATGAGTGAAAGAAAAGTTTCCTATTCTCTGACAAATGGCCAGAAAATCACAAATTCTGCTAGGGTATGTCAACTTATGAGCACAACTGTATAGATTATGATACCATTGGGTTGATAATTTTAATAACTGTGCATTATATTTCAATATAATGTACTTTGCTCTAGACATTATAAGGAGGTATGTGAATATCCACAGTGCTTATCTCCTATATATTTGGCTACATCTGTCACTCAAAGTGGGTGTCTGTGTCTATAACGCTCTGTTCCTGGACTTTCCTCTTAATGTGTGATTGCCTTCATCTGTGCTGAACACCTTTCTGAGAAATTAACCTGTTTAAAACAGGTGATGGCAATCATACATTAAGGGGAAGTCTAGAAACAGAGCATTGTGTCCCTCCTGGAAAGGGTCATGTTGGGAGGTATGTGACAGAGAACAAGCCCAGTGAGCCCACAGACAGTGCCAGACACCTACTGCCTTCCCATGTTGCCCAGCACTGCTACTCCACAGCCACCAGGTGAGCGCCCCCCTCCCGCGATTTGCGGCAAAATTCCCCCCCCCCCCGCGCGCCCCCCCCTCCCGCGATTCGCGGCAAAAACACCCGCTCCCCCGCGACCCCCCCTACCGCGATTCGCGGCAAAAAGAACCCCCCCGCGACCCCCCCTTGCACGATTGGCGGCACCCCCCCTCCCGCGGCAAAAACACCTCCGCGACCCCCCCTCCCGCGATTCGCTGCAAAAAGAACCCCCCCACGACCCCTCCCGCAATTCGCGGCATGACCACCACCCCGCGACCCCCCCTCCCGCGAATCGCGGCAAACCCTCCCCCGTGACCCCCCCCCCCCCGATTCGCGGAAAAAACACCCCCCCCCCCCGCGACCTTCCTCCCGCGATTCGCGGCAAAAAGAACCCCCCCGCGACCCCCCCTTGCACGATTGGCGGCACCCCCCCTGCGACCCCCCTCCCGCGATTCGCGGCACCCCCCCCCCCCCCGCAATTCGCAGCAGCCCCAGGATTAAATGGCACATGCAAAACACTGACATGGCTATGGTCGACAATGAAAAAGGTTGACATGAGTTTTTGAAGATTTATTTTTTATTTTTTTAATTTTTTCATATTCATTGTCATGTGTCGACATGGACACCAATGAAGTGGCACACTTATGTCAACATTTACATGTGTTGACCTTTCTGTGTTGATTTTTTTCTTGTGGCGATTCGCGTCACACCCCCCGCAACCCCCCTTCCGGCGATTCGCTGCACCCCCCCGCGACCCCCCCCCCTCCCGCAATTCGCGGCAACCCCCCACCGGAACCCCCATGAACCCCGCTCTCCCGAGATTCGCGGCACCCACCCCCCGCAACCCCCCCCTCCCGCAAATCGCGGCACCCCCCGCTATTCGCGGCAGCCCCAGGATTAAATGGCACATGCAAAACACTGGCACGGCTATGGTCGACAATGAAAAAGGTTGACATGAGTTTTTGAAGATTTATTTCATTTTTTGAATGTTTTCATATTCATTGTCATGTGTCAACATGGACACCAATGAAGTGGCACACTTATGTCAACATTTACATGTGTTGACCTTTCTGTGTTGATTTTTTCTTGTGGCGATTCGCGTCACACCCCCCCGCAACCCCCCCTCCTGCGATTCGCGGCACCCCCCGTGACCCCCCACCTCCCGCAATTCGCGGCAACCCCCCACCGGAACCCCTGTGAACCCCGCCCTCCCGCGATTCGCGGCACCCAACCCCGCGACCCCCCCCTCCCGCAATTCGCGGCACCCCCCGTGATTCGCGGCAGCTCCAGAATTAAATTGCACATGGAAAACACTGACATGGCTATGGTCGACAATGAAAAAGGTTGACATGAGTTTTTGAAGTTTTTTTTTTCATTTTTTGAATGTTTTCATATTCATTCTCATGTGTCGACATGGACACCAATGAAGTGCCACACTTATGTCAACATTTACATGTGTTGACCTTTCTGTGTTGATTTTTTCTTGTGGCGATTCGCGTCACACCCCCCCCCACCGCCCCCGCAACCCCCACTCCCGCGATTCACGGCACACAAAAACCCCCCGCGATTCTCGGCACCCCACCCCGTGACCCCCCCTCCCGTGATTCACGGCACACCCCCCGCGACCCCCCCTACCATGATTCGCCACAACCCCCGCCCCCGTAACCCCCCTCCCGCGATTTGCGGCAACCCACCCCGCGACCCCCCTCCCGCGATTCTCTGCAATCCCTCCCCTCCCGCGATTCGCAGCATCCACCCCCCCACAACCCCCCCTCCTGCAATTCGCGGCACCCCCCGCGACCCCCCCTCCTGCAATTCGCGGCACCCTCCGCGACCCCCCCTCCCGCGATTCGCGGACACCTAAGTTGCAATACAGGGCATCTTTCATACAATTCTAACCATATTTCTCATATACAAACGTTCACAAATTAAGGGGGCGCAGCCCCTTACGACGGTGTGAAGAGCGCCCGTAGGGCGCGATGAATCACCTAGTGTTTATATATAAGAGATGCAGTATGATCTATATATTTGGTATTGGAACTTATGTATCTAAAATAATTAACACACACATTCTATCTTTTCAATAATAGAACTCTGTGTATGTTCATACTCTGTGGGAGGAAACTTACTAAGGCGTGTGTTCTATTTCACATAAGAGTAGATTCTGATTGGTTGGCCATAGCAATATCCCATTTATTTATTATTTATTTACAGTTTCTTATATAGCGCAGCAGATTCCGTTGCGCTTTACAATTGTAGACAGTGATAAAACAAACTGGGTAACAACAGACAGACATGGAGGTAAGAGGGCCCTGCTGCAAGCTTACAATCTATAGGACCCATGTGAAATAGATCTCCCATCTTAGTAAATTTTCACCTGTGTGTTCAGCCGATACACTTTATAATACTACAGGAAACTCTGAATTTGTGTTACCACATTTATTACAAGCAACAGTGGTAAATATATATCCACACTTAGGCCCTTATATTGCTTCACTCGCAAAGGCAATTCCTTCTCAAATGGAAAAAACCATATGCACTGCAGGGGGGCAGATGTAACTTGTGCAGAGAGAATTAGATTTGGGTGAGTTATGGGGACAGCTGTACCGGGCCCAGCCGATCTGACATCGCCCACTAGCCGCAACCCGCTATCCACGGCCCGCTGCACCATCACAGACCCCTAACCGTCACACCATGCAGTGATTCCTGTGAGGAGCCGGCGTTGCCATATGTGGTGCAGCAGGAAACAGTGTGTGGACAGCATGTCGCCGCTCCCCTGTGCTAAAGGTACGGTAACTAAATATACACACCGGGGACTGGGAGGGGGGAGAGCTCTCTGCTGCTGTCTGTATGTATGTATGTATGTATGCGTGTGCAGTCTGCAGGCTCAAGCAGCAAGACTGTTATAAATATTAGGTGAGCCCTTAAAACTAAAAATAAACTATATATATTATTTACAGTATTTCAAACATTTTATTTTTCAGGTAGTCACTTACTATTTGTTACACCCTTGCTGCTTGACTAAAATATTTTTTGGTGACAATAGGGGGGGGGACTACCTATTTTAGCAGTCCTGGGCCCCACAAATTCTGTTGGCAGCCCTGCCCCACAGTAATTCCACACACTGCCCCCACAGTAATTCAACACAATGTGTGTGTTCACCTACCAGGTAATTCCTGTTCCCCTCCACAATGTTCCCCTCCCAGGTAATTCCTGTTCCCCTCCACAATGATACCCTCCCAGGTAATTCCTATTCCCCTCCCAGGTAATTCCTCATACAGGCCCCCGGGCCCCACTGCATAAAGAAGAGGCAGCAGAACATGTACAGTAAATGCACTGCAGGATCTGGCATTTTCTTTTGCACACAGAACAATTTTCGCCCTGCCCAGCAGATGTGACCAGCGATGGTGCGGGAGCACGCATCAGCGCTCACCGCGGGACCATACACACTGGGCACCTGTTTATGTGCCTTAAGTCATCACCTTACACTTTAGCACTGCTTTATGTAGGCTTATTACATCTGCCCCTATGTGTCTCTGTTACATCCTAGCACTAGAGACGTCTTCCTCTACTTTTACACACTAATTATAATAATGATTGGGACAGAGGTTTCACAATGTGGACCATTCAGATGTCGGATACTTCATGTACTCACACACGATTGTCACAATTACCTGTAACAAAAAAACGAGTGGGTGTGTACAAAGTAATTGTCACTCCACTCAGGATCCCGGGGCTAACCTTCCCATACAGTAGTTGTATGAGTATTACGCTGCATGTGAGTAAGAGCTGGCTGGGCGCAGATCATCAGGGTGGAAAGAGGAAGAGAAACTCACAGCGCTGTAGTTACTAAAATTGAGATTGGTGTGGGTCATTGGGTTGACCCATATTAGGTCAGCATACCTCGGGTTGACACAAGAATTAGGTTGACAATGGGAAGGTGTATAGTCAAAAGGTCAACATGAGGTTTTCAATAAATTTTACCCGGATGTTGACATAGTCGACATAGACACTGTCAAAGTGTGCCACGTCCCCTGCTTCGGGATCTATTCTATTCTCCCGCCATTCCCTAGTGGATGTTAAAGCATGATATATTGCTTGTCGGCACATGTTGGCTCAAAAAACTGTGAAAAACTCATTCCGACCTTCAGTGGTGGATCCAATGCATGTCGATCTAACAGGGGTCAACCAAATGACTGTATCCAATTGAGATACACTTCTTACCAAGTATTAAAAAAGCCGGCGTCCCAGCTATCCCATCAAGGCTGGGGCTTGTGAGTAACCTATCCAGACCAGTGTCGCATATACAGTATGTCTACTATTTAGCTGGAACGCCTGCTTTTTAAGACTTGATCTCTCCTCGGTAGTTTATCAAAGTTTTAATTATATGGCATTTTTATCAGGACGTCCTGGTGAAAATGCCGTATAATTGGAACAGCTGTTGAGTCTTTTATATATTACTTCAAGAGGGGAACATATTTCTTTCAATTACAATCCACAAATTTTCTGACAAACGTGATGTCAATAAATCTATTCCCGATACAATCGGGCGACCTGGGGGGGGAGTTAGTCCTTTATGGATTTTAGGTAGATGGTAGATTATAGCCACCCTCGGCTGCTCATTCCAAATATAATCGAATTCATCTTTTGACAAAAGTTTAGCTTGTCTACCTTTTTCTAATAAGTTTCTCAATTCTATCAAAAACACATCTGTCGGGTCTTTTGAAAGTTTTTGATAGGAGACTTCATTGAGTCCCAATAATCTGCTTATTTCTGTGACATAATGTACCTTATCCATAATAGCTACCCCCCTTTGTCAGCTTGTTTAATGACAATTCTGGTGTCTTCCATTTGTCTCGACAATATACCCTACCCCACAAGCTCGCTGCCTAGGGGTCATCCTCAACTCTGAACTGTCCTTTGTTCCCCACATTCAATCTGTCTCCAAATCATGTTACATGCATCTAAAAAATATATCCAACATACGACCCAATCTCACACAAGACACTACTAAATCCCCCCCATGCACTCAGTATATAACACAATGATTATTGCAATAACCTCCTTACTGGTCTTCCCAAGAACAGACTCTCACCACTACAATCCATTCTAAATGCTGGTGCTAGGCTGATCTTCCTATCAAGATGCTCTGTGTCTGCTGATCCACTCTGACAGTCCCTCTATTGGTTGCCTGCATTTAACCGTATCCACCCTTCACTGCTGCCGGCCACATCCCCCTAGGTTTCTATGGGGGATGCGAAGCTCTCCGATGTATAAACATCGGGCAGCCCAGCTTCGCACCCCTGGGCTATCGCCATACTGACATGGCGATAGGTTATTATAGCCTATGGCTATGGGATCGCACTGCCTCGGTGGCAGTGCGGTCAGCTGGTCGGCAGGGGTCAGCGCTAACCGCGCATTCACAGACACCCCGGCTTCCGGCTCTGGACTTCGCATGGATGGGACAGACACCCCGGCTTCCGGCTCTGGACTTCGCAGGGATGGGCTCTTTTTGCGCCTGCGCCTCGCCGGTCCCAATGCGATCCTGGGCGGTATGCGATCCTGGGCGGTAATATTTTGCCCAGATCACATTGTAAATGCAATCCTTCTTAAATGGGCCCCTACTGTATATAGCTTTTCTTCTGGACTTGTAACTTGGTGGGACTGCTATGCTATTACTGGTGCTTGCTGGTCACTAGCTCCCATTCGCTATTACAGGACTTTCATCGGGCTGCTCCCACCCTATGGAATGCCCTTCCATGCACAATAAGACTCTCCACTAGCCTCCAAACTTTCAAGCGTTCCCTGAAAACTCACCTCTTCAGGCAAGCCTATCATATTTAAGTTCTACACGCATAACCCTCTGAGGCACTTATGTATTATTTAGCTTCCCTTCTGGACTTGTAACTTGGTGGGACTGCTATGCTATTACTGGTGCTTGCTGGTCACTAGCTCTATATAAGAAACTATATATAATATATATATACAGAGAGACAGTGTATCCAACGTGTGAATCCATCTAGATTCTGCCTGTAGCAACTTTTTTCCCCTATTGCCCCCTCTGACAGGTTTAATACTGGTTAAATTGTGCTTCTTTTCCACAAAGTGGCGAGCCATGAACGCCCCAGGTGTGCGGCACCTTTTGTTAATTAATTACATGTTCGGGGGCGGGGTCTCCACTGAGTATATTCTTGTACGACTTGCACAGTTTAAGATAATCCGTAAGGATGGGCCAAGCCTGAAAAATTTCAGATATTTATTAAAATGTTATGTATAATATATATATATATATATATATATATATATACTACTGTATATATATATATACAGTATTTGCACCTTGATAAAAAGGCCGGACGGCCTTGAAACATTGGCTCATACAACTGTTTCTCGTGTTGTTTTTTCCTCTGAGTGCCGCCATCAGGACGACTGGGTTTGAAAAATGTCAGGTAGGAGCTGATTGGCTGGCTGTTTATCACTCTCCACTTTTTCACTTTTTGAAGCTTGATACATCTAGCCCTTCCTCTTTCTTATTTATCTTGTATGTCTTTTTTAAATTATTTTTTAATATGTTCATATCAATGAAATGTAATTGTGAACTGTGAATTATTTATATATGAATTGTATATTCTTTTTTGTATTAAGTGTGTGGTATATATATATATATATATATATATATATATATATATATATATATATATATATATATGTATGAAATTGATGTATATGTACTTGTTGTGTATTATATGTATTTTTGGTCATTTTTTATGTTCACATGGTAGATAGATGAAAATGCAGCTTTACAAATAGAGGTACTTATAATCGAATGCATAAAGCTGTGAACTATTGCTGCTAATGACGATCGGGTATTTAAGACATGAGCTCGTCCAGGATAGCCACACCCCCGATGAAGTCCAATTGAGTGACGAAACGTGTTGGTGTGTTCTAGTGACGTACTGTGTGGAGCCAGGAGGTCCGATCAGCAGTGAAACTGGAGCTGTGCAGCTCTGGTGCAGGGTTGGAGAATACCGTCCCATGTTCCCCCTGATATCGCTGGCAAGCTGTTTTTTTTTTTAACTTGACTTGTACTTGAGCTATTCTTATTACATAAAGGAATTTTACTTATATTGCTCATTGTGAGCTATTTCCTATTCTTTGCATGCCGTGGGATCGGCTATATTTGGAGAAAAGCGGCACTCTATGCTGAAATCCTTGGAAGTGTATAAGGACTAGGGATGGCCATCGACCATTGATGATTTAAAATCATCGATGGTTTGTGACCGATGTCAAATACTTTTGCCATCGATGTGGGAGTACCAGATAGTTTCCTTACATTGATGGCAAAGGAAATCATTGTCCACGCTATCATCAGATCAAAGGGAGAGACCAGGACCAGTCTTGCAAAACTGCCGTAGATTCTATCTATCTATCTATCTATCTATCTATCTATCTTCTATCTATCTATCTGTGCTTGAAGTATATTACAATCTGGTAAGAAGTTATCACAATTTTAGCAACTACAGCACTGTGAGTTTTTCTCCTACAATTACCAGTAATTCTGAAACAGTAAATGTATTACCTAGCACATATATTCACGTTAGTATGTTAAGGTGCCCACACTAGAATGATTATCTTGCAGATTGACCGATTTCCGATAAATCGATTTTTACAGATAATTGGCCGGATATCGGTCGGATGCACGCTCTCGCAGATCTTTTGCTGGTACTTGTGTAGTTTCACGGCGCCCGATATATCGGATGCGACATCGGCCGATATATTGATTCGATCCGAAGTGATATTTGACCTGTTCATAACCCCATTATCCACTACCCATGGAGTTGATTTTATATAGTGTGGTGAGCGCAGCGAGCCACCGAGCCCAAAGTGTGGTGAGGGGACACGGCTTACTGCACTCGCCACACTATATAAAATCAATTCCATGCGTAGTGGATAGTGAACTTGACCTGTTCACTATCCAAATCGCTTTGGATCACATCGATATACCGGCCAATATCGCATCCGATATTTCGGGCGCTGTGAAACTACACAAGCATAGGCGTGCGCACGGGGGGTGCCAGGGGTGCACAGGCACCTCCTAATGACGCCCCCCTTGCTGCTGCCGCCACCACCTTCACTTTTAAAACGCTGGGCGGATGCGATGCTATCCCCCGCTCGGCGCCTCCTCCCCCCCCCCCCTCCAAACAGCATCTCCATCCCTCCTCCGTCGGGCAGCGGCAGCTTTCCCCCCCTTCGCTGGGCAGCAGAAGGGCCGTCCCCCCTCCGCCCGGCACCTCTATCCCTCCTCCGCCCGCCCGGCAGCGGCAGCTTTTTCCCCCCTCCACCCGGCGCCTCCTTCCCTCTTCTGCCTGACAAAACGGCAGCTTACTCCCCGTGGCAGAGCTCTCCCCCCTCCGCAGGCTCAAGGCAGCTCTGTCCCATATACACGCCACTGTGTATATGGGACAGAGCTGTGTATACAGCATTATGGGGGCATTACATTGTGTGGCAGTATGGGGGCATTATGTGTGGCACTACAGGGGGAATTATGTGTGTGGCGCTACAGGGGGAATTATGTGTGTTTTACTATGGGGTGCAGCATGTCTATGGCACTATTGGGGCATTGTGTATGACATGAAAGGATTAGCATTATGTGTGCGGCACTACAGGGAGCATTATGTATGTGGCACTACGGGGGGCATTATGCATGTGACACTATGGGTGGCATTATGCATGTGGCACTATGGAGGGCATTATGCATGTGGCACTATGGAGGGCATTATGCGTGTGGCAATACGGGAGGGAATTATGTATATAGAACTAAGGGGGCATTATATGTGGGCAATAAGCATGTAATCCCCCCAGACATCAAGCATGAAATCCCCCAGGCAATGAGCATGTATCCCCCCATGGGCAGCGAATATGTAATCCCTCCTGGCAATGAGCATGCAACTACCACTGGCAATGAGCATGTAGCCCCTGTGGCAATGAGCATGCAGCCCCCCACCACCGGCCATGTCAAGGAGCATGTAAACCCTGCAAAGAAGAATTTAAACCCTGGCATCGAACATGTAATTCCGGAAAACGAGCATGTACTGTAGGTAAGCGCACTTATATGGCATAATATGTAAGGGGCATTATGGTGTGTGGAATAATGTGTAATGAGCAATATGGTGTGTGATATAATATGTAACGTATACTCCATATATGTGGTATAATGTGTAATGGGTATTTTGGTGCATGAAATAATGTGTAATGGGCATTGCTGTGTGTGGAATAATGTGTAATGGGCATCACAGCATGTGGCATAATGTGTAATAGGTAATTCGGTGTGGGGCGTAATATGTAATTGGCATTACGGTGTGTGGCATAATAGGTAAATGGCATTACAGTGTGTGGTCTAATAGGTAATTGGCATCACAGTGTGAGGCGTAACGTGTAATGAGCATCACAATGTGAGGCACAACATGTAATGGGCATTACGGTGTGTGGTATAACATGTAATGGGCATTAGGGCATGTGGTATACTATGTAATGGCTGTGTGACGTGTAATAGGCATTATGGTGTAAATTTTTGGCGCATGCTTTTGGCGCGTACTGTCACTATTTTACCAAAAAAATGTCAAGCCCTGGCATAAGGTGTAATGGGCATTAAAGTGTGTGGCATTATGTGTAATGGACATTACTGTGTGCGGCATTATGTGGAATGGGCATTACTGTGCATGGCATAATGTGAAATGGGCATTACAGTTTAAATTTTTAGTGTGCCTGCGGCGCCCACTGACCCTGTTTCTGGTATGTGTGGGTGGAAAAGCCCATGTACATAAATAAGTCACCTTTTATTTAGTTTGCATTTATGCCCAGTAGGCGGTGATGGACACGCCCAGTAGGCGGTAATGTACACGCCCAGTAGGCGTGATGGGCACGCCCCTCCAATGGTGCACCCCCTAAGAAAATGGGCTGCGCACACCTATGTACACAAGTACCCTTTTGCTAAATCTTCTGATCTTAAATGCTGCATTAAAGATCTGAAGATTTAACAAAAGATCCATAGGAACACACATGGAATCTTTGGTAAAGCATTGCAATCTTTTGTCCGTCCTGGACATTATTTATTTATTTACAGGACTTTACTTTTGATTTCTTACTTTGTATGGATGCAGACTGAAATATTGGTACAAATATTATTTTATCATTTGTTTACTCTCATTTCCCCCTCCCTTCTTTCCCTTCCAAGTTCTGTACCCCCATATTATTTCTATGAAAAATTCACAATAAAAACGTATTGTTAAAAAATAAATAAACCATCAGTTGTAATTTGGTCTAGGCTGCGCCCATCATTAGGTGAGTGACAGACAGTGTGGGAAAACCCCGAGGGCTGCGATAGTTGTAATAATTACAGTGGAGTCATTGTAGACAGCATTTCCCTGTGTGCAGGCTCCTCCCCAGACACGCCCCCTCTGTGTGTGTATATAAGGGCAGGTGCCACAGCAGATCACAACACAGCTCTCTTTGAAGCGACTTTCCAGCAACTGCTATTACTTCCTGGTATTCCAGGCTGCCCCTGCCAGTGTCCTGCATCAGTCATGTCCCAGAAGAAGGTGGCAGTAATCCTCTCAGGCTGCGGGGTGTATGATGGCAGCGAGATCCACGAGTCTTCCGCTGTGCTTGTGCATCTGAGCAGGGCCGGCTGTCAGGTGAGAAAAGACGATACAGGGCAAAATGTGTATAAGCCAAGAGCGTAGGGATCATACTTTTTTGCGGGGTCTTTTAAAAGCTGTCAGACCGTGCAGTGCATTTACTGTGCATGAACCTTGTGGCTCTTCACTATACAACTAGTAACTATTGTGCAAGGTGCTCTAATGCTGCTCATTCTAAGGACCCCACAGACTAGAACGATTTTTTTTGTCCGATTTCCGACCGATCGTTCGATATATCGGCCGATTATTGACGATTATCGGCAAAAATCGCCCGATATATCGGTCGAAAATCGGCCAAAAAATCGTTTTAGTGTGTAGGGCTTTAGATCTGCTGTGTACACAGCACTATAGGAGATGACGCTTTATAATGTACCAGTTGTATGAAAAGCAGATGAAGATATAAAGTGTAATAAGACTATATAAATGGCATCAGAGCTACTGACCATTCTTCTGGCAAACACCTTTGCCTGAATATACCCTGGCACATAGCTGCGTACGCATCAGTACTCTATATTGTCATTACTGGACAGTAGTCATTAGTAATGTAACCTGCAATATTATTTCTACCTCTGCTTATGCTGCTGCAATTATAAAGTGTGCTATTTAAAACTGATAAACTTTAAATTTTGGGGTGACATTGTATTACCTCTGCTATTTGTGGATAGTCCTGACAACCATACTTTGTAAGAGGACTTGTTACCTTTTGTGACTGGCTGTCTTTATACAGCCCATACATCAAGACTTCTTGCAAAACTCCTGGCCTCTGCTAACACTTGTTCTACATAAATGCTGTACACTGGTGGGAGGCCCTGGAGGTATACAGGAGATGGCATTGTGCAATGTGGAATCTTATTGTTATAGTGATAACATCCATTTATAAGAAACTGTCTGTAAACAAGCCAGATAGCTGACACCCTTACATTGCTTACATGACTAATAATGTAAGCTTGTAAAAAAAACTTTGTAACTTTCCCTGAAACTTATTAACCACTTGATACTGTCCCATGTTTTCCTTCAAGAGAATGATGCATTTTAAATGATACAGATGTAGCCAAACTCGCACCTGTGGCGTGGAATCGCCATGCTACTATGTTGTCACTCAGTCCATTCTATGAGCCCCAGGAGCGAATCACATGCACACGTGCGGTTATGGCACTGCGCCAATTGGCATGTGAGTCGCACATGGTGATTGACACTGCAATGATGCGCGTGGCTACATCTGTAGGTGGGAAGGGGCCTGCTGCCCAATTCTTCCTCGCATCTAGGTGGTGGGGAACAAGGACTTTACAGTGTGTGTATAGCAGATGTTGTTATGTGTAGGCCAAATTTTGGTACTTGTGTAGTTTCACGGCGCCCAATATATCGGCCGATATATCGATGCAATTTTTGACCTGTTCATAACCCCACTATCCACTACGCATGGAATTGATTTTATATAGTGTGGAGAGCACGGCGAGCCCCACGAGGGGACACGGATTACTGCGCTCGCCACACTATATAAAATCATTATGAAAAGGTCAAAAATTGATTCGGATCGCATCGATATATCGGGTGCCGTGAAAATACACAATTACCAAATTTTTATTTTTTTTCCTCCTCTGCAGTATCCTAATAGGCTTTTTATTGCTTCTCTCAGCGTAGTACAGCACTGCCCTGTATACATTAATCACATAAGCTCCCCATGGTGCTGTGTGCTTGCCTCTGATGTTACTTTGCATGTAGTATCCATATTCCTAGTGTAATAAAGCGCTCTCTCCCTGTTCCTCCTGCAGTATGTGCTTTTCGCCCCCAATATAGACCAGATGCACGTTGTGGACCATGTGAAAGGACAGCCCACTGAGGAAAAGCGGAATGTGCTCACAGAGAGTGCGCGGATTGCAAGAGGAGATATTAAAGACCTAGCAGATCTGAAAGTCGGTGACTATGATGCACTCATCATACCAGGTACAGTCATACAGAGGGTGATAGATCTGCACCAATGTTCCCTCTAATTTTACGAAGGCTGTGTGCGGCAAAAGATTTTGGCTGTGCAACTTTGGAAGGAAATATCAATTTTTGTGCGTCACTTATATACCCTGTTTCCCTGATAATAAGACCTACCCCAATAATAAGCCCTACCCTTATTTCTGGACAACGGTCCAAAATAAGCCCTACCCCCAAAATAAGCCCTAGCTTAATCCCCATTTTGCCCAGTCCCTGTGCTAAGCTCCCAGCTCCGCTAACCCCCCCCCCCCCACCCGCATGAAATGGATGCTGCCTCTACGGTAGCAGCCCTGGTACCGCTGAAGCCTCTGCTGGCATCAGCGGTCCCAGGGATGCATTGTGCATGTGACGTCACTGCGCACCTCAAGGACTGAGTGGCGTCTGTTCACAGACGGGAGCGGAGTGACAGAGCGGCGGCGGAGGAAAGGCTGAGTGGCTGAAATATGCAGAAGGAAAGGAAATCGGCAGGTGTGCTTAAAGTATAAGGAGATTGAGGGGCATGATGTAGCTAAAAGAAGGACTGAGGAGCTAAAATAAGCCCTACCCCAAAAATAAGCCCTTTGGTGTTTTTGGACTGAAAAAAAAAAATAAGACAGTGTCTTATTATCGGGGAAACACGGTATAACTGGAAAATGACGTTCAGCATTTGTGTTAACTTTACTTCAAAATGATATTAAACATTTAAACATTCTAAACACAGCACACATTGTAGTTAATGGGTGAAACACACATTAATGGAGTCCACAACTGTACAAAGGAACCACTGCTGCTTTGTGCGCTCTGTTGTAATGTCTGTGCGCATGCTCGTCGAGTTGTGTGCGCGCGCACAGCTTAGAGGGAACACTGATCTGCACAAACAATAGTAACATAAATGTGGTGGAGATTTTCATTCTGTTTTCTCTCTTCTTTACCAGGAGGTTTTGGAGTTGCTAAAAATCTCTCTACCTGGGCAGTGAAAGGGAAGGACTGCTCCGTTCTAACAGCTGTTGAAGAAGCTATTAAGGGATTTCATGCTGCTAAGAAGCCCATTGGCCTGTGCTGTATCTCCCCTGTGCTGGCTGCAAAGCTGCTCCCTGGGTGTGAAGTGACTGTTGGCTGCGATACAGAGTGTGACAAGTATGTCTCAGCAATATGTGTGAATAATTGTGGCCATACTTTCCTTTTTAAAGCTAGGCAAAAATCTCCCATACTGTATATAAACCACTATGAAGATTTGCAGACCCTATACCTGATACACAGAGTGAATGCTATTGATCCGGGTGCGATTACAGATTTGGAAACCTATTGATTATCTATATGAAAGGCCGGACTGATCAGCTGGTGCTATGGGCAGACGGTTTTGCCTGGTTGGCATTGCTGATCTAGGAGGTGGGCAAATGCCCCAGGCCTCCCTCCTTGATGACTGTCACCAATCAGATTACTGATCCACAGAGGCAGCCTCTGACCTCTCCACACTATATCCACAGTCACACGTTGTGACCTATTAGTGCACTGCTGCCTGAGCTGTGCCAGCAGCCATCTAGGCACACACTAGGCCTGTGCAGGCTCTGTTCTACAAGTACAAGGATGAGGGCAGGCGTTAATATGTAGTAGGTCAGTCATCAGCCCCTCAGACTTTGCTTCTACATGGTATGTGTAAGAATTGATTGAGGTGTGCACTGTCATGTCCCTACTTCTATTACCACCCACAGTTATCATCTCTACTACCCCCCTACCCTTCCGTTTATTACTACCATTGGGGACACAGGAGTAGGTGACCCCCTGGTGCAGCCAATACCACAAACACTGTTGTCACTGCAGGGCCATATTTTCGTAAGAACCCTTCAATTACCTTACTCCAGGGATGTGCCCAGCATCCCCAGAGATCACTGCTTGCAATGCCAACTCCTTCTCCATGACAGGAGCCAGTTGCTGTAGGATAATGTCACACTGCAGCAACACGCTCCTGTCACTGAGGAGGAGCATTTGGGTGTCACCCCTTGGAAGGATAACACCCAGGAACTCCTCTCCCTTGTGACAACTTTGCCTACTAAATGTCAGTGTGTCCCTTCTGCAACAGCTATGCCCCATCAGCTTCTAGTCTAGCTGTGTGTGAAACCCACAGCATGGGGCTGGTAGGCTTTAAATGCCAGAGTCAGCATTTAGTGCCAGTCCAACTCTGTCGACATGTATCTTTAGCTCATTCACTAAATTGGGAGGGGAATGAAGGAAGAAGGCCTGAGTTCATCCAACACCAGAACCTGTATCTCCAGCTGTTCTCCTTCTGACCTATATCTGAATTAGAACTTGTAATATATATCAGAGGTGATCATAATATGGCTCTATGGCAGTGGTCAGGGAACTCTGTCCTCATTGCCCCACACAGTGCATGTTTTGCTGGTAACCCAGCAGGTGTACTAATTACTCAGGCACATTTTATAAGGTCTGCAGGTGGAGTTAATTATTTCACTTGTGATTCTGTGAGGAGACCTGCAAAACATGCACTGCGTGGGGTAATGAGGACCGAGTTCCCTGACCACTGCTCTGTGGGCTGTGTTACAGTAACTCCCTATACGTCCTGTAGTTCCACCACAGCCAGATGCCCACTTCAGATTGGAGTAGTCCGTTCTAGCATCACAGACTTATGTAAGAAATAAATGCTGGTAATGTGGAAGTCCTTTCTATTGTACTTTACACGGTCATTTTATCACTATTGTAACCGCATGTCCCTTCACTTCCGCAGGTGGCCCCATGCAGGAACCGCTGGAGCCATTAAACAGCTTGGCTGTAAACATGTCAACAAACAAGTCCATGAAGTTCATGTGGACACGAAAAATAAACTGGTGACTACCAGCGCTTTCATGTGTAATAGCCCAATACATGAGATCTTCGACGGCATCGGTGAAATGGTTAAAGATGTACTCAAGCTAGCTTAAATGAACATGGAAAAAGAATACAGCTGGATTTTATTATGTAGTTAAAACTTCATCACATTGAATAATTGTCTATTTATTAACAATTAAAGTGTCATTTTGATATTCAATGGGTGGCTCTGGTGTCATTCCTTCTGCATTTACTCTAGAAGTATCAGTTATTCTGTGTACACACCATAACTAGGCACTAAAACAGGGCTGGGCAACACGGCCCTCCAGATGTTGATGAACTACACATCCCAGCATGCCTTGCATCAGTTTCAGCATGGCCACATAGCAAAACTAATGCAAAGCATCCTGGGATGTGTAGTTCACGAACATCTGGAGGGCTGGTGTTGCCCAGCCCTGCACTAAAAGGTGGTTAGAGATGCATCTGCACACTTGTGTTTCCACATCATGTATCTTGTGTTGTATGCATACAAAATACTGCAACCTTAGGACTACATTAGCTCCTGCTATAAGTTGTATGTAACTTTCTGTGAGGAACTCCGTGGCTCTTAGGCTGGTTTCACACACTCCGGCTCCTGCCGGATGGCGAAATCCCACATGGCCAGGGAGCCGTGCCGCACACAGTACTTTATCATGGAGGGGATGGCCACAGCCCGGCAGCCGTCCCTTCCAGTGGCGGGATCCGGCTGCAACCGTGTGGCCGTCCTGTGTGAGTGTCCATTCACAACTAATGTGTGTGGCACGGCTCCCTGGCCAGAGCCGGACTGTGTGAAACCGGCCTTACGGTCAGCTGCTTTTCCATGGCTTGTCTGTAAAAGAATTGCATTTGTATTTATATAAATTCACGTTCAAAAGGATTTCCACTTGGTTAGATTTCTAATACAACGTGCAATATTATATCCAATATTTATTGTACATATATGCAGTTTTCTATTCCTTTGCAATGTTTCCTATATAAGGATCAATGAGGCATTTTGATTTTGCTGAATACCTTTTTTATTGGGTAATTCAGTGGTTCCCAAACTGTGCGCCTAGGCTCCCTGGGGTACCTCTGAGCACTTCCAGGGGTGCCTCAGGTTGGTGGTCCAGAACCAATTCAAATTATTTATGGCCAATGAAATAGTCCAAATCAGTGCTTGAACTGTGGCTTTCAATCAAGAATATGTGGGTAAACAGAAGTGAATCATGTTTCTCACCACATAACTGGACCTAAGGAAAACCATTTAATCACAACTTACTTAATATCAGTAACGAACTTTTGGCCTAGGGGTGCCGTGAAAAAATATTCTGATACTTAAGGGTGCCGAAATTCAAAAAGTTTGGAAACCACTGGGGTAATTTGGTCGTCGTTTTCAGCCAAAGAGAAAAATGAAACTTTTTTTTTTTTTGGGATACAAAGGGCGAAATGTAATAGGGTGCAATTTTATTTTATTTATTTTTTTAGACAAAAAAAAAATCGCACCTTTTAAAAATCTAATTTTTTGCTGCGAATTCGCATATGTAATGAGATGCGAATTTGTGGCAAAAAAGTGCGATTTCGGGCGATTTTTCAGTCATAAAAATCAGCACATTTTCAGTACAGTGCGCTGTGTTGAAAAAAAACGGCGTGCGGTCCCCCTCCTAAGCATAACCAACCCCGGGCTCAAAAAGCCGGTGCTGGTATCATAAAATCAGAGGGACAAACAAATAGGGGTTCCCTTGATTTAATGAAACCAGCACCAGGCTCAAGGTCCAGCGCTGGTTCCCAAAATACGGGGGACAAAATGACTAGGGGTCCCCCGTATTTTAAGAACCAGCACCAGACCCAACCAGCCAGCAGGGTAATGCCACAGCCGGGGGACACTTATTATATAAGGTCCCGCGGCCAAAGCATTATCCCCGTGGCTGGTCAGCATGGGCAGGGGTCCTGGGGAAGTGGGGACACCCCCAATGAAGGGGTCTCCCCCTCCAGGACTTACCAGCCCATGCTGAAAGTCCGGGGCTGTCCCCGATGCCCCTGGGCGGTGGGCATCGGGCTGATGCAAAGTGTAAAAAAAAGAATAAAAACTATTGTCTTCTACTGTAGAACTATGAGTCCCAGCAAGTCTACCCCGCATGCTGGGACTTGGAGAACCACAAGTCCCAGCATGCGGGGCATTAAAGGGCCCGCTGGCACTTGTAGTTCTACGGTACAAAAAATAGTTAAATAAAACACACTGACACCCTGAAAAATAAAAGTTTAATACATACATAACTCACACATACTGATACTTACCTACCTTGAGCCTGTAGGTCGGTCCCTGGGTCCGGGGTCCTGGGCTCCAGGGCTGAAGAGTCCGGTTCCGGGGCTGGTCCGGGGTCCTGGGCTCCGGGGCTGATGTCTCCGGGGTCCAGGATCCGAAGTAGTCCAAAAGGGGTACCTAAGGAAGGAAATCCTACTCACCTGGTCCCCGGCGACGACCTTGGCATCTTCTCCGGCAGACGCGCTGCTCCCAGCTGGTACCCGCTCACGGACTGGAGAGGCTCTCTCCGATGCCGCTAACAGCCTCAGGGCTGAGCTATGCGTCTCCATGGAGACGCATCGGCCAATCACGCTCTCAGCCTCTGTAGCGCTGGGACAGCACTACAGAGGCTGTTAGCGGCATCGGAGAGAGCCGGTTCCCCGCTGTCAGTGCGGGGGGAGCCAGCTGTGAAGAGGACAGTGCTGGACCTGGATCGGTGAGTATGTGGTTGTAAAAGTGAGGTGTGTGGATGTGTGTGTAATAAAGTTTTACTTCTCTGTGTGTGTGTTTTTTTTAACGTTCTTTTTACAGGTGGACTACAAGTCCCAGCGGGCCCATTAATGCCCCGCATGCTGGGACTTGTGGTTCTCCAAGTCCCAGCATGCGGGGGAGGTCTGCTAGACTCTCTAGTTCTCCTGTATCAAGCAATGTTATGTATGGAAGATTTAACCCATCAGGCCGGCGTCCACTGGCCAGGGACGCCGGTGACAGCCCCGGGCTTCAGCCCTTGACGGGTGAAGCCTGGGGGGGGGGGCCTTTATGGGGGGGGTCCCCACTCCTCCAGGTATCCCGTCCAAGGCTGACCAGCCACGGTGCTCATGTTTCGGCCGGGGGACCTTATATAAAAAGTGTCCCCCGGTTGTGGCATGACACCGAGGGCTGTTGGAGCCCGGTGCTGGTTTCAAAATACGGGGGACCCCCAGATTTTTTGTCCCCCGTATTTTTGGAACCAGGACCGGTCCAAGAGTCCGGGGCTGGTTTCAGAAAAACGGGGGACCCCTATGCTTTTTGTCCCCCATATTTTTGGAACCAGCCCCGGCTCAATGAGCCCGGGGCTGGTTATGCTCAGGAGGGGGGACCCCACGCTATTTTTTTGCCAAAAAACACTTTTCCACATTTTTTAACACAGGGCCATGCACAGATCTCTATGATCTGTGCAGGGTTCTGGCCAAATCGCATATCAGAACCTGGTCTGATTTTTTTAAGATTTTTAGACACATTTTTCAAATTCGCATCTCATTAAATATGCGAATTGTATACTTTTCAATGTGAAAACATCTGGATGCGAGTTCTGGCGAAAACGAAAAATCGCACTTTTAAAAAGTGCGATTTCGCGGCAAAACCGCACTTTTTGCCGATTTTCGCATCTCATTAAACATGCGAATTAGGGAAAAAGTGCGAAAACGGCCGTTTTTGCGATAAAATTCGCCAAAGTCAGATTATCTCATCCCATAGAATGTCACCCCATGTGTCATTATATATTTAATATCAATTTGTTATTCGGCCACTGCCATGACATGACCACGAGCCATGCTTTTTAAATGTGCCATTGGCTTATGCCACTGTTTCTAGTGCATTATGTTTCCTTATATTCTAATTGCTAATTCTGAGAATTGCAGTGCTTAGGTGTAGTTATGCAGACCTCACCCATGCAAACAATGACTACTGTATATAGAAAACTAGATAATTTTCTATTATGCAGTGGTCACATAGACATTATGTTTACTTAGACATTTTATTGAATAATTTCTTCTTTGTTCCTTAAGTAGATTTTATAATACAGGTAAGACCAGCATTGTCATGCCACTGGTTACCCAGGTTACACTGGCATCTCCCCATACCAATCACATGATGTTAGCTCAGCCACCAAGTCTGAACCTCATCTGAGAGTTTGTTTCCTGTAACAGATTTTTTTTATCTTTATACAATCACAGCATTAGTCACATGATCATATCCCTACCATGCCCCAACACATGATTATTCCACCATCAACAATATTGCATCAAATATCTTATCACAAAGATCCCAATGCCAGCAATTATTCATAAATCTGTAATTGTATCGATTTTATGAATCAGAAAAAAAGCACTTGATAATGAGAACAGTTTTATCATCATTGAGAACTGAATCGGAATCCTGATGCCAGGTACACACTGGAGCGTTTTCAGCCGGATATGTAGTTTTTGGCTGGATCAGAATGACATATTGGCTGGATTGGGAATGTGTGTGCTAAATCTGTGCACTCCCGCAGTCGCATGCGATATTGTATGGCTGTGCTGCACAACGAACTGGACGATATCACATGGTGCACCATGGAAGGTAATGAAGGCTGGAACGAGAAGTTGCTCCATCCTTCATTCTATTGTTCTGATGTGTACACACAGTACAATGGGCCTTATTTTAGTTCACTCTTTCTGACAAAATCCTTCTTAAGCCCTGTATACATGCTTAGATTTGCTTTAGATTTGATGTTTGATTCGATTTTCTATTAGATCTGGCATTGGATCTTCCCATTAGATTTGGCATTAGATCTGTACTTTTGCATTCGATTCGATTTGGATTTCACAATGTAGGCACAATGTACTCATTCTATTTACTGGATCGAATTGAGATTTCCTTGGCTGCATAGAAGATTTTTGTGTTCGATTTGGTGAAAACGGGAGCGCGCATCGAATCGAAAGCAGATCAAAAGTGACACAAAAACCATTCGATTTCGATTAGGATTCGATTTGATTTTGCTTCTATAAGCAAAATCGAATCGAAAACAGGCAAAAATCTAAGCGTGTGTACAGGGCTATAGATGGACAAAACCATGTGGACTGTAGGGGGCAGATGTAAAATGTGCAGAGATAATTAGATTTGGGTGAGTCATTTTGTTTCTGTGCAGGGAAAATACTGGCCGCTTTATTTTTACACTGCAATATAGATCTCACTTTGAAGTAAAACCCCACCCAAATCTAATTCTCTCTGCACAAGTAACATCTGCCCCACCTGCAGTGCACATGGTTTTGTCCATCTAAGAAGGATTTTGTCAGAAAGAGTGAACTAGAATAAAGGCCAATATGTTGCATTGTCAGGTGGCATATTGTCTGGGTACACAATGCAACAGTGTGTGCCAAGCTTGACCCTAATGATCTACCCAAATCCATGGGCTAAATGGTTCCTATCTGCTGTCCCATTCTATGTTTCTATGTAATTTCCCCATGATGCGTTATCAATATAACCTGTGTGTCAGTCATCTTCAGTCTTAAACAAGGACACAATTTACGCAGAAATATTTAGCAAAATTCTTAGAATCAGAACCTTTGGATTCACCTGTAATAACCACCTTTCCTATAGATCTTTACACTATTTCCAGATTAATTTGGCCTTAAGCTGGGTATACACTTCAGCAATTTATTGACCCATTAAATTGACAATGTGATGTAACGGTATATTACCACGCCATACACAATGCACAATCCACCATACAACGATCCTATTAGGGGTATTCAATCACCTGCAGCCATCTCCCGATGCGGGAGATGGATGAGAGGCCCTATTTAATGCTGTCAGGCTCGTTCTACCGAGAATGGCCGGGAAGTGACGAGCTCCCGGCCAGAGCTCCCGGCCCCAGCTTGTGGCAACACGCCCCTTTCTCGTCCGCCTGCTTGTCCTCAGTCGAGCAGACCGAGAACGGGACAGGGTCAAGTCTGTCAGGCCAGCTCAACTGCCGTGACCCCAGATTGAATACCCCCCTATATATCATTACATTCTTGATGTAATGACTAATATGCAGCACTTCTGATGGGTCAATGTGCCCACCCAATTCATCAAACAATGAAATTAGTGGATTAGTAAGTATGTTTTGCAAGATCAGCCAATATATTGCATTGGGCCTTATTCAGATCTGAACTCAGTACAAATTTGTTTGGAAAATGGGCAAAACCATTTGCACTGCAGGTGGGGCAGATGTAACATGTATAGAGAGAGTTAGATTTGGATTTCAGTTTCAGCATACCCCACCCAAATTTAACTCTCTCTATGGGGGAGATTCTCTAAGGTAAAAATGCGGTAAAAACCCCGTTATCAGGGTTTTTACCGCATTTCGGGATGCTCTAAGCATCCCCCGCCGGGTTACCGTGGCGGGGGGCATCGCCAGAAAAATCTGGTGATGCCCCATAGAAGCCAATGGGCTTCTAACGTGAACCCACCGCCACCCTGCACGGACCCCCGCCGCCCCGCATCGCCCCATGCCCCCTCACCTGTGTCCGGGCAGCACAGAGCTGTGCTGCCCAGACCTGTGACCTTCTCCCTGCACTGATCCTCTTCCGGGTGCAGGGAGGAGGAGAGCCCGGCACAGCAGCAGCAGCAGCGCCGGGTGTGGGAGGGAGGGGGGAGCCGCCGGGACCTGCTGAGACCCGGCGACTCTCAACGCAAAGGACAGCTCTTAACGCAAGAGCTGTCCTTTGCTATAATTATCGCATATGTTAGAACATATGCGATAATTATAATTGCGATGGGCGGCGAAGGGTGGTGGAGAGTTTTAGAGAATCTCCCCCTATACATGTTACATCTGCCCCACCTGCAGTGCACATGGTTTTGCCAATTTTCCAAACACATTTGTCTCTGAATAAGGCCCATTGGGCGTACCTAGTGTTAGTTTGAAATATAGTTTTCAGCTTCCTACAATCCCCTGAAAAGCAGTCAGTAACAATGAACGTTGGGTTCCAGAATATAATGGATTCATTTTGCCATTTCCTTATTGAGCAGTCTGTCTCTGAGATAAATCTTGCTCCTCTTAAGAACCTCTACCTGTTTGTCTAAAACCTGAGCAGGAGTTGTAGAAGCAGCATCCAGAATAGAATAAAAATTGGGGTTTACATGAAATCATTTTGTACAGTATTAACCCTTTGAGTGCCAACGTTGCTGTGAGAGATCCTCAAAATATCCGTTTAAAATGCCAGTGCAGCTTACAGTGACTTTTTTTGGGTGCAATATTTAACTAAACTTCAGATAAGTGACTGGGCTGTATTTGTATTTATTTATACTAAAAGAACAGTCACTGTCGCTGCCATTTTGAGTGGATATTTTGAGGATCGCTCACAGCAAAGTTGGCACTCAAAGGGTTAAACTTACAAATCTGTAATAGACATATGGATAGTGGTAGATGCTCAATTAGTTCAGTAATACAACTCAGGTGCATGCAAGGAAGGGGTTAATACTGAGTAAGTAAAAGAAGACATAGTTCCCCAGCTCACTGAGGGGTATTAGTAACCAATCTCGAACACTACATGATAATAGAATTCAGAGATATTGGTTACATATACCTGCGCAGGTGTATGATATGCCCCCAAGCCACGTCAAGGCTTCTCTGTATATTGGGGGTCCCTAGCGCTATATCAGTACAAGATACAGTACAAGTATTAAAACTATGACACAGATTCATAGTCACATTAAAGAATAATTTACTATAAAAAGATTCTCAAATGTTGTGTTTGACTGTTAACTGTCAGACTATCTCGGCTCCTGATTGGCCGCCAGGCGGCCAATAGAATTCATTCTGAGTAGAGGCGGGGAAATATGAATATCTCTGCGTCTCAGTCTCCAGTGTCCGAGCGGAGCGGGTACCAGCAGCCGGGAGCAGCGCGACTTGAACAGAAGATGCCGGGATGGTCGCCAGAGGACCAGGTGAGTAGGATTTCCTTCCACAGGTACCCCTTTGGATTACAACGGATCCTGGACCCTGGACTCTTCAGCCCTGGAGCCCCGGACCCGGACAAGCCCCGGAACCAAGGCCCCGGAAGCCAACCACCGGACCGGACCCAGGGACCTACCGACGGGTTTAAGATAGGTAAGTATCAGTGTGTTTGTGTAATGTATGTATTAAACTTTTATCTTTCTGGCTTGTCAGTGTGTTTATTTAACTATTTCTTGTACTGTGGAACTACAAGACCCAGCGGGCCCTTTAATGCCCCGCATGCTGGGACTTGTGGTTCTCCAAGTCCCAGCATGCGGGGGAGGCTTGCTGGGACTCATAGTTCCACGGTATAGGACAATAGTTTTTACACCATTTTATCAGCCCGGTGGCCACCGCACAGGGCCATCGGGGACAGCATCAGGCTTCAGCCTGGTCAGGTAAGTTCTGGAGGGGGGGACCCCTTTATTGGGGGGGTCCCCACTCCCCCAGGACCCCTGGCCAGGCTGACCGGTCAGGGGGTTAATGCTTTGGCCGCAGGAACTTATATAATAAGTGTCCCCGGCTGTGGCATTACCCTGCTGGCTGGTTGTGCCTGGGGATGGTTCTTAAAATACTGGGGACCCCTAGTCATGTTGTCCCCCATATTTTGGGAACCAGCCCCGGACCTGGAGCCTGGGGCTGGTTGTTAAAAGTCGGGGAATCCCTATTTGTCGGGTTCCCTGATTTTTAATTACCGGCCCCGGCTCTTTCAGAATGGTGCTGGTTACAGCTGTGGGGGGGTACCCCACGCCGATTTATTTATTTATTTATTTTTATTTCTATTTTTTTTTTTACACTAAAGCCTGCACGGATCTGACTGATCCGTGCAGACTGCCTGTAGGAATTCGTATTAGCGGCCGTATATACGGCCAGCTAATACGAATGAATACGACATCGGAGGGTTACAAAGCAGTCGTATTTGACTGCTTTATAAATCCCCCTCCGGAACACGACTTTGCATACGAGGTATGCAGTTGTATTCATTCGTAGCAAGAATACGAATACAATTGTTTGTATTTGTATTCTTAGTAAATTTCCCCCTTCATGTCTTCTAACTTCCAGTTTATGTACATATTCATTTTAGGTATAATAGCCCACTCCGTAATGTACACAATAAGTAAGTAGAAATGCCATGAAGTGAGGATGGGTGGGGTACATTTATTGTGTGTACACTGGCAGCATGGGCAAATGAGCGGGACCACGCATCATGGGTGTGTGGCCATGCATATCAAGAGTGTGTCAAGAGTCACATGGGCCCTTATTCTGATCGGTGCGGCCAGAGCCGATTATGCGGCCAGGACCGTGCGTGCGAAACCCCGCCTTCCATACGGAACGCCAACTCCGTCCGTATGCAGTAAGAAGCTGGCCCAACGGACCGCACGTGTATTTTTCACGGAATACGCCTCCTCCATCTAAGGGAACCTCCCCCATCATTCGATGGTCGCAGACCATCGAATGCAGGACCGAGTGCTCCACCAGCACCCGCAACCTCAGACCACACGGGCATTTTTCCATGCAAAAGCAGGGATCTGGGCGGGCAGCTGACATCCGGCGATGTCATATGTCCGCCCCCTACACGTGCGTCACGGCCGCATTACCATACGTACGCCCAGCGTTTTCATGGGAACTCCCATGAAACGCGGGGCGTATGCATATGGTAATGAGCCCAAATAGCCCTTCACGCCCCTCTCCACCCCCTGTTCGGAGTGTTCACATATCATGCAGGATTTGGCCGTACGCCCCGCTCGCACATGCGCAGAGACGCCTCTGCACATGCGCAGACACAAAACATCGGCGGCCCGAACGCACGCGGATATATCCGCACTGATCAGAATAAGGGCCATAGTTAAGTAGCACACCGCTATGTTAGCATGCTGGCACAGCAGAGCATAGGGAGGCAGATCTGCTTGGCCAGTCCTTCAGGCATCAGGACCAGTAAGGACAGCAGCAAGTCAGAGAGAGAGGGAGCACATGAATAGTAGGGAGATTAACCATTACTATGTTTGACGTATATTGCTCTGTCATCTCCTACCTGCTCCACAATGTTCCATCACCTGGGAGGTGTCGACAGACGGGTGAAAGTGTATGCTTATGCAATTCTCAAAAGTTTTGTAAGGTGAAATGTTTTTAATTTAATGGACCCTTATAGGCTTTTAACCGCTTCGGTGCTAAGGCCGGAAATTTCTCGGGTTGAGCTTTGCGAGAAATTTCCGTACATGCCACCGTAAAGAAAGGGTGCGCCATTGGTGCCTCCATCAGTGAATCACTGGCGCTCCACATCCTCCTGTCAATGATCTCCCCCCCATTGCTGATCCTCCACGTCACCGCCCTTGGGGAGGGTCAGGACATCTCAGGGAGGTTCAGCCGCGCTCGACTGTTCGTGTGTTGTCCAAACACAGGAATGCCCGAACAGACAAATGGTTGAGCATCTGAACACCTGAGCACTCTCATGCCCCCCCAAGTGGCCCCGAACTTCTCCATGCGGCCGCAAACAGCAGAACCCAGCAGCAGCAGCCCCAGGAAAGCAGGGGCTGCTGCAGAAGGCAGTGGAGGAGCGCGGTGGTGGAGCGCGGCCCGAGTAAGAGACCCGGCCTGAGTAAAAAGTACCTGCCCCGCCTCTCACACTGAATACAACACAATAAACAGACCCCCTTAAGTAGATGCTTTACCCTTTGAGTGGTGGGTTTTCCTGGGGCTGGACAAACCTACAAGGGCAGATTTCACAAAAAAAATTTAAAAAAGGGAAAAGACTCATGTAATTTACATGCAATCTGAGGGTTTATTATTATTATTTTTTATTGAGTTCTGAACTGACAAAAGACTCAAGCCAGGACTCATTTCCACTTGGAACCACCAGTGATTCAACTTGGAACCCCTAAAGTCAGTGTGTTTGTATTTCAGGAAATCAGAACAAATCTCTCGCATTTCGTTTCTGAAAACGCATTAGCGAAAAATATTTGGACCTTGCTACAAGAGTTCTGCTCCATTTATCTGCTAATATTCATCCACAGCACCATTGTCCGGGACCTTTGTGGCTGGTACGAGCCCTGCTAATGAATACAAGCCAGAGAACAATATGCTCGTAAGTAGTACTACCAGCAAACATCAACTGCCAGCCTTGGCACGGCACCAGAGCGATTCCATCTCACGGCCCGGCCACTGTGACATCGGGTGCAGCGGTGCTCTGAAAGCAGATCCCTGCACTCGTCTGGGGCTTTCTGGGCACAAAACCATAATATCTCTATTTCAATCACCTGGCTCCCTGCTGCAACGTATACTGCCTTGATGGAGGACTACCACATCCATCGGAGGTGTATTTTCACCATGCTTACCTGTTGGTAACATGTATACCATTTTATTAATTACTTCTATTCACGTAAACAACATCATCTATAGCGGAATATTGGGACTTTATGAGCAGAATTTGTACCTGTCCTCCCTACACCTTTAAATTGATATTTAATTACATGAAATATAGTTTATTCGTGTCTTTATTTTTTGTATATATGTCTTTGTCCTGCTTTATTGAGATTTTATCTAATTGTCTATTTTTCAATTTTTCCAAGAGATAAAGATTCTCTTTGATATTAATTTGTGTGTCTTGAATTATTTCTTACCAGTCAGCAATTGTATTATTAAGATTAATTTAAGCGCAGAGTAATTACATTTTGTATACATTTGTTCATACTGTCTCTGGATTTTCCCAGTATTATACATCAGCTCTTTAGCTTCTATCTATTAATAGGATTAACGATGCGATTACAGTAGTTCCGCTTTCCCTCCCTAGTGACTGTTTACTGAAAACTATACCCTTAGGTCTTTCTTCATTCACTGGTTGCCAGGAATCTATGTCTAGAAAGCATGTGTTACCTTTGTGACTTCTCTGTCAGTGTGCTGTTATTGCAGTGGGCTTTCCTATACTTTCCCTCTAGAGGCCGGGGCCCAGGACAGCTGTACCCCTGGCACCCCCCCTGTCGGCGGCCCTGGAAGCTCCGACAGGGGGGATCCCGACAGTCAGTATCCGGATGTCAGTTTCCCGACTGCTGGTGCTCCGACAGGGGGGATCCAGACTCATAGGGGGTCTCCCTTGTGGGGTCTGCTTCTTTGCGCTCGCCCCCCTGTTGGAGCACCCGCAGTAGGGATTCCGACATCAGGATACTTACCGTCGGGATCCCCCCGTTGGAGCTCCGTACCACACCCCTGTGTACACCTGCTATTAACCTGCTATTATACCGTAGCACTTTTTCCAAGATCATTTCTTTATAGCCTTCTATAAATGTTATGGCTTCTGCCTAGTCAACTTCCACTAAAACACATCACATATACTCATACCTCCCAAGTGTCCCAGGGGGGAAGGGGGGTGGTGTGTAGCTGGGAGTGCATCCTGTCACCCAGTGAGGTAAATAGATGCAGTGCACATGCACCTTACCAGCATTGCTGAAAACACTGATGATCTTTTCTTTTATTCAGTGATACAATAGAAACTGGACCTTTACAATAGCTGAGTGGTTTCTCTTTGTATATCTAGAAGCATTTACATACAGTCACGTTTTTGGTGGTGCTAATGAGTGTAGACAGTCTCCAGTGTAGACAGTCTCCATAAAGTCACTTACAGTAATTACAGCTATTGCTGGACTGGACATGACATCATGATACTGTGTCAGCTTTGCCCCATGGCCAGAATTTAATACAAAAGAAAAGAAGGAATATTCTGTGTTCATCTAGTTAAAATATTCAGGGATTCCTGGCGCTGACACCTTTCTGCATGATCTTCAAGTTATCAGGAAGGCAGGATATATATATATATATATATATATATACAGCGCCACAGGCGGGGAGGGGGTGGGCGCCCCGGTGCTCTAACACTTACCCGCTCCAGGGGGGCCACGCTGCCAGGTCCAGTGATGCGGCGCATGGCGCCGTGACCTTCGCGGGGGCTTGCTATGCGCGGCCGCGACTCTCCCCAGGGAGGGGAGAGGATGGGTCCAGCGCTGTGACGTTCCGGGGGGGGGGGCTTGCCGTGCGATGCGGCGCTGCCTGCCGCAACTCTGCCGGGAGGAGAGGGGGGGTGTCCGGCGGCGCTGTGACTTTCATGGGGGGGGGCTTGGCGGGTGATGCGGCGCGGACAAGTTCCAAACTGCCGCCCTCCAGCGGCCAGCACCCTAGGCAAAGAGCTAGACGATGAGCGTCTTACAATTATATTTTCACACGGCAACAAAATCTTTGCTAGGTGTGCACAACCACTCGCACGGCGTACATATGAATTTACATGATGGGAATTAACTATAGCTACCTGATTGCTGGCCGTAGAACATTCGCCGTGCAATCAGGACTGAATTACCCCCAATATATCAGGAAATATTATCAGCAATTAGAAACACCTGTGGCTAAACTAAGCCGATGGCTAAATGAAAATAAGTAAGAAATTACATTATAAAATATAAAATATATTTGAACGTGGCAATAAGAGTTTGTTCGAATTTTCTGTCTTAAGGTGCCCATACACTAGAACGATTTTTTGGCCAATTTGCCAATTTCCAATAAATCGACCGATATATCATCCGATGTTTACCGATAATTTTGGTCCGATGCGCGCACCCATGGATCTTTTGCTAAATCTTCTGATCTTACGTGCTGCATGAAAGATCAGAAGATTTAACAAAAGATCCATAGGAACGCACACGGGATCTTAAGAAAAATCTTTGGTAAAGATGTGCGCTTGTCTGAAATCTTTTGTCCGGGACAGGCAAAAGATTTGAAGGCTAATTTATGTGCACATCTTACGATCGCAGATCTTTCTAGTGTGTGGGCACCTTAACAGTTTACTTTTCTATGTTTTGAATTTGATTTATACAGTGAAAAGTTGTCAGGTTTTGTTATTATTAACCTTTCAGTTCTGACTAGGAAGATAAAAAACATAAAGATAGATCAACATTGTTACAGTATCATATCATCACTTTATATGACATAGAAACTAATTGCTAATAAAATGCCTTAGGTATTAGACCCCTAGGGATGACTTGTTAATAGTGGCTTCCTGGGAAGTTTCTTCTCTTTACAGTACTTCCTGGAACAGTTCCCAGCACTATAGCTGCACCTGTTTCCCAGGTGTAATCTGTTTGTGTAACGCCCACACACCGCACCATGATATAAGGATACATAGATTTGGATGTGCACATACTGTAGACATCCCCTCAACCAACATAGAATTAGCCATCAGAAGAAGCAGTTCACATTATAAAACAAACCTTAATTCAAGATGCTTTCTACAGCTGCTAAAGTAAGTACTCTTCCAATGTAAATGTAGATATTTTATGCATTTTGGAAAAATATTATACAATATAAGATACATTATTCCATATTTCAATTTGATCAAATATACTAAAAACCTTTTGTAAATAGATCTACACTACTAACCAACTTGAAGATAATTGTAATGTCACCATTATTTTGTATGTTCATATTATTGTATTTATATCGTATGGTTTATTATTGTATCTATAGTATGTGTCATATAAAAATATTACATTTGCTTATATAAAATATTTACATGTATACCAAACTTCCCAATATGACCCAATGCCATATACAGTATTCTGTTACCAATTACAGTAGGCTGTGGGCCATCACTGGTGTAACAACAGCAGCTTAGCATTGGTTAGTTAAGTTTGAACAATGCATAAACTTGCATAAAGGTGTTTGTGGGTGCGTAAGCTGTAGCAAGTGCTGTACACAAGGCTAGGAACAGATATGTCACTGGAACCACTGAACATAGGAAGGCATTGAAAGTAGAAAAGCATTTGTAATAGGGATTCCTTGTATATAAAATAAATAAAATAAGAGAAAATGCTATTTTAAGGGGGTAAATACTGAAGCTTGGTGAGAGAAAAAATGTGCCTTCAGCCTTACATGTTATGAGACGTGTTTAAAAAATGACAGTTAAGGTCTAATTGGTTAGTACTTTATATGTAACAATTTTATCTCTCTACAATCTCTGATAAATACTCTCCGTAAAAAAAAACAGTAAAAATATATAAGATAATTACACAAAATCTATTATAGTTTATAATGTTGCCAAGGAGATGTGTAATACCTAATGTAAAGATACTGTACAAAGCTTCAAATATCTATATAAATAATATGGAAAAAAACGTCAACTTAGAATAGAATAGAATAGAATCAACTTTATTGGCCATGTGTGCTTGCGCACACTAGGAACTTTTTGTGGATTACAGTACAGCATCAAGCAGGGATGAAAATATATATATATATATATATATATATATATCTTAGTTATAATAGCTAAATATTACCTATTACCTATACCTATATTATTATTCATATGATTCATTATGCTGCTAACTACCGCATTTTGCCTAATGAGTACTAATTGTACAATTAGAACTAATTGCTTAAATGTTCATGTTGGATGTAACAAGCAGCACAACATGATAAAGTGTCATAGGACATGGTTACAGTGACCAGGATAAGAGTGTGCATTGATAAAATAGAGCTCTCTGTGGATTTCACAGCACATAGAGTACATTAGAGTATATTATATTCACATAGTATTTAAACTACAGATGTTACCATCACAAGGCATTAACATGTATGCTACAATATATAACGAATATATATTCAATAATTTTTTTTTTATCATTCTTAGAACACAAAGAGCCTTCATCAACTATCAAGGCAAATTCACAAGTTGACAGAGAAAGGTAAATATCTTCACTATCCACTTCATTATCATTATTATTATTTTGAAATTAAATTGGTGACTGCAATCATGTTATCAATACAATATTTGTAACATATATATGGTGCCAATGAGACATTAACCTTGAGCTGTTACCCTAGTGTATAATTAGTAAAAAGTTCTAGTATTTAATAAAACAGGGTAAATACTATTTTGAAAGTTTCATAAGATTAAAAATGGCCCCATTTGAATTGAAAAAAGAAATGTAAATCAGGAAAGTTAGAAGAAATGTTAATGTGCTGTGTCTCTTATCAGTGGCTGTGGGAAACCAGTTAGATGAATCCGTCACCAACACTTTTGCCTCATTCATCCATGAGATCCGTCCAGATCACCTGTCTGCTATTGTGCGGCACAGAAGCAAGCGCATGATCCTGGACAGCATTGGGGTCGGACTGGTCGGCAGCACAACTCATGTCTTCAATATCGTGGTGAAATACTGCCAGGTAATACATGGGGATGATCTGTGATAGTGTATGTCATCATTTGAGTTATGAGGATATGGTTACAGAACTATGGACTGAAAGATAAAAACTGTATTCTGAATACTGTATGAAAGTATAATGTAATAAGTAATGGATCAAATAGATATGTAAATTGAATATTGTACACAATTATTAACCCTTATATGAGAGGGTAGGGAGAAAATTTGAAAGATTAATCAAATTGAGAAATAAATTCTATAACTGGTGATCACCTACGTGTCACTAACGGGGTTATTCTAGTTCACTGTTTCTGACAATTTCCTTCTTAGATGGACAAAACCATGTGCACTGCAGGGGGGGCAGATGTAAAATGTGCAGAGAGAATTAGATTTGACTGAGATATTTTGTTTCTGTGCAGGGTAAATACTGACTGCTTTATTTTTACACTGCAATATAGATCTCATTTTGAAATAAAACCCCACCCAAATCTAATTCTCTCTGCACAAGTAACATCTGCCCCCTGCAGTGCACATAGGTTTGTCCATCTAAGAAGGATTTTGTCAGAAAGAGTGAACTAGAATAAGGCCCTAAGTCACAGTGAAAATATCATAAGAATATTCGTACAGTCAGAAGGGAGAGCTCCCTAAGATACGATGTCATCCGTTCATATGGACAATCTGCAAATGCTATTATAAAACAACTACACCGTTACTGGATTCCATTGTGGTGAGAGATAAATACAATATAGTATTTTATTTAGTATAATAGAATATATATATGTGAAATATCAGTCAGTGAGCGTATAACTGTTACGTTGGTGCGATCCTTATGCAAGGTCACCATACCCCAAAATGTAGGAGAACGCTGCCTCAAATTATAGTTATACAATAATTCAGAAACACTAAGGTCGGCAAGTTTGTGGACCATAAGACCCGAATCTATTCTTCTTATACAAGCTTTTAACAAATGTTTTAAAGATTAACATCATATTGTTTTCTTGTTTCAGGACCTGTATTCTTCAACATCTGGAAATTCTGCCCTTTGTTCTGTCTATGGGCAAAAAGGTTTAAAGCTCTCCCCAACCCTGGCTGCGTATGCCAATGGAGTAGCTGTAAGTAGCCTTTACTATAAATAAGAGTAATACCGTAATGATTCTAAAGCTGCACAGTGAATCTAATCATCACATTCCCCTTAGGCTCACTCCATGGACTTTGATGACACGTGGCACCCTGCCACACACCCTTCTGGTGCCGTGCTTCCTGCCATCCTGGCACTGTCACAGATACTTGCACAAGGCAGAAAGATCAGTGGTGAGGAACTGCTGACAGCTTTCAATGTGGGGATTGAAATACAAGGAAGACTTATGGGTTTCTCCAGCGAAGCAAAGAGCATTCCCAAAAAGTGAGTAGTTAGTCCCTATTGTTAATGAAATATTCAACAAATGAATTATGTTTGTGTGTGTCTGTGTTTGTGTGTGTGCATGTATATACATCCGGATGAAGGAAGTGGGGGATGCGAACAATCGACGTACAAACAGTGACATTACCAGGGTTCTTGCAAGTCTACTTAACTGTCCTCCAACCCTCCCTCCCCACATTTTATCCTAAGCCTCCCTCCTGCAGCCTATAGATGGGAACACAGTGGGTGATACATCATTAACGATAAGCACAATTAGGGCTTACCCCCAATGTCGTTAATGATGCATGCTCAATGTCATCAGAAAATGCATGTGCAGAACATGGGGTGGGTGACATCCTTGACCGAAAACGGTCAGTGTGTTGGCACTATATGATTCTCCTTTGGCACCACCAATATAGTTAACTATAACGGAGGGCGCGGTGTGTGCCCAGCTTAACACTTCCCGGTAGTGCCTACCCTAACCCCCATACCATGTCACCTGAATCTAAATCCCTGCCCCACATCCTACACCTAGTCTCCCCTTCTAAGTGCCTAACTTTATCATCCCGGTGGATGGGTTGGCAGAAGTCATAATATCGGTGCTGGAATCCCGACTGTTGCCATCCCGAACATACGTATGTGGGAGGGTTAGCTTTAGGCCAGGAGGTTGGAGGAATAGGGTACCTAGGGTAACATACCTCGTAACTGTCCCGATTTACGCTGGAATGCCCTGTTTTTTTGGGAAGGCCCCGTGTGCTCTGCGGTGAATAGAAACTGTGCAAATGCATCTATTCCCTATTGCATACATCATCTATTCCCGGATACAGAGTGGCTGGGGGCATGGCCAGGGCCTCACAGAGCAGGCCATGTCCCCACATCGACCAAAATGGGGGCATGGCCTCGCACAGGATCTGACTACCTGTCCTTCACATGTTGGGAGGTATGGGGTGAGGCTACCTGAGGGAAGGTTAGGATTAGGCTGCCGGGAGGGAGGGTTTATATACAACCAATAATGGGAAAAACAGGCATTGTGCTAAAGAAAATGATATTTTAGCTGGATATGGAACTATACGGCATGATCATCTTATTAACAAATACTGTAAATGTTTTTATTTTACCAGTAAATGTTGTTATTATTATACCAGATAACGTGTATATGTTATTGTCATACAAATTAATAACGTATATTTCCTCAATACAGATTTCATCCACCATCCGTGGTTGGCACCATGGGAAGTGCAGCAGCATCAGCAAAACTTCTCTCATTGGACAAAGATCAATGCACTCATGCCCTGGCGATAGCAGCCTCACTCGCTGGTGCTCCTATGGCAAATGCTGCCACCCTGGCCAAGCCCCTGCATATTGGCAATGCCACAAGGTTAGGTCTGGAAGCTGCTATCCTGGCTGCTAAGGGAATGGAGGCCAATACTCTCATACTGGATGATGTGCCCGGCTGCGCTGGGTTTAGTGCATTTTATGGCGATTACCAGCCTAAGCCATTATCTCCACCAGGTAATCAGTATGAATTTCTCCTTGAGAAGCAAGACATTGCATTCAAGTCCTTTCCTGCACATCTAGGAATGCACTGGATCGCTGATGCTGCCGTCTCAGTTAGGAATAGATTTGTCCAACAATATGGCTCATTTGACCCATCCGCTATTCAGTCTATAGTTCTTAGAGTCCCAGTATCCAAATACATTAACAGGCCCTATCCAGAATCAGAGCACCAGGCCCGCCACTCTTTCCAGTTTAATGCCTGCACCGCACTCCTGGATGGGGAAGTAAATGTCCGTTCCTTCCATGAAGACACCATGTTTCGTAAAGAACTCCATAATCTCCTGAGCAAAGTGGTGGTGGAACATCCTCAAGATAATGAAGCCAACTTTGACAAGATGTATGCAGAGGTGGCTCTGCTGCTGAGAAATGGGGATCTGGTGACCGCGAAATGTGACACTTTTTATGGACATTGGAGAAAACCGCTGAGCAGAGAATCACTGCTGAAGAAATTCTCCTCCAATGCCAGACATGTCCTGCAGGAAGACCAGGTGCAAGGTGTAATACAGATAGTAGACAATCTAGAGAGTGTCAGAGACAGCTCCCTACTGCCATTGCTACTTCAGTAACTCATATAAGATTTACTCTTTCTCTGTTTACAGCAATTCTAAAGCCGGACTTTAGGATGGTATTTATTAATTAATGTATTAGTATTTATATCTATTTTTCTTGTTGGATTTATGAAACATTAAACTGTTAAAATAGCTACAATGTGTAACACACCTGTCAAAAACTGAAAATAGTTATATAATGAAATTGCATCTTTGTTGCTTTGCTACATCTTTGAAGGCTGGCATCATCACCCCCACATCTCTGATTTATAGCAGACCAATGTGTCTGGTGAGGTTATAGCAACTTAGCTAGGCAAGGTATTACTAGGTCCACAGATGCCACATCTTCTTGGCATATTAATGAGATTGTGGGTCTACATTTGATGGTAAATGTCTACCAATATATATATATATATATAGAGAGAGAGAGAGAGAGAAAAGGGGTTTTCAGGGTGCGCTAGGACCTTTCAATTATTTAAGACAGTATGGTTTAAAATAGGAAAAATTTAATAAACATTTGCTCACAGAGCATAGCAGTATAAACAAAGGTCGAATTGATACACTTTACAATGTATAAAATGACATAAACACAATTCAGGTCAACAGTCGAAATGCGCCCAATAGGCCCAGCACGTTTCGTCGTGAACACGACTTCCTCAGGGGCACAATACAACAGTAGGCAACGATGGTCACACTGTGAATTACAGTAAATACAAATAAATACAATGTCCATAAATTGGATAAAAACAAATAATAAGAAGAGGGTAATAGGTTGAGCAGGTGTAAGAAAAGGGAGAAGGAAAACGATTAAATATTGGTCCTTTGGATATATATATATATATATATATATATATGTCTAGTGTCCGTTTGTGTGTCTCCGAAACACTGCCAATGATGCATCTCTTTCTCTCTGAAACATGCACAAACACAGAAGTAATCACAAGGTAGCTTTCAAAGCATTTGCTTCAAGCGGGCTTACTAGTATTGTCATAGTAGTAAAAGGTACAGCGACATTCCTGTGCATATGTGGCAGACCAATTCCCTCTGCCGATCAACTGTACTGTACTATGCTCATATATAAATAAATATTGAGCATTAAGTCATACTACTAGGTCCTACTGTTTCATATATAAGCGTGGGGCACTAACCCATGCTTTTGAAGTATTTGACCTGTATGATGTCTGCATAACCTGATCAAAGGGTATTGATCAAAATATTTCAAAATAAGCAGAAAACTGTTCTAGAAAACAAGAAGCTACAAGCGTATAATTATTTCACATTTTAATTGATATATCTTTTATGGACATCACATACTGTACATAGGGCGCTGAAAGACACTTTTGTGGGTATTTGAAAAATTGTGAGTTCCTGCTGGTAGGGAACTAAGGGGGTTATTCTAGTTCACTCTTTCTGACAAAATCCTTCTTAGATGGACAAAACCATGTGCAGTGCAGGTGGGGCAGATGTTACTTGTGCAGAGAGAATTAGATTTGGCTGGGGTTTTACTGCAAAGTGAGATCTATATTGCAGTGTAAAAATAAAGCAGTCATTATTTACCCTGCACAGAAACAAAATCACTCACCCAAATCTAATTCTCTCTGCACATTTTACATCTGCCCCCCTGCAGTGCACATGGTTTTGTCCATCTAAGAAGGATTTTGTCAGAAAGAGTGAACTTGAATAAGGCCCTAAGTGTCTAATAGCCACCACTCTTTTATAGAAGTGCAACATTGGAGATTTTGTGTTTATTTATTTATATATATATATAAATATAAATACCTCCACTCTCCAAAGTGCTTTGATGCACACTTCAGATAAGCTTTTTTTACATTGTTAAAATTGTACGAGTCCATTACCTATGTTTTTTATTTTTCCATTAAAATCTTTTATAAAACGTTATCACACTATCCAGTTTCTCTACCCCCTCCATTTGGTGGGAGGTTTATCTATTTAAGGTACCCAAACTTTGAAAGGCTACAGGGGTCCTTATCAACATTGGACCCCTGTCAAATGTGAGTCAAATATTTAATATTTAGCACTTTTCACTGGGTGTAATTCAAGTTTTGACCACACGGTGGCAGCAAACCACCATTTATTACCAGTCACCTTTATAGCAATTTCTGCTTTTAATACAAAATATCTCCCTTGGATCCTATACCTTTTCCGAGTCTCGTGACTGTGGACAGGAGGGACCGAATAGGAGACGGATATAAGAAAGACCTTTCTACACGTGAATATCTCAAATATTTCCGGTACGCACATCACTTAATTATTTAAGGATTGTCACTTTTACACTGAAGGCGCAATTGTCTATCATTGACTATATATATATATATATATATATATATAGTAGAATTGAGGAACCGCACTCCATCCATTTCTTGCGGACAACTTTGTGGTGCTCCGCTTTAGAGGAAACAATGTTCCAAATATAGAAGTTTTGTTTGAAGCAGGCACTCACCATAGACCATAGGTAGCAGTGTTGACACTGCCTGGTGTTCCTGGTCTTTGATGTGACATGTTCCTGTCTTGACAAAGGTCCCTGCGAGGACCGAAACGTCGACCACATTTATGAAATAAACCTTATCTCAACTACTACCTATGGTCTATGGTGAGTGCCTGCTTCAAACAAAACTGCTATATATATATATATGTATATATATATATATATATATATATATATATATATATATATATATATGTGTGTGTGTGTGTGTGTCGGAGCATATTATCTATAAGATAAAAATGTACACTATGGAATTGCTTGTGCAAATATGTATATTTAAAAATATTTATGTTTATTAGTTCACTAGGAAGCAATGACATCAATATGCAAATGTGGAATTGTGTAAATATGTAATACAGTACAATATAAATTGCTGACTGCATGTACTATAAAATAAATACTTTGCATGTTTCGTACATTAAATTGTGTCTGAAAATAACATTGATCATGTATCCATTTTTTTATTAAATTGACTCACAGAACTTATGATAGAAATCCATTTTCATTTACTTGGGTACAGTTTATAACGGTTCATATAACTATGCACCCAGGCACTGCCTAACTGTCCCTATCCATACACACCTAGCCATAGCCTACATGTATCCATACACACACCCAACTGCAGCATAACCCTATCCATATACACCCAGCCACAGCCTAACTGTATACAGGCACAAACCCAGCCACATCTTAACCATAGCCAAACACCCCACATGTAGTCTAACCATAACTGTACAAACCCAGCATCAGCCTATTACCCTACACACCTAGCCTAAACATACAGTACTGTATACCTACACTCCCAGCCTAACTGTGACCATACACACACAGCTGCTGACTAACTGAAACTGTACACACACATCCTCAGCCAAACCATACACACCCAGCCTAACCCGAACTGTACACAACCAGCCACTGCCTAACCGTACAAACCCATCCTAACCCTAACTGTACACACCCAGCCTCAGCAAAACCGTACAAACCCAGCCTAACCCTAACTGTACACACCCAGCCACTGCCTAACCATACACACCCAGCCTAACCCTAACTGTACACACCCAGCCACTGCCTAACCATACACACCCAGCCTAACCCTAACTATACACACCCAGCCACTGCCTAACCATACACACCCAGCCTAACCCTAACTGTACACACCCAGCCACTGCCTAACCATACACACCCAGCCTAACCCTAACTATACACACCCAGCCTCAGCAAAACTATACAAACCCAGCCTAACCCTAACTGTACACACCCAGCCTCAGCCTAACCATACACACCCAGCCTAACCCTAACTGTACACACCCAGCCACTGCCTAACCATACACACCCAGTCTAACCCTAACTGTACATACCCAGCCACTGCCTAACTGTAAAAACCCAGCCTTACCCTAACTGTACACACCAAGCCACTGCCTAACTGTACAAACCCAGCCTAACCCTAACTGTACACACCCAGCTACTGCCAAACCCAGCCTAACCCTAACTGTACACACAGAGCCTCAGCAAAACCGTACAAACCCAGTCTAACCCTAACTGTTCACACCAAGCCACTGCCTAATTATACACACCCAGCCTAACCCTAACTGTACACACCCAGCCTCAGCAAAACCGTACAAACCCAGCCTAACCCTAACTGTACACACTCAGCCACTGCCTAACCATACACACCCAGCCTTACCCTAACTGTACACACCCAGCCACTGCCTAACCATACACACCCAGCTTAACCCTAACTGTACAATCCAGCCACTGCCTCACCGTAAAAACCCAGCCTAACCCTAACTGTACACATCCAGTAATGGGTATTTTGTGAGGAGGATTAAATCATGGGGTCTTTTTTGCATAAAATACCACGTATTCCCAGGGGACAGAAAACAGTAACATGCAGCCGTACCTTTCATGCATATAAATGTATAGTAGCCAGCAGGGCCGGTGCTAGGGTGTCAGGCGCCCTCCTGCAAACCATAAATTTTGCGCCCTTTCACATTGCCATTGCAACAAGCTGCAGCCCGATTGTGGGAGCGTATGCAACATGCGATCCTATGGAGGATATCGGGTGCATGTACATGTATGCATACACCATCTCATGCTGTGTCCGCAAAATCTTGCAGGCACTAAAGGTGCCCATACACGCTGCGAGAATCGCATACGTTATGTGCTAGATTGCATCGCACCGCACGGCATGCGATGCGATCTGAAAGCAGTACAAAAAGTATGTGCATCACATACTTTTTTGTACTGTGCGATGCGATGCCTGCAGGAGCGCACAACGCATCGCAGTGGCACTGGCACAGCACACTGAGAAGAGGGAAGGAAGGGCGGCATTGCTGCCTGTTCGTCATTTGTTTGACAGCTGACAGACGCAAGTAGCAATGGGTAGGGGGCGGATACGTACATGACATGTCATCCAGGCATTCACAGACAGCGCTTCATGCCTCAGCGCAAGTGTCCGTGAGGAAGGGGGGGCAGGTCGCAGAAGGAGGACAGTGTGTGCGCGGTGCAGGGAGCAGTTCTTTATACTGCCGCCTGCTGTCAGACAGGCACTGCGGGCGGCATGCAGGAGGCAGTGACAGTGAGGGCTGAGGCAGCTTTAGCAGAGCAGGGAGGGAGAAAGCGCCTTTTCAGCATGGCGCCTCCCTGCTTTGCAGGAGCTGCTGAGTGGGTAGCGCCGGCCCTGGTAGCCAGCAGTCAGAGCGGGGCATGCGATTGTGTACAATGGTATGGTCAAAAAAACAAAAAAATAGTATGTGAACAAGCGCTGCGAAACTTACGTCGGGAGCCGGTACACCTGGTGCACACGGGTGTCCGGCATTTCTCAGGCAGGGACAGACGCAGGAAACAGCACAGCTCCAAACGGCGAGGACAGCAGCCGAGTCCAGCACGGTTTGTTATACACAAACCGGCGCAGGTTTAAGGTAACCACTGGAAGTCTCCAGTGGATTTGTCCTCTCTTTTTTTGACCATACTATTGTACACAATCGCATGCCCCGCTCTAACTGCTGGCTACTATACATTTATATGCATGAAAGGTACGGCTGCATGTTACTGTTTTCTGTCCCCTGGGAATACGTGATATTTTATGCAAAAAGACCCCATGATTTAATCCTCCTCACAAAATACCCATTATTGGTTGGTATTTGAGGATATATGAGGGCCACTCTATACTTATATCCTGGAATAGCCTGTTAGGCAATAATAGCCTTAAATTTACTATATATATTTTTGCAGCAAATTTTTATTATTGACCAAGTGAGTAAAATATATACTTACCTTTTAGGATATACCCAATAAAAGTTACATTTTAATACTGTCATCAAATTCAATACCTGTGATACCAGGGTGCCCCCACCAAGAGTTTCCTTTTTTTCTCTTTCCTTCCTTGGATACACTTAACATTGTTACCTAATTCTGGGGTGCACCACTGACTGTCCTGAATACAAGTACCAGTGACATACCTTAGTCCAGTATACTTGGGACACATACACCCCATACAAGGGTTTAGTCAGTGTCTCACAGGTACCATATTTTCACCTATTACCTTCAACATACCTGTGCGGTTTCTTTCCCTCCAAACCCCTTCCCCCCACTTTCCTTTACAATACACCTAACTGTACACACCCAGCCACTGCCTAAATATTTACCGAAGCCCAACCCAGTGGGAGAGGGAAGAAAATGGGATATATGAGGCGGGAGTATATTTACCCCTCTTGGCTGACCACGCCTGCTTAAGAGATTCCACCCCCCCCCCCCCCCCCATTAGGGCTGCTTTGAGAAATTTCCCAGGCTGCTTTTAACCCCTTCCCGACATTTGACGTACATTTACGTCATGGTCGGGATGTACTTCCCGACACATGGCATAAATGTACTTCATGACTTTAAAGTGTCATTGCGTCTAGAGACGCAGTGACAGAGGGACGATGTCTGCTGTCCCTGACAGCAGACATGTCCCTGCATGCCCAGGGGGGGCTGCGATGCCGCCCCCCCGTCGGCGATCGCTGTGATTGGCTGTTCAGTGTGAACAGCCATTCACAGCGGTTTCCTGTGTTACCAGCGAATCAGACGCTCGGTAACACAGGTGTCAATCACCGCCGGGCATCAGGGGGCATGAGGGGGTCATCGGTGACGACGACACCTCACCCCACCTGCCCCCAAGGCTGTGATTGGTCCGTCACAGCCAATCACAGCCAAGGCGCGACATTTAAACTAACGGTGACTGCACTGCAGACGCCATTCCGGTCTGGAATTGCGTGCAGAGCGGTCACCGTGCCTATCTGCCGTGATACTGACCTGATCCTTGCAAATACTTACCTGATCCTTGCAAATACCTTACCTGATCACCTGATCACTGCTTGTAGCGTGCTGGATGCTTCCTGGATCTGACTTCTTGTGACTTCCTGCTGCTGCTGCAGTGTGATAGAGAGATAGAGAGAGAGATAGAGAGAGATAGAGAGAGATAGAGAGATAGTGACAGAGAGTGCTATATTTTGTGTCTGCTACCCCCCCTTTTTGGGGCTGCAGGTTTTTTTATATATATATATAACTGTCAGTGCTGCTGCTGCAGTGTCATAGAGTGATAGATAGTGATAGATAGTGAGAGATAGAGAGATAGAGAGATAGTGATAGAGAGTGCTATATTTTGTGTCTGCTACCCCCCCTTTTTGGGGGTGCAGGTTTTTTTTTATATATATAACTGTCAGTGCTGCTGCTGCAGTGTCATAGAGTGATAAATAGTGATAGATAGTGAGAGATAGAGAGATAGAGAGAGATAGTGACAGAGAGTGATAGAGAGTGCTATATTTTGTGTCTGCTACCCCCCCTTTTTGGGGGTGCAGGTTTTTTTTTTTATATATATAACTGTCAGTGCTGCTGCTGCAGTGTCATAGAGTGATAGATAGTGAGAGATAGAGAGATAGAGAGAGATAGTGACAGAGAGTGATAGAGAGTGCTATATTTTGTGTCTGCTACCCCCCCTTTTGTGCTGATCAGTATATCTGTGCTGACCAGCAACTTTTTGGGGGTGCAGGGTTTTTTTTTTTTATATATACCTGTCAGTTGCTGCCAGTTGCACTGTCAGTTGCACCAAAGGTTGTGCACCTGCTGCCCCTCACTGGTAATCAGTGTCGCATCAGTGATCACCTTTTTTTTTTTTTGAGGGTGCTGTGGGGTCTTTTTTACATTTTTTTTTTACACACACTGTGATTTTGTGGGTGTCCTGTGGCCACTGTGCGCTGATCAGTGACGTACATCACTGATCAGCTTTTTCGGCACAGGGTTGATCTTTTTTTTTTTTTTTTTGATCAAATTCCTGTTGCCTTTGAGCGCTGTTCAGTGACGGACGTTACTGACCAACATCTGTGCTCAATTTTTGGCGCAGGACCTTTTTTTTTTTTTTCTGCACTACATACACACTACACACTACATACCCCCCCCCCGGGTTGAAATAAAGTTTGTACCCCCCCTACACTAAACACGTGTTGAAACATTTCACTACCAGAAACACAAAAATAAAAATGGCATCCCAAATGTCATCCCAGTCATCCAGAAGAATGTATTCTGCGGAGGAGGCATATGCCATGCTTGCCTCTGACTCTGACACAGCCAGTGAGGCAAGCGGGGAATTTGAAGGATTCATCTTAAGCTCCTCTTCCTCCTCTAGTGATGAGGGACCCCCTCAAAGACGCCCCCGTAGAGCAGCTAAGACCCCCCCCCCAATAATTGATCTCGTATGGACCCCACCACCAGACAATTTTGAGCCCCAGGTTCCTGAGTTTTTGGCCATGTCAGGAATCCAATTTGATTCCACAGGGAAATTGACTTTTTCAAATTATTTTTCTCTGATGATTTTATAAATTTAATGGTGGACAAAACTAATTTATATGCCCAGCAGTTTATTGCTCAAAACCCCACGTCATCATTTGCTAGGTGGACCCCTGTAGATGCAGTAGAGATGATGACGTTTTGGGGTCTGGTGTTTCATATGGGCATAGTAAAAAAGCCAGAAATTAGGCAATATTGGAGTACAGATGTTCTGTACAGCACCCCATTTTACCGTATGGCCATGACTCGGGCTCGTTTTGAGATGATCCTTAAATTTTTGCATTACAACGATAGTGCACAGTGCCCACCCAGAGATGATCCCACCTTTGACCGGCTATTCAAAGTCAGGCCGGTCATTGATCATTTCAGTGCCAAATTTGCAGAGATGTACATCCCTGAAACATTTATTTGCATAGACGAGTCCCTTATACATTTTAAAGGAAGGGTTAAATTCCGCCAGTACCTTCCCAATAAGAGGGCAAGGTATGGCATAAAAATGTATAAGCTGTGTGAAAGCACCTCAGGGTACACCCACATGTTTATGAAGGGAAGGATTCAAGAATTGAACCGCCAGAATGCCCCCCCTTCCTCGTAGGTGTTAGTGGAAAAATTGTCTGGGAATTAGTGCACCCCTTCCTGGATAAAGGTTATCACCTCTATGTGGATAACTTTTACACTAGCATCCCCCTGTTTAAGGCCCTTGGTTCAAGAGGTACAGCAGCTTGCGGTACTGTGCGCAAGAACCAAAGAGGCCTCCCAAAAACGCACATTGCCCAAGTAATGAGAAGGGGTGAAAGCAGGGGAATATGCACCGAAAATATGTTGTTGGTCAAATATAAGGACAAGAGGGATGTCCTTATACTGACAACAATTCACGGAGACAGTACCACCTCCGTCCCTGTACGAGGTACCAGTACCCACACCTCAAAACCTAATTGTATCCTGGATTACAATAGGTACATGGGCGGAGTGGATCTTTCAGATCAGGTACTGAAGCCGTACAGTGCCCTGCGGAAAACAAAAATCTGGTACAAGAAGCTGGCCGTGTATATCATCCAGATGGCACTGTATAAAGCTTACGTGCTATTCCGTTCTACCGGCCAGAGGGGGACATTTATGCACTTTCAAGAGGAAGTCATAAAGGGCCTAATATTTGGGAACCAGCAGGCAGAGGGCCCCAGTACTTCTAGTACTGGCCCCCGTATTGTACCAGGGCAGCATTTTCCTGATGAAATCCCCTCCACTGGAAAAAAGGGCAGGACACAAAAAAGGTGCAAAGTTTGCTATAAAAAGGGAATAAGAAAGCAAACTATTTTCCAGTGTGACACTTGCCCCGACAAACCCGGCCTATGTATAAAGGAGTGTTTTTAAATATACCACACATCTATGGATTATTAGGTTCATCATTTCACCGTGCTTCGGGGGTCTTGCTAATGCCACATAGCACCCACCATTCATTCCACCAGAATCTGAGCCGCAAAATCCAAAAATCACTCCTTCCCTTCATGAGTCCTGCCATGCACCCAACTGGTATTTTTTGGTCACATGTGAGGCATTGCCGTACTCGGGAGAAATTGGGGCACAGATTTTGGGGTGCTTTTTCTCCTTCATACCATCTGAAAATGAAAAATTTTGAGCCAGAACTGCATTTTTGTGTAAAAAAATTTAATTTTTCATTTTCACTGCCCAGTTGTATCAAAATTGGTGAAACCCCTGGGGGTTTTAAATGTACACTATATCCCTAGATGAATTCCCTGAGGGGTGTAGTTTGCAAAATGGGGTCACTTGTGGGGGGGTTCCACTGTATTGGTGCTTTGGGGGTCTTGCTAATGCGACATAGCACCCACCAACATTCCACCAGAATTTGTGCTGCAAAATCCAAATATCACTCCTTCCCTTCTGAGTCCTGCCACTTTTTGGTCACACATGAGGCATTGCCGTACTCGGGAGAAATTGGGGCACAGATTTTGGGGTGCTTTTTCTCCTTCATACCTTCTGAAAATGAAAAATTTTGAGCCAGAACTGCATTTTTGTGTAAAAAAATGTAATTTTTCATTTTCACTGCCCAGTTGTATCAAAATTGGTGAAACCCCTGGGGGTTTTAAATGTACACTATACCCCTAGATGAATTCCCTGAGGGGTGTAGTTTGCAAAATGGGGTCAATTGTGGGGGGGTTCCACTGTATTGGTGCTTTGGGGGTCTTGCTAATGCGACATAGCACCCACCAACATTCCACCAGAATCTGAGCTGCAAAATCCAAAAATCACTCCTTCCCTTCTGAGTCCTGCCATGCACCCAAATGGTATTTTTTGGTCACATGTGAGGCATTGCCGTACTCGGGAGAAATTGGGGCACAGATTTTGGGGTGCCTTTTCTCCTTCATACCTTCTGAAAATGAAAAATTTTGAGCCAGAACTGCATTTTTGTGTAAAAAAATGTAATTTTTCATTTTCACTGCCCAGTTGTATCAAAATTGGTGAAACCCCTGGGGGTTTGAAATGTACACTATACCCCTAGATGAATTCCCTGAGGGGTGTAGTTTGCAAAATGGGGTCACTTGTGGGGGGGTTCCACTTTATTGGTGCTTTGGGGGTCTTGCTAATGCGACATAGCACCCACCAACATTCCACCAGAATCTGAGCTGCAAAATCCAAAAATCACTCCTTCCCTTCTGAGTCCTGCCATGCACCCAAATGGTATTTTTTGGTCACATGTGAGGCATTGCCGTACTGGGGAGAAATTGGGGCACAGATTTTGGGGTGCTTTGTCTCCTTCATTCCTTGTGAAAATGAAAAATTTTGAGCCAGAACTGCATTTTTGTGTAAAAAATGTAATTTTTCATTTGCACAGCCCAGTTGTATCAAAATTGGTGAAACCCCTGGGGGTTTGAAATGTACACTATACCCCTAGATGAATTCCCTGAGGGGTGTAGTTTGCAAAATGGGGTCACTTGTGGGGGGGTTCCACTGTATTGGTGCTTGGGGGGTCTTGCTAATGCGACATAGCACCCACCAACATTCCACCAGAATCTGAGCTGCAAAATCCAAAAATCACTCCTTCCCTTCTGAGTCCTGCCATGCACCCAAATGGTATTTTTTGGTCACATGTGAGGCATTGCCGTACTCGGGAGAAATTGGGGCACAGATTTTGGGGTGCTTTTTCTCCTTCATACCTTCTGAAAATGAAAAATTTTGAGCCAGAACTGCATTTTTGTGTAAAAAAATGTAATTTTTCATTTTCACTGCCCAGTTGTATCAAAATTGGTGAAACCCCTGGGGGTTTGAAATGTACACTATACCCCTAGATGAATTCCCTGAGGGGTGTAGTTTGCAAAATGGGGTCACTTGTGGGGGGGTTCCACTTTATTGGTGCTTTGGGGGTCTTGCTAATGCGACATAGCACCCACCAACATTCCACCAGAATCTGAGCTGCAAAATCCAAAAATCACTCCTTCCCTTCTGAGTCCTGCCATGCACCCAAATGGTATTTTTTGGTCACATGTGAGGCATTGCCGTACTGGGGAGAAATTGGGGCACAGATTTTGGGGTGCTTTGTCTCCTTCATTCCTTGTGAAAATGAAAAATTTTGAGCCAGAACTGCATTTTTGTGTAAAAAATGTAATTTTTCATTTGCACAGCCCAGTTGTATCAAAATTGGTGAAACCCCTGGGGGTTTGAAATGTACACTATACCCCTAGATGAATTCCCTGAGGGGTGTAGTTTGCAAAATGGGGTCACTTGTGGGGGGGTTCCACTGTATTGGTGCTTGGGGGGTCTTGCTAATGCGACATAGCACCCACCAACATTCCACCAGAATCTGAGCTGCAAAATCCAAAAATCACTCCTTCCCTTCTGAGTCCTGCCATGCACCCAAATGGTATTTTTTGGTCACATGTGAGGCATTGCCGTACTCGGGAGAAATTGGGGCACAGATTTTGGGGATTTTGAGCCAGAACTGCATTTTTGTGTAAAAAATTTAATTTTTCATTTTCACTGCCCAGTTGTACCACAATTGGTGAAACCCCTGGGGGTTTGAAATGTACACTATACCCCTAGATGAATTCCCTGAGGGGTGTAGTTTGCAAAATGGGGTCACTTGTGGGGGGGTTCCTAAATTTTAGCATCTTATGGTGCCTAGAAACCTACATGGTGCCTAAAAAATAATCTCATAAAAAGGAGGCTCCAAAATCAAGTAGGTGCTCCTTCTATTATGAAGCCTGTGGTTTGGTCAACGTGCACACTAGGGCCACATATAGGATATTTATGAAAACAAAAGAATTGGGGGAATCAATTTTTAGTCACATTTCTCTAGTAAAATCTATTGTGTTCCTTAGAAAAATGTATTAAAATTGCAAATCTGCAAAAAAAATGAAATTTTGAAATTTCACCTACACTTTGTTTTAATTCCTGTGAAACACCTAAAGGGTTAACAAACTTCCAAAATGCTGTTTTGAATACTGTGAGGGGTGCAGTTTTTGAAATGGCATCATTTATGGGGGTGTCTCACATACAAGTCCCTCAAAGTCACATCAGAACTGAACTGGTCCCTAAAAAAATCAGTGTTTGAAATTTTTTCGAAAATTTGAGAATTTGCTATTCATATTGTAAGCCTCCTAGTGTCCAAAAAAATTAAAAGGAAGTTGAAATAATGATGGAAACATAAAGTAGACATATGGTCTATGTTAGTTATTAACTATTTTGAGTGGTATGATTATTTGTCTCACAAGCAGAAAATTTAACATTTTGCAAATTGCTAAATTTTCCATTTTTTTACGACATTTTGGTATTTTTCACAAAAAAACACAGACTGTATCGACCCAAATTTACCACTAATTTGAAGTACAATGTGTCACGAGAAAACAATCTCAAAATCACTGGGATAAGTAAAAGCAAAAAAAAGTTATCCCCACTTAAGTGATACATGTCAGATTTGAAAAAAAGGGCTCTGTCAGGAAGGCAAAAACATGCTGTGTCAGGAAGGGGTTAAATACCAATCTGTCCCTAGGTAGGAATATCCAGCTACAGCTAACAGCAAACAGACTGCATAAAGTTAAGTCTGCACCACAATTGTATTGGTCAATATGCACCCATCTAAGGGGTTAATTTACTAAATCTTCTAAAAATGAAAATAAGTAATGTTGCCCATAGCAACCACACAGATTCTGTGTACGATTTCTTTACTGTATCCTCGAAAATGATAGGATGAATCTGATTGGTTGCTTTGGGCAACATCACCTCTTTTAGAAGGCTTAGTAAATTTACCTCTAAAGCTGGGTACACATCTATACAATCCCTATTTCTGGCAACCGTTCGGCCGACCGTACTCCTGTCGGACCGTCCACAAACAACAGCCGACACGCGCGTACACACCTGTACAATTTTACTTGCGACGTCTGATGTACTCCCGTCCAAACAGTCGCAAGAAAAAGATTGTACCACCGTACACACTGTCTCGATTTGGGCTATTGACACGTCACATGTGACCAAAATTATCATAATGGGCTGGGTTAGGGCATTATTATAGCTGTCACCCTTTTACCTATTAAAAAAAAATCGGCGTGGGGTCCCCCCCACAGCCGTAACCAGCACCAGGCTGAAAGAGCCGGGGCTGGTATTAAAAAATCAGGAAACCCGACAAATAGGGCTTCGCTGATTGTTTAAAACCAGCCCCAGGCTCCAGGTCTGGGGCTGGTTCCCAAAAATACGGGGGACAAAATGACCAGGGGTCCCCCGTATTTTAAGAACCAGCCCCAGGCCAAACCAGCCAGCAGGGTAATGCCACAGCCGGGGGGTGACATTTTATACAAGTCCCCCCGGCCAAAGCATTCAGCCCTCTGACCGGTCAGCCTGGCCAGGGGTCCTGGGGGAGTGGGGACCCCCCCAATTAAGGGGTCCCCCACTCCAGGACTTACCTGACCAGGCTGAAGCCTGGTGCTGTCCTCGATGCCCCTGGCCGGTGGGCATCGAGCTGATCTTTGTGTAAAAAAATAGATGAAAAAAACTATTGTTTTTTCCTGTGGAACTATGAGTCCCAGCAAGCCTTCCCCGCAAGCTGGGACTTGGAGAACCACAAGTCCCAGCCTGCGGGGCATTAAAGGGCTCGCTGGGTCTTGTAGTTCCACAGTAAAAAAAATAGTTAAATAAATACACACTGACACTTTAGAAAAATAAAAGTTTAATACATACATTACACAAACACACTGATACTTACCTATCTTGATCCCGTAGGTAGGTCCCAGGGTCCGGTGGCTTGGTTCCGGGGCTGGTCCGGGGCTCCAGGGCTGAAGAGTCCGGGGTCCTGGATCCGTAGTAATCCAAAGGGGTACCTGGGGAAGAAAATCCTACTACACCTGTCCTCTGGCGTCCACCCCGGCATCTTCACTTCAAGACGCGCTGCTCCTGGCTGCTGGTACCCGCTCTGCTCCTCTGTATACTAGAGATGCAGAGATCCTTCTTCCTCGGCGTCTCTGCTCAAAATGATTTCTGGCCAATCAGGAGCCGAGAAAGTCCATGTGCAGCCTCCTCTGTTTGGGCATGTCTCTCCCAGCCACAGCGCCCCGCCACGCAGCACAATAGAGTCTGAGCACTAGAGGGCGACTCCGCCCCCCCCCCCTTCCCCACACAACCGAATCTCTATACTGCCAAAGCGTTCCAGCTTTGGCAGTATAGTCGCAGCATATCGGTCGAACCGCAGCATATCGGTCAAACGTGCGTACACACTGCACTTTTGTACCGATATGAGGCCGTCCTGTCAGATGAAAATTAAACAGCAAAGAACCGTCGACCGACCGAGTATGGACGGTCAAGACAGTTTTTTGCCGTTTATCACTCGTACGGGACAGCGTACACACATATACAATTGAACGGCTGTCCGACCCAGAACGAAAGAACGGCCCGATAATTGTATATATGTGTACTCAGCTTAAGTCCTTCAGTGTTCTGCTCATACACAAATATGGCTGGCAAAGAGGATGCTACATTTATATACCTTGACACATGGTGGCCATGTTCATCTCTGGTGACTCCTATTGGGCCTTCTCTGTCTCTTCTTCTGTCCTATCCTTTGCTCTACCCTCCTGTCCCTATTAGGCCTGTACTGTCTGCTGGGGGTGGCTTAGGCGAGTTACACACGGACCGGGCCATTTGCTGTGGGGAGGGAGGGCTAGGGCGTACGGGCCCGGGGAGGGAGTGTCACAGACTACATCTGGCTTCACTTAGGCATAAAACAGTGGTGGATTTTTGCCTTGCAGCCTATAGGTAAAAACCGCCAATGATTGCAACTGACATGGCAAGACCATAGGGATGCATGTGCAGTGCATTCAGATGTATGCACAGTACAATCATAATCACCATACACAACAATCAGCATTGCACAGTACTTTTCTCCTCTGAATCAGGCCTAATATCAGTACCGTAAATCCATATACATCTGGATTTTGACCTAATTGACATATTCAGAAGGTAACATTATTTACATTAAATGTGTTTGATAACTTGGCTGTCACTACTTCACACCTCTCTGCTACTGAAAGAAAGCCTATAGGCTGACCTATGGGGGATTCACCATATTTACTAAACAGCAGCGTTTCATAACCACTGGCAGTCAGCCGGTTGGTATCCAGATGATAGATCTACATGGGTACATTACTAAAGCTTCTAAAACTGAAAAAAGTGATGTTGCCCATAGCAACCAATCAGATTCTGTCTAGCTTTTCTCCATTGCATTTTAGAAAATGGTAGACTCTGATTGGTTGCTATGGGCAACATCACCTCTTTTCATTTTTAGAAGCTTTGGTCAATGTACCCCACAGTGTCTGAGTAGACAGTCAATAGGTGGACACCATATGGTCATCCTGTACAAAAGGTAAACAGATTAAAAAAAGGTCGACAGTGCTTAATATTGACAGGTTCAGAAGGTTGACATGGCAATAGTTGAAACAAAAATGGTCGACATTTTAATTTTTCTAACATTTGCCAGATTTGCTATACATGGGGCCTAGGATTGTGAATGATAATATTGCCCAAAGCATGTGGGGTGAAGCAAGCCTGCATGGATACACGTTTCCTACTGATGGAGTGTTGACATTGGCAGTTGCATACACACTTGCTGATACAGGTGGTTGGGAGCGACGGCAGGTGGGGGGACCATGTTGCAGCTGCAGCATAACCGTCATTAACGAGGTCCTCCCTCCTCTCTACATGTACAGACTAAGGAGGTGGTTGCAAACGATGCTCAAGAGCTTACATTGTTAACGATATACAGTATTGAGTGTACACACTAGACCAGAGAGTAATAATCTGTTAATTAGAAGGGCCAATCATCGGTCTAGATGCACTGCAGAAAGCACAAAGAGCAAATAAATGCATAATAGTGCAATGGTGGCTATTTAAATGAAAGAAAAAATGGTACTTGTTTCCTAGCACGGCGCCCACGATATTCAGTCGTATGGCATTGTATTCAATTTAAAAATGTATACCATTGTATATGGCATACAATGGCATACAATGCAATGCGATGCGATTTTAAATTGTATAAGCACCCTAATGGGTTTTTTCAAGGTTAAATGGTCCCCCTATACGATTTTGAACTGTATAGGTGCTTACAATGGTAAATGCACCCCCACGCCACCACCACTATCAACGCCAATCCGAAGCGTGGCGAGCGTAGCGAGCCCGCAAGGAACGGCAGTACGCGTCCTCCGACCTTTTCATACCGCCACTATCCACGCCAGCGTGGAGTTGACTTTATATAGTGTGGCGAGCGCAGCGAGCCACCGAGCCCGAAGCGTGGCGAGGGGAAGCGCATTACTTCACATGTATTCCGCGGGGCGCTCCCCACACTTTGGGCTCGGTGGCTCGCTGCGCTCGCCACACTATATAAGTTCAACTCCACGCCGACGCAATATAGCTTGCAAAACCAAAAATGTTACATTGAAAAGAGCAACTATAACAAAGCTCAGAACTACTGGCTAACTATAACAATACAAAGTATCCAATCCATTAAATACATATTGTAACATTCAGGTATTCTATGTAATCCTACTATATTGGTGATAAAATAAGAAAGGAAATCATAAAAAAAAGCACACACACCCAGCCGTCTTTTGGACACAATTTATTTTAATTAATCTTTCTTCATACTCCATCTACAAATAATTTTTACAATTTTGCTGTGGCAACTGAACACAATTTTAGTAACGTAAAAGTAAAATCTGCAATATTCATTATTATTTCTAGTGCGCCATAAACAGACTCTATTCTTGCCTCTCTCTTCTTTTAATATTAGATGAAACCTTTTAAAGAGTGGAGAAATTGTGCTTAGCAACAAATCAGCTTCTATTTATCATTTAATAGAATGTACTTCATAACTGCTAGCAAAAAGTTGATAGGTTGCTCTGGTCAACTACTTCCCTTTTCCAATTGTCCACTCTTGATACATTTCCCGACAATCACAGACCAGCAGACAACTTGAGGGGCAGGGCACATCATATACAAGAGATTAGGGTCCCCTCCAACTGTCCTTAGTGATGTCTATCTAACAGCAGGTAAGTCAGACATTGCAAAGTTTTATCTGGTGTTCCCACAAAAACAGGGGCATGTTACAGTAATCTACTGACCCAAACATTCATCATCTGTGTGCCCAATACTGATAGATATAACATGAAAATTAAGTGCTTACACGTCATAACCTGTTTGTGCTGCTGTTAGTATGTCATGGCATAGTCCTTTATTCATATATGTATTTTTATTGCACTACTGTCATCCATAAGGAAGCTTTGTCCCAACAGGTATTTTCCAAATGATTCATATGTTTTAGAAAAATCAGCAGAAGTATTGCAGAATAATTATTCAATCATGCAAAAATAATTACCACCATCCCTATGTCTCTGGCAAAATGTATTATGTAACAGGTTCGCTGTTCACACAGCAGGCAAGTTTCAGTAATTGTGCATGTATTTAATAACAACAAGCCCCAAATCCACTTTACAGCAAACAAGACTTTATAGAAACAATCAAAGAAAGATATTTGTCAATGTCGTGCACCCTGTGCAAGGTGCCTCTGTGCCTCCAGGTACTGGCAGTCTAAGTCCCTTGCGCTATAATACTTAGGCCTACTAACTGGTCCCTATAAGGCATCAGCACAATGAACAGCAAAGTTAGAAAAGCTTAAATCTCTTTTACTGCAATTAGCCCAGTTCCCAACTGTGGCTGTGTAGGTCTGAAGACTTGGGCCAGAGCTGTATGCTTGAGAGCCCACCCGTCTCTCTCTCAAGCAAACCTCAGAGACCCATTCCTGGCTTTGCAGTGGACCAGGTTTTCTTACCAGACTGTAAAACACTCTCTTTGAGGCTGGACGGCTCCTTAACCTTTTACAGGGCAGTTGTGACCAAAGAAAAATAGCACTCTCTGGTGGAACTAACCCTGTTTAGCCATAATTAGAATGCACTTTATAATGGTTTTCTTTTGAACCTCTAGTTAGCCTTTCTCTTCCTGAAGTCTGGAAGACATATATACTACCAGAGGCATCACTGGGTGTGGTGACAACCAATGCACACTTTACATTAACTCCCAAGATCCCTGCAACTGTAGACATGGCTGTCTGGAAGGGGTGTGGCCTACTTTGAAGGGGGTGTGGCCTCATAGGGACATTTGTTTTCAATCCAGGGCCAGCCAGCATCTCTGGATCACTGACTGGTAATATGTGTTGACATAGTTTGTCTGAATCCAGATATGGTGTTCCTACTGTACATTGATAAAGCTATGAGTCAAATGTACATTGGGTGACACACAGAACTTGCTACTAGACATGCTGCATGCTTAGAACTGATACTAGACATGCTGCGTGCTTAGAACTGATATTGGTTTTGTAGTGTAAATGATTGCATCTTTAAAAAACTTCACCCGTAGTTTCCATTGCAGCCAACAGATAGCAGTGTTTTGGTGACACACAGACACTAGACATATATACAATTGTGATCTTAAGTTTACATACCCTAGCATAATTTTTGATTTTCTTGCCATTTGTCAGAGAATATTTCACTCATGGTCAGTGGTTGGGTGAAGCCATTTATTGTCAAACAACTGTGTTTACTCTTTTTAAATCATAATGACAACAGAAACTACCCAAATAACCATGATCATAAGTTTACATACCCTGGAGATTTTGGCCTCATAACATGCACACAAGTTGACACAAATGGGTTTGAATGGCTACTAAAGGTAACCATCCTCACCTTTGATCTGTTTGCTTGTAATCAGTGTGTGTGTCTAAAAGGTCAGTGAGTTTTTGGTCTCCTGAAAGACCCCTGCATCTTTCATCCAGGGCTGCACTGATGTGTCTGGATTCTGAGTCATGGGGAAAGCAAAAGAATTGTCAAAGGATTTGTGGGAAAAGACAATTGAACTGTATAAAACAGTAAAGGGTAAATAAAAAGATATTCAAGCAATTGAGAATGCCAATCAGCAGTGTTCAAACTCCAATTAAGAAGTGGTAAATGAGGAATTCTGTGGAAACCAAATCACGGTCAGGTAGACCAGCAAAAATGTCAGAGACAACTGCCAGGAAATTGTTCAGGATGCAAAGAAAACTCCACAAATAACTTCAGCTGAAATACAGGACTCTAAAAAAAGTGGTGTGGTTGTTTCAGGATGCACAATAAGGAAGCATTTGAAGAAAAATGGTCTGCATGGTCGAGTCACAAGAAGAAAGCAATTACTATGCAAATGCCACAAAGCATCCCGCTTACAATACTCCAAACAGCACAGAGATAAGCCTCAAAACTTCTGGAACAAAGTCAGGGCCATAACTAGGGGGGTGCAGGGGGATCATGCGCACCGGGCGCTGCATGGGGGGGCGCTGTTGGGGACAGGCAGCGGGGGTCTGGGGACGGGCATAGCGGCAGCTGGAAGCAAGCTACGCTATTTGCCCAAAGGGAAGCAGATTTTGAAAAGACTTGCCGGACGCTGATTGGCTGAATTCTCTCAGCCAATTAGCATCTGGCAAGTCTTTTCAAAATCAGCAGCACTACCCGCGACTGCCTTCACCTGGGTGCCGGAAACCCTAGTTTCGGCCCTGTCAAAGTCATTTGGAGTGATGAGACCAAAATTTTACATTTTGGTCACAACCATAAGCGTTACATTTGGAGAGGAGTCAGGAAGGCCTATAATGAAAAGTGCACCATTCCTACTGTGAAACACGGAGGTGGATTGCTGATGTTTTAGGGATGTGTGAGCTACAAAGGCACGGAACACTTGGTCAAAATTGATGGCAAGATGAATGCAGCATGTTATCAGAAAATACTGGAGGAAAATTTGCAATCATCAGCCCGTAAGCTGCGCATGGGACGTACTTGGACTTTCCAACATGACAATGATCCAAAACACAAGGCCAAGTCAACCTGTCATTGGTTACAGCAAAATAAAGTAAAGGTTTTGGAATGGCCATCTCAGTCTCCTGACCTCAGTATCATTGAGCCACTTCGGGGAAATCTCAAACTTGCAGTTCATGCAAGACAGCCCAAGAATTTACAGGAACTGGAGGCTTGTTGCCAAGAAGAATGGGCAGCTTTAACATCTGAGAAAATAGGAGCCTCATCCACAACTACCACAATAGCCTTCAAGCTGTAATTGATGTTAAAGGGGGCAATACACGGTATTAAGAACTGGGGTATGTAAACTTTTGATCAGGGTCATTTGGGTAGTTTCTGTCATTATGATTTTAAAAAGAGCAAACACAGTTCTTTGACAATATATGGCTTTACCCCACCACTAACCATGAATGAAAGAAAAGTTTCCTATTCTCTGACAAATGGCCAGAAAATCACAAATTCTGCTAGGGTATGTCAACTTATGAGCACAACTGTATAGATTATGAAACCATTGGGTTGAGAATTGTAATAACTGTGCATTATATTTCAATATAATGTACTTTGCTCTAGACATTATAAGGAGGTATGTGAATATCCACAGTGCTTATGTTTATATATAAGAGATGCAGTATGATCTATATATTTGGTATTGGAACTTATGTATCTAAAATAATTAACACACACATTCTATCTTTTCAATAATAGAACTCTGTGTATGTTCATACTCTGTAGTGGGAACTTACTAAGGCGTGTGTTCTATTTCACATAAGAGTAGATTCTGATTGGTTGGCCATAGCAATATCCCATTTATTTATTATTTATTTACAGTTTCTTATATAGCGCAGCAGATTCCGTTGCGCTTTACAATTGTAGACAGTGATAAAACAAACTGGGTAACAACAGACAGACATGGAGGTAAGAGGGCCCTGCTGCAAGCTTACAATCTATAGGACCCATGTGAAATAGATCTCCCATCTTAGTAAATTTTCACCTGTGTGTTCAGCCGATACACTTTATAATACTACAGGAAACTCTGAATTTGTGTTACCACATTTATTACAAGCAACAGTGGTAAATATATATCCACACTTAGGCCCTTATATTGCTTCACTCGCAGAGGCAATTCCTTCTCAAATGGAAAAAACCATGTGCACTGCAGGGGGGCAGATGTAACTTGTGCAGAGAGAATTAGATTTGGGTGAGTTATGGGGACAGCTGTCCCGGGCCCAGCCGATCTGACATCGCCCACTAGCAGCAACCCGCTATCCACGGCCCGCTGCACCATCACAGACCCCTAACCGTCACACCATGCAGTGATTCCTGTGAGGAGCCGGCGTTGCCATATGTGGTGCAGCAGGAAACAGTGTGTGGACAGCGTGTCGCTGCTCCCCTGTGCTAAAGGTACGGTAACTAAATATACACACCGGGGACTGGGAGGGGGGAGAGCTCTCTGCTGCTGCTGCTGCTGCTGCTGTCTGTATGTATGTATGTATGTATGTATGTATGTATGCGTGTGCAGCCTGCAGGCTCAAGCAGCAAGACTGCTATAAATATTAGGTGAGCCCTTAAAACTAAAAATAAACTATATATATTATTTACAGTATTTCAAACATTTTATTTTTTAGGTAGTCACTTAATATTTGTTGCACCCTTGCTGCTTGACTAAAATATTTTTTGGTGACAATAGGGGGGGGGGGGGGGGCTACCTATTTTAGCAGTCCTGGGCCCCACAAATTCTGTTGGCCCCACAGTAATTCCACACACTGCCCCCACAGTAATTCAACACTAAGGGTGACATTCTATGAGATGCGATTTGTGTTTTTTGGCGTTAATTAGGAAAAAAAATGGCGATATCGCATTTTTCATTCAAATCGCATATTTAATAGGATGCGCTAAGGGACAGAAATCGCATATTATGTGCGTTAATGCATGCTGACCAAAAGTGCGAGATAAAATCGCATTTTTATCGCATCCAGATGTTTTCGTAAAGAAAAGTATACAAATCGCTTATTTAATGCAATGCGTTTCCGCAAATCGCACTTTTAAGGTGACTAATATTCGCACTTATTTCAGACCAGGTTCTGTTTGGCGAATTAGCCAGAACCCTGCACAGATCGCAATGTTCTGTGCAGGGTTCTGGTGTAAAAAAAAAAAAAACGGTTAAAATAAAAAAAAACGAGCGCGGGGTCCCCCGCCAGAGCATAACCAGCCCCGGGCTCATTGAGCCGGTGCTGGTGACATAAAATCAGGGTCCCCGACAAATAGGGGTCCCCTTGATTTAATGAAACCAGCACCAGGCTCAAGGTCCGGCGCTGGTTCCCAAAATACGGGGGACAAAATGACTAGGGGTCCCCCGTATTTTAAGAACCAGCACCGGACCCAACCAGCCAGCAGGGTAATGCCACAGCCGGGGGACACTTATTACATAAGGTCCTGCGGCCAAAGCATTAACCCCCTGGCTGGTCAGCATGGGCAGGGGTCCTGGGGAAGTGGGGACCCCCCACAATGAAGGGGTCCCCCACCTCCAGGACTTACCAGCCCATGCTGATAGTCCGGGGCTGTCCCCGATGCCCCTGGGCGGTGGGCATCGGGCTGATGGATTGTGTAAAAAAAACTATTGTTTTCTACTGGCGAACTATGAGTCCCAGCAAGGCTACCCCGCATGCTGGGACTTGAAGAACCACAAGTCCCAGCATGCGGGGCATTAAAGGGCCCGCTGGCACTTGTAGTTCTACAGTACAAAAAATAGTTAAAGAAAACACACTGACACCCTGAAAAATAAAAGTTTAATACACACATAACACACACACACTGATACTTACCTACCTTGAGCCCGTAGGTCGGTCCCTGGATCCTGGGTCCGGGCTCCGGGGCTCCAGGGCAGAAGAGTCCGGTTCCGAGAAAGTCGGCTCCTGATTGGCCAGAAATCATTCTGACTAGAGACGCAGAGGAAGAAACATCTCTGCGCCTGTGAAAGTCCTGTGAGTCGGGTACCAGATGGGAGCAGCGCTTCTGCCGGAGAGGATGCCGAGGTCGTCACCGGGGACCAGGTGAGTAGGATTTCCTTCCTTAGGTACCCCTGGGGACTACCTTGGATCCTGGACCCCGGATTCTTCAGCCCAGGAGCCCCGGAACCCCGGACCAGCCCCGGAACCAGGACCAAGGCCCCGGAACCGGACTCTTCTGCCCTGGAGCCCCGGAGCCCGGACCCAGGATCCAGGGACCGACCTACGGGCTCAAGGTAGGTAAGTATCAGTGTGTGTGTGTTATGTGTGTATTAAACTTTTATTTTTCAGGGTGTCAGTGTGTTTTCTTTAACTATTTTTTGTACTGTAGAACTACAAGTGCCAGCGGGCCCTTTAATGCCCCGCATGCTGGGACTTGTGGTTCTCCAAGTCCCAGCATGCGGTGTAGCCTTGCTGGGACTCATAGTTCGCCAGTAGAAAACAATAGTTTTTCTTCTTTTTTTTACACAATCCATCAGCCCGATGCCCACCGCCCAGGGGCATCGGAGACAGCCCCGGACTAACAGCATGGGCTGTTAAGTCCTGGAGGGGGGGGACCCCTTCATTGGGGGGTCCCCACTTCCCCAGGACCCCTGCCCATGCTGACCAGCCAGGGGGTTAATGCTTTGGCCGCGGGACCTTATATAATAATTGTCCCCCGGCTGTGGCATTACCCTGCTGGCTGGTTGTGTCCGGTGCTGGTTCTTAAAATATGGGGGACCCCTAGTCATTTTGTCCCCCGTATTTTGGGAACCAGCGCCGGACCTTGAGCCTGGTGCTGGTTTCATTAAATCAAGGGGACCCCTATTTGTCGGGGACCCTGATTTTATGTCACCAGCACCGGCTCAATGAGCCCGGGGCTGGTTATGCTCTGGCGGGGGACCCCGCGCTCGTTTTTTTTTTTTTTTTAATTTGCGCTTTCCTGCAAACGTGCGATTTTCAGACATGAAAATCGCACATTTTCAGGACTAAAGACATCGCACCACTTCGCCGCAAATCGCACCTCTTCGCACTTTTCAGCCTCCAAAGCGCATCACATTAAATATGCGAATTATTACTGAAAAGTGCGATTTCAAAAAGTGCGATTTGCGGCGATGTGGTGCGCTAAAAAAACATGCGCATTTATCTCATCCCATAGAATGTCACCCAAGGTGTGTTTTCCCCTCCCAGGTAATTCCTCATACAGGCCCCCGGGCCCCACTGCATAAAGAAGAGGCACCAGAACATGTACAGTAAATGCACTGCAGGGTCTGACATTTTCTTTTGCACACAGAACAATTTTCGCCCTGCCCAGCAGATGTGACCAGCGACGGCGCGGGACCATACACACTGGGCACCTGTTTATGGGCCTTATTCTGGTTGGAGCGGCCGGGCCGTACGCGTACGTCCCGGGGTTTTTTATGATCTGCGCATGCGTACATTCGCTAATGCGCAGGCGCGAACACTCCACAACGCTTACGGACGGGTCTCTACGTGCGAAAAAACCTATACGCGAGTGTACGGGCATTGGGGGCGGCATAGGGGCGTGAAGAGGGGAGCGGCCGAAATAATGAGGGAAAATGGGCGTAAATATGGGCGTACACGGGGGTGTGCACCAAAAATGAGCGTTGCTACTACCGCACGATCGACTAAGGCACCGTTCATTTCGGACACAAAACAGGCGGCCGCCAACCGCCATCTCAAACCACCCCTACAGATACCGCATGCCAGCGTGCGCCTGGGTTTGCTAATTTACGCTGATTACTACCAAACACATACACCTGAATGTAATAACCAATGCTGCAGTCTATTAAGTCCAAACCATGATTTCACTACCTGCAAGCCACACACAGCACTCAAACACATTGGAAGCTTATCTTTCTATACTTCTCGACATTTAAAGGTTTGTTTAATTTAAGGTAAGAATCTTTTTAAGACCTGCTTATATATGCTAAGGTAGGTATTTGTTAAACAGTTAGACACATTCACTACGTGCTTTCATAGACTTTACACAGTAGCACACTCAATCTACACAAGTCGACATGTGTCAACGTGTTCACTCTAATACAAACATAGGTTTTGTATTTATGATACAGTAACATAAACCACATCTAACACCTACAAAGGATGTTTCAGCAATGTTTTAAGCCCATGGGCACTATTTTGCCCATTAATTAATTCAATCAATTAATTAATTTTCATAATTATAGTTGAAAGGCAAGATTTGCAGGTCCATATATGTGAAGGGTATGCCAGCGTACACGGACGTACGCTCACTCTCACGAGCGGTGACAAGCGGAGTTTTCTATTGAAAACAATAGGGACCCGTCCGTGCAAGCTGGCGTACGCTCAGATAGCCGCAAGAAGTCGGTGGGAAGACGGACGAGAGACGTCCGTAAACGGTGGCGTACGCTCAGTTGTACGCCAGTTGTCGGAGTGTAAGGGCTGGCCCGTCCGTGTACGTTGGCGTACGCTCAATTGTACGCCACTCCCCTTTGCCGTTATTTCTGGCCGTACGTATGCGGCTGAGTTGTGGGTGGACTTAACCCCAACGGCCGCGTACGGATAGCGTACGTTGTTTTGGAACGTACGCACGTTTGGCCGCTCCAACCAGAATAAGGCCCAATGTGCCTTAAGTCATCACCTGACACTTTAGCACTGCTTTATCTAGGCTTATTACATCTGCCCCTATGTTTCTCTGTTACTTCCTAGCACTAGAGACGTCTTCCTCTACTTTTACACACTAATTATAATAATGATTGGGACAGAGGTTTCACAATGTGGAAAATTCAGATGTCGGATACTTCATGTACTCACACACTTGATTGTCACAATTACCTGTAACAAAAAAACTAGTGGGTGTGTACAAAGTAATTGTCACTCCACTCAGGATCCCGGTGCTAACCTTCCCATACAGTAGTTGTATGAGTATTACGCTGCATGTGAGTAAGAGCTGGCTGGGCGCAGATCATCAGGGTGGAAAGAGGAAGAGAAACTCACAGCGCTGTAGTTACTAAAATTGAGATTGGTGTGGGTCATTGGGTTGACCTATATTAGGTCAGCATACCTCGGGTCGACACAAGCATTAGGTTGACAATGGGAAGGTGTATAGTCAAAAGGTCAACATGAGGTTTTCAATAAATTTTACCCGGATGTTGGCATAGTCGACATGGACATTGTCAAAGTGTGCCACGTCCCCTGCTTCGGGATCTATTCTATTCTCCCGCCATTCCCTAGTGGATGTTAAAGCATGATATATTGCTTGTCGGCACATGTCGGCTCAAAAAACATGTGAAAAACTCATTCCGACCTTCAGTGGTGGATCCAATGCATGTCGATCTAACAGGGGTCAACCAAATGACTGTATCCAATTGAGATACACTTCTTACCAAGTATTAAAAAAGCCGGCGTCCCAGCTATCCCATCAAGGCTGGGGCTTGTGAGTAACCTATCCAGACCAGTGTCGCATATACAGTATGTCTACTATTTAGCTGGAACACCTGCTTTTTAAGACTTGATCTCTCCTCGGTAGTTCATCAAAGTTTTAATTATATGGCATTTTTATCAGGACGTCCTGGTGAAAATGCCGTATAATTGGAACAGCTGTTGAGTCTTTTATATATGACTTCAAGAGGGGAACATATTTCTTTCAATTACAATCCACAAATTTTCTGACAAACGTGATGTCAATAAATCTATTCCCGATACAATCGGGCGACCTGGGGGGGGAGTTAGTCCTTTATGGATTTTAGGTAGATGATAGATTATAGCCACCCTCGGCTGCTCATTCCAAATATAATCGAATTCATCTTTTGACAAAAGTTTAGCTTGTCTACCTTTTTCTAATAAGTTTCTCAATTCTATCAAAAACACATCTGTCGGGTCTTTTGAAAGTTTTTGATAGGAGACTTCATTGAGTCCCAATAATCTGTTTATTTCTGTGACATAATGTACCTTATCCATAATAGCTACCACCCCCCCCAACCCCCCCCCCCTTTGTCAGCTTGTTTAATGACAATTCTGGTGTCTTCCATTTGTCTCGACAATATACCCTACCCCACAAGCTCACTGCCTAGGGGTCATCCTCAACTCTGAACTGTCCTTTGTATCCACCCTTCACTGCTGCCGGCCACATCTCCCTAGGTTTCTATGGGGGATGCGAAGCTCTCCAATGTATAAACATCGGGCAGCCCAGCTTCGCACCCCTGGGTTATCGCCATTCTGACATGGCGATAGTTCATTGTAGCCTATGGGATTTCACTGCCTCGGTGGCAGTGCGGTCAGCGAGTCGGCAGGGGTCAGCGCTAACCGCGCATGCACAGACACCCCGGCTTCCGGCTCTGGACTTCGCATGGATGGGGCAGACACCCCGGCTTCCGGCTCAGGACTTCGCAGGGATGGGCTCTTTTTGGAGCCCTGTCCCTGCGCCTGGCCGGTCCCAATGCGATCCTGGGTGGTAATATTTTGCCCAGATCACATTGTAAATGCAATCCATCTTAAATGGGCCCCTACTGTATATAGATTTTCTTCTGGACTTGTAACTTGGTGGGACTGCTATGCTATTACTGGTGCTTGCTGATCACTAGCTCCCATTCACTATTACAGGATTTTCATCGGGCTGCTCCCACCCTATGGAATGCCCTTCCACGCACAATAAGACTCTCCACTAGCCTCCAAACTTTCAAGCGTTCCCTGAAAACTCACCTCTTCAGGCAAGCCTATCATATTTAAGTTCTACATAACCCTCTGAGGCACTTATGTATTATTTAGCTTCCCTTCTGGACTTGTAACTTGGTGGGACTGCTATGCTATTACTGATGCCTGTCCTTGTGTTTCCCTCCTATTTCCCTATAGACTGTAAGCTTGCAGCAGGTCTCTCTTACATCCAAGTCTGTCTGTTGTTACCCAGTTTGTTTTATTACTGTCTACAATTGTAAAGTGCAACGGAATCTGCTCCTCTATATAAGAAACTATATATAATATATATATACAGTGAGACAGTGTATCCAACGTGTGAATCTATCTAGATTCTGCCTGTAGCAACTTTTTTCCCCTATTGCCCCCTCTGACAGGTTTAGGCACATGGTCATTATTTTTTATCTAATACTGGTTAAATTGTGCTTCTTTTCCACAAAGTGGCGAGCCATGAACGCCCCAGGTGTGCGGCACCTTTTGTTAATTAATAACATGTTCGGGGGCGGGGTCTCCACTGAGTATATTCTTGTACGACTTGCACAGTTTAAGATAATCCGTAAGGATGGGCCAAGCCTGAAAAATGTCAGATATTTATTAAAATGTTATGTATAATATATATATATCAGGGGCGGGCTGGGCCGGGGGGCAGAGTGCCATATGCCCCCCGGGCCGCTTACCCACCCACTGGCTGCGGGCCGTGCTGCGGCTGGATCAGCTTCTCCAGCCCTCCTGCACTGGCCGCGGCTTACAGAACACGGCCGCGGCTACAGGAAAATGGCCGCCGGCCCCCTGCACTGAGGACATGTTCTCAGTGCAGGAGGCCGGCGGCCATTTTCCTGTAGCCGCGGCCGTGTTCTGGAAGCCGCGGCCAGCGCAGGAGGGCTGGAGAAGCTGATCCAGCCGCAGCACGGCCCGCAGCTAGCGAGTGGGTAAGCGCTCTCCCCCCCCCCCCCCTCCCTCACCCCAGCATATTTGTTTCTGGCACTGTGTGGGGGCATATCTGGCACTGTGTGGGGGCATATCTGGCACTGTGTGGGGGCATATCTGGCACTGTGTGGGGGCATATCTGGCACTGTGTGGGGGCATATCTGGCACTGTGTGGGGGCATATGTGTATCTGGCACTGTGGGGGGCATATCTGGCACTGTGGGGGCATATATGTATTTGGCACTGTGGGGGCATATGTGTATCTGGCACTGTGGGGCATATGTGTATCTGGCACTGTGGGGGCATATGTGTATTTGGCACTGTGGGGGCATATGTGTATCTGGCACTGTGGGGCATATGTGTATTTGGCACTGTGGGGGCATATCTGGCACTGTGGGGGCATATGTGTATCTGGCACTGTGGGGGCATATGTGTATCTGGCACTGTGGGGGCATATGTGTATCTGGCACTGTGGGGGCATATGTGTATCTGGCACTGTGGGGGCATATGTATCTGGCACTGTGGGGGCATATGTATCTGGCACTGTGGGGGCATATGTATCTGGCACAGTGGGGGCATATGTGTATTTGGCACTGTGGGGGCATATGTGTCTCTGGCACTGTGGGGGCATATGTGTCTCTGGCACTGTGGGGGCATATGTGTCTCTGGCACTGTGGGGGCATATCTGGCACTGTGGGGGCATATGTGTCTTTGGCACTGTGGGGGCATATGTGTCTCTGGCACTGAGGGGGCATATGTGTCTCTGGCACTGTGGGGGCATATGTGTCTCTGGCACTGTGGGGGAATATGTGTCTCTGGCACTGTGGGGGCATATGTGTCTCTGGCACTGTGGGGGCATATGTGTCTCTGGCACTCTGGGGGCATATCTGGCACTGTGGAGGAATATGCGTATTTGGCACTGTGGCAGAATATCTGGCACTGTGGCGGCATTTGTGTCTGGCACTGTGGGGGCATATGTGTATTTGGTACTGTGGCGGAATATCTTGCACTGTGGGGGCATATCTGGCACTGTGGACATCACATTGTGCGGTGTAATGGGCATCATGGTATGGGGCGTAATAGACATTACGGTGTGGGGAGCATTGGGTAATTGCCATCACAGTATGAGGTGTAATGGGCATCAAGGTGTGCAGCATAATGTGTAATTAGCATCACAGTGTGCGGTGTATTGAGTAATTAGCATCGCAGTGTTGGGCGTAATGTGTAACTGGCATCATGGTGTTCAGCATAATGTGTAATTGGCATTACGGCATGTGGCTTTATGTGTAATGGGTATTACAAGGTTCGCTAAAATGTGCAATCTGCAGGTACACAATACAATCATGGTACAGGCAACGCCCCTTATGATAGGCCACACCCCTAATTTTTCGGCGCGCCTACGGCGCGCAAAAGCATTCCTTCCGACGGTGACTTGGCTGATTATGGGCCAGTGCTCTGGACTTGCCCCCTAGGCTAAAAGTTGCCAGCCAGCCCCTGATATATATATATATATATATATATATACATATATATATATATATATATATATATACTACTGTATATATATATACAGTATTTGCACCTTGATAAAAAGGCCGGACGGCCTTGAAACGTTGGCTCATACAACTGCTTCTCGTGTTGTTTTTTCCTCTGAGTGCCGCCGTCAGGACGACTGGGTTTGAAAAATGTCAGGTAGGAGCTGATTGGCTGGCTGTTTATTACTCTCCACTTTTTCACTTTTTGAAGCTTGATACATCTGACCCTTCCTCTTTCTTATTTATCTTGTATGCAGAGGCGTAACTAGGAGTTTGGGGGCCCCATAGCAAAATATTCAAAGGGCCCCCTGTCACTGCGAGGAGAGGAGATGAAGAAAAACAGTGTATTGGAGAGTCAGTTAGAGAGGGGTTGAGAGAGACCATTTCAGAGGGAGAGAGATAGAGGGAGAGAGATGGAGGGAGAGATTATAAAAGATAGAGAGAGTGTTAGTGAGAGAGGGAGATGAAGGGGGGGGGGGGGTAGACTGACAGACAGAGCACCATGTAGTGAGACAGAATGACAGACAGAAAGGTGGTGAGCATAGATGGTCAGAAAGAGCAGCACATGGGGGGAAAGAGAGACAGATGGGGGGCATAGACAGGCAGACAGACAGAAAGGGTGGGGGGAGTACTAGACAGATGGACCATGGTGGGACAGACTCACACACAGACAGATGGGGGGGGGAGGTTGTTCTCACCATCCCCGGGTCTGTAGCATCCACTTCCTCTCCTTCATGGTGTGGCTTGGGGCAGTGGCAGCAGCAGAAGCGGCTCCTTGCAGCGGGTCCTCCTTGGAGCATCGCCGGGCAGCAGCGGGTCCCATCTCCCCACACACACAGGGTGGTGGCTCTGTGTAGTGTGCTGCTCTGGGAGGCAACCGCAACGGGACGCCAGGACCCCTCCTCTGACAGAACACGGCTCTGGGAGGCAATAGTAGCCGGTCTCCTCCGCCAGGGAGGAGTGGCAGCTGGTCTCGCGCAAGGGAGCAGCTCCGGGCAGCAACAGCAGCAGGTCCCCTCCTTCGTTGGGGAGCAGCTCCGGGCAGCAAACAAACAGTCCTCTCCTCTTTCCCCTGGCACCCCCGTGTCAGCCAGGCACTGTCAGGCAGCCGGCAGGTGAGCAGCAGTGGGACTTCTTCTGCTGTACTAACGGCTTCCGGGCAGCTGTTCTGGCACTCCCCCTTCCTCCCTTGCACTAAAAACACTGTCCCCGGACCCGCGGCTTTACTATCTTTAGGGGGAAATAAAAATAGCACAATTACAGAGGGTGCAGGAGATAGCCTGCTAGGATTTTGTGGCCCCCCAAGCCCCCGGGCCCCATAGCAGTTGCATCCCCTGCACCCTCTGTAGTTACGCCACTGCTTGTATGTCTTTTTTAAATTATTTTTTAATATGTTCATATCAATGAAATGTAATTGTGAACTGTGAATTATTTATATATGAATTGTATATTCTTTTTTGTATTAAGTGTGTGGTATATATATATGTATGAAATTGATGTATATGTACTTGTTGTGTATTATATGTATTTTTGGTAATTTTTAATGTTCACATGGTAGATAGATGAAAATGCAGCTTTACAAATAGAGGTACTTATAATCGAATGCATAAAGCTGTGAACTATTGCTGCTAATGACGATCGGGTATTTACGACATGAGCTCGTCCAGGATAGCCACATCCCCTGATGAAGTCCAATTGAGTGACGAAACGCGTTGGTGTGTTCTAGTGACGTACTGCGTGGAGCCAGGAGGTCCGATCAGCAGTGAAACAGGAGCTGTGCGGCTCTGGTGCAGGGTTGGAGGAGACCGTCCCATGTTCCCCCTGATATCGCTGGCAAGCTGGTTTTTTTTTTTAACTTGACTTGTACGTGAGCTATTCTTATTACATAAAGGAATTTTACTTATATTGCTCATTGTGAGCTATTTCCTATTCTTTGCATGCCGTGGGATCGGCTATATTTGGAGAAAAGCGGCACTCTATGCTGAAATCCTTGGAAGTGTATAAGGACTAGGGATGGCCATCGACCATCGATGATTTAAAATCATCGATGGTTTGTGACCGATGTCAACTACTTTTGCCATCGATGTGGGAGTGCCAGATAGTTTCCCTATATTAATGGCAAAGGAAATCAGTGTCCACGCTATCATCAGATCAAAGGGAGAGACCGGGACCAGTCTTGCAAAACTGTTATCTATCTATCTATCTATCTATCTATCTATCTATCTATCTATGTGTTATTATTGATTGTTTTTCTGTGCTTGAAGTATATTACATTCTGGTAAGAAGTTATCACAATTTTAGCAACTACAGCACTGTGAGTTTTTCTCCTACAATTACCAGTAATTCTGAAACAGTAAATGTATTACCTAGGACATATATTCACTTTAGTATGTTAAGATTAGATGTAATCTATGCACTTAATAGATACATGTTAAGGTGCCCACACACTAGAACGATTATCTTGCAGATTGACCGATTTCCGATAAATCGACCGATATAGCAATCGATTTTTACAGATAATTGGCCGGATATCGGTCGGATGCACGCTCTCGCAGATCTTTTGCTGGTACTTGTGTAGTTTCACGGCGCCCGATATATCGGATGCGACATCGGCCGATATATTGATTCGATCCGAAGTGATATTTGACCTGTTCATAACCCCACTATCCACTACCCATGGAGTTGATTTTATATAGTGTGGTGAGCGCAGCGAGCCACCGAGCCCAAAGTGTGGTGAGGGGACACGGCTTACTGCACTCGCCACACTATATAAAATCAACTCCATGCGTAGTGGATAGTGAACAGGTCAAAAATCGCTTTGGATCACATCGATATACCAGCCAATATCCCATCAGATATATCGGGCGCCGTGAAACTACACAAGTACCCTTTTGCTAAATCTTCTGATCTTATATGCTGCATTAAAGATCTGAAGATTTAATAAAAGATCCATAGGAACACACATGGAATCTTTGGTAAAGCATTGCAATCTTTTGTCCGTCCTGGACATTATTCATTTATTTATTTACAGGACTTTACTTTTGATTTCTTACTTTGTATGGATGCAGACTGAAATATTGGTACAAATATTATTTTATCATTTGTTTACTCTCATCTACCCCTCCCTTCTTTCCCTTCTGCATACCTCCCAACATGACCCTCTTTAGGAGGGACACAATGCTCTGTTCATGGACTTTCCTCTTAATTAATGATTGCCATAACCTGTTTTAAACAGGTTAATGGACAAGAAAGGCATTTCACCACAGGTGATGGTAATCATAAATTAAGAAGAAATCGCAGAAACAGATCAATGTGTCCCTCCTGGAAAGGCTCATGTTGGGAGGTATGCAAAAGTTCTGTACCCCCATATTATTTCTATGAAAAATTCACAATAAAAACGTATTGTTAAAAAATAAATAAACCATCAGTTATAATTTGGTCTAGGCTGCGCCCATCATTAGGTGAGTGACAGACAGTGTGGGAAAACCCCGAGGGCTGCGATAGTTGTAATAATTACACTACAGTGGAGTCATTGTAGACAGCATTTCCCTGTGTGCAGGCTCCTCCCCAGACACGCCCCCTCTGTGTATTTATATAAGGGCAGGTGCCACACAGCAGAACACAGAACACAGCTCTCTCTGAAGCGACTTTCCAGCAACTGCTATTACTTCCGGGTATTCCAGGCTTACCCTGCTCGTGTCCTGCATCAGTCATGTCCCAGAAGAAGGTGGCAGTGATCCTCTCAGGCTGCGGGGTGTATGATGGCAGCGAGATCCACGAGTCCTCTGCTGTGCTTGTGCATCTAAGCAGGGCCGGCTCTCAGGTGAGAAAAGACGATACGGGGCAAAATGTGTATGAGCCAAGAGCGTAGGGATCATACTTTTTTGCGGGGTCTTTTAAAAGCTGTCAGACCGTGCAGTGCATTTAAGGTGCCCACACACTAGAAAGATCTGCGATCATAAGATGTGCGCATAAATTAGCCTTCAAATCTTTTGTCCGATCTGGACAAAAGATTTCAGGCAGGCGCACATCTTTACCAAAGATTTTTCTTAAGATCCCGTGTGCGCTCCTATGGATCTTTTGTTAAATCTTCTGATCTTTTGTGCAGCACGTAAGATCAGAAGATTTAGCAAAAGATCCACGGGAGCGAGCATCGTCCGATTTTCGTCCGATTATCGGTAAATATCGTACGATATATCGGCCGATTTATCGAAAATCGGACAATCGGCCAAAAAATCGTTCTAGTGTGTGGGCACCTTTACTGTGCATGAACTTGTGGCTCTTCACTATGCAACTAGTAACTATTGTGCAAGGTGCTGTAATGCTGCTCATTCTAAAAGGACCCCACACACTAGAACGATTTTTTTTGTCCGATCGTTCGATATATCGGCCGATTATTGTCGATTATCGTCAAAAATCGCCCGATATATCGGTCGAAAATTAGCCAAAAAAATCGTTTGTGTGTAGGGCCTTTTAGATCTGCTGTGTACACAGCACTATATGAGATGACACTTTATAATGTACCAGTTGTATAAAAAGCAGATTAATATAAAGTGTAATAAGACTGTATATAAATGGCATCAGAGCTTACTACTGACCATTCTTCTGGCAAACATCTTTCCCTAAATATACCCTGGCACATCTGCGTACGCATCAGTACTGTATATTGTTATTACTGGACAGTAGTCATTAGTAATGTAACCTGCAATATTATTTCTACCTCTCCTTCAGATCTCTGCTTATGCTGCTGCAATTATAAAGTGTTCTATTTAAAACTGAGAAACTTTAAATTTTTGGGTGACATTGTATTACCTCGACTATTTGTGGATAGTCCTGACAACCATACTTTGTAAGAGGACTTGTTACCTTTTTGTGATTGGCTGTCTTTATACAGCCCATACATCAAGACTTCTTGCAAAACTCCTGGCCTGTGCTAACACTTGTTCTACATAAATGCTGTACACTGGTGGGAAGCCCTGGAGGTATACAGGAGATGGCATTGTGCAATGTGGAATCTTAAGGGCCCTACATACGCAGAGATGTGTGCCAGAGATACATAACAGGAGATTCAGCACAAGAGATTTCACTCGTGTGGCTCATTTCAGACAATGAGCCACATACAGAGAGATTTGTGACAGAGATTCAAATTGGGAGATTCAGCACAGGAGATTTCAAATCTGTCACGACTGTCATGTGTGTGTGTGTATATATATATATATATATATATATATATATATATATATATATATATAGTTAGTATGTTGGTGGTAGTGTCCCCCATAAAAAGTTTTTTACCAACTGCGGTGTCTTCCAGCGTCGCGTCCTCTCACTGCAGCTTCCATCTGACTGCAGAGGGCGGGCGCGGCACCCGGCAGGTCCAGGAAGCGTCTCTTCAGCGGGGCTTCCAGGTCGGCGGCAGTGGGTCTTCATCTGGGCGGCGTGCTCCGGCATAACAGTCGCTCAGATGGCCCTGCTCATCCCCGCGCCACACATGCGGGAGATGAGCAGGCGCTTCTGAGCGACTGTTATGAATTGACTGACCGGGCCATTCTGAATCTTGTTCAGATTCAGAACGGCGGGGGCGCGCATGTAAATCGCTGTGTGGGCTATATACACAGCGATTTACATGCATTTTCTGAGCAATTTAGTAAAATCGCTCAGAAAATGCCTGAAAATTGTGCTGTGTGTGTGGGGGCCTTTATTGTTATAGTGATAACATCCATTTATAAGAAACTGTCTGTAAACAAGCCAGATAGCTGACACCCTTACATTGCTTACATGACTAATAATGTAGGCTTGTAAAAAAAACTTTGTAACTTTCCCTGAAACTTATTAACCACTTGATACTGTCCCATGTTTTCCTTCAAGTGAATGATGCATTTTAAATGATACAGATGTAGTCAAAATCGCACCTGTGGAGTGGAATCGCCATGCTACTATGTTGTCACTCAGTCCATTCTATGAGCCCCAGGAGCGAATCGCATGCACATGTGCGGTTATGGGACTGCGCCAATTGCCATGTAAGTCGCACATGGTGATTGACACTGCAATGATAAGCGTGGCTACATCTGTAGGTGGGAAGGGGGTCTGCTGCCCAATTCTTCCTCACATCTAGGTGGCGGGGAACAAGGACTTTACAGTGTGTATAGCAGATGTTGTTATGTGTGGGCAAAATTTTGGTACTTGTGTAGTTTCACGGCGCCCAATATATCAGCCGATATATCGATGCAATTTTTGACCTGTTCATAACCCCACTATCCACTACGCATGGAGTTGATTTTATATAGTGTGGCGAGCCTTACGAGGGGACGCGGATTACTGCGCTCGCCACACTATATAAAATCATTATGAAAAGGTCAAAATTTCTTCGGATCGCATCGATATATCGGGTGCCGTGAAAATACACAATTACCAAATTTATTTTTTTCCCTCCTCAGGAGTATCCTAATAGGCTTTTTAATGCTTCTCTCAGCGTAATACAGCACTGCCCTGTATACATTAATCACATAAGCTCCCATGGTGCTGTTTGCTTGCCTCTGATGTTACTTTGCATGTAGTATCCATATTCCCAGTGGCGGATTCAGGGGGGGGGTCACCTGGGCACGTGCCCCCCTGTCATTTATTTTGTAGCTGAGGACCAGGGCTTTCCAACGAGCCCAGCCCTGTGTCTCTAGCCCCCCGGGAACCGGAGCTATCGTCTGGCAAAGTTGTAACGTTTTTTTCCCCGTAGAATAATATGGGACCCGTCAATTCCGACCCCCACCCGGTTCCGACGGCTGCCAGTTCCCCCCCCCCCTGGCATCACAGAAGCTTGTGGTTGATCTCATTCAATTCCATATTGTTCAATGGGTTTCAGAGTTATTGCATGTAAACCAATTTTTTTATATTTGAAATGTAATTTCATGGCTGTTCATGTTCTTTGAGGGCGGGTTACTCGGAACCAAACGTTTCAGTTTCACTGGACCTAAATCATTCAAAGCTCACTCAAAAGTTCTTCAATATGATACTTGTCTCATGTAAATGGGTCAGTTGGCTCCGAAGATATAGCCGGTTAAATTAGATAACTGGTTAAAGGGGGGAGGGGTGGTTTTCTCTCCCTCTCACACCAGAAAATGCAGTGACTAGGCTGGTGTAAAAGGGGCCAACCCGGGAATGCATTTTCTGGTGTGAAAGGGGTATTATTTCAAATAGCCGGGACCTGCAGTGCTCTGAATACAGCCAGGCTTTGCCACTGTCAGTGGCTATCACTTCTGCCTAGCGGCGACTGTCCCCCATTTACCACGAGCATGTATTCCCCTTTGGCAATGAGCATGTAATCCCACATGGCAATGAGCATGTAGCTAATCAGCACTTCTGTAGCATAATTATAAATAGGCATTATGGTGTTTGGCGTAATACATACTGGACATAATGGTGTGTAACTTAACGTGTAATGGACATTATGGTGTAAATGTTTAATGCGTGCCTTTGGTGGACAATGTCCCTGTTTATGAAGCGTATTGTGAATTTTGGCTTTATCGGTGTGGCATTATGCGAATTCTGGCTCAATCCGTGTGGCATTATGCGAATTTTGGCTCAATCCGTGTGGCATTATGTGAATTTTGGCTCAATCCGTGTGGCATTATGTGAATTTTGGCTCAATCCGTGTGGCATTATGTGAATTTTGGCTCAATCCGTGTGGCATTATGTGCATTTTGGCTCAATCCGTGTGGCATTATGTGCATTTTGGCTCAATCCGTATGGCATTATGTGCATTTTGGCTCAATCCGTATGGCATTATGTGCATTTTGGCTCAATCCGTATGGCATTATGTGCATTTTGGCTCAATCCGTATGGCATTATGTGCATTTTGGCTCAATCCGTATGGCATTATGTGCATTTTGGCTCAATCCGTATGGCATTATGTGCATTTTGGCTCAATCCGTATGGCATTATGTGCATTTTGGCTCAATCCGTGTGGCATTATGTGAATTTGGCTCAATCCGTGTGGCATTATGTGAATTTGGCTCAATCCGTGTGGCATTATGTGAATTTGACTCAATCCGTGTGGCATTATGTGCATTTTGGCTCAATCAGTGTGGCATTTTGGCTCAATCCGTGTGGCATTTTGTGAATTTTGGCTCATTCCATTTGGCATCATGTGTAAGGGGCAAATATAATGGGGTCTAGTATTTTGTTGCATAATGTGTAGATATGGTGTTGTACACTACAATCAAGGACACGCCCCCTGTTGAGTAACCACACCCCCTTTTCACTAGATTAAGTTTTCCGGAGCGCGCCTTCGGCGCGTACACGGCTACATCCTTCACTTGTCGCCATGGTGGGCCTGCGTACTTTAAATTCCAGGGCCTATTTTTAATCCCATTCCCACCCTCTCTGCCGCTCTCTTAGCATGTACACTGGCACCACTAACACCGCCCCTCCCCCACCAAAATCCTCTTTTATCATGGTGCCCCCCCTGTCATTTTATCCTGGATCCGCCCCTGCATATTCCTAGTGTAATAAAGCGCTCTCTCCCTGTTCCTCCTGCAGTATGTGCTTTTCGCACCCAATATAGACCAGATGCACGTTGTGGACCATGTGAAAGGACAGCCCACTGAGGAAAAGCGGAATGTGCTCACAGAGAGTGCGCGGATTGCAAGAGGAGATATTAAAGACCTAGCAGATCTGAAAGTCGGTGACTATGATGCACTCATCATACCAGGTACAGTCATACAGAGGGTGATAGATCTGCACAAACAAAAGTAACATAAATGTGATGGAGATTTTCATTCTGTTTTCTCTCTTCTTTACCAGGAGGTTTTGGAGTTGCTAAAAATCTCTCTACCTGGGCAGTGAAAGGGAAGGACTGCTCCGTTCTAACAGCTGTTGAAGAAGCTATTAAGGGATTTCATGCTGCTAAGAAACCCATTGGCCTGTGCTGTATCTCCCCTGTGCTGGCTGCAAAGCTGCTCCCTGGGTGTGAAGTGACTGTTGGCTGCGATACAGAGTGTGACAAGTATGTCTCAGCAATATGTGTGAATAATTGTGGCCGTACTTTCCTTTTTAAAGCTATGCAAAAATTTCCCATACTGTATATATGAAGATTTGCAGACCCTATACCTGATACACCGAGTGAATGCTATTGATCCGTGTGCGATTACAGATTTGGAAACCTATTGATTATCTATATGAAAGGCCGGACTGATCAGCTGGTGCTATGGGCAGATGGTTTTGCCTGGTTGGCATTGCTGATCTAGGAGGTGGGTAAATGCCTCTGACCTCTCCACACTATATCCACAGTCACACGTTGTGACCTATTAGTGCACTGCTGCCTGAGCTGTGCCAGCAGCCATCTAGGCACACACTAGGCCTGTGCAGGCTCTGCACTACAAATACATGGAGGAGGGCAGGTGTTAATATGTAGTAGGTCAGTCATCAGCCCCTCAGACTTTGCTTCTACATGGTATGTGTAAGAATTGATTGAGGTGTGCACTGTCATGTCCCTACTTCTATTACCACCCACAGTTATCATACAGTATATCTCTACAACTCAGTACCCATCCGTTTATTACTACCATTGGGGACACTGGAGTAGGTGACCCCTGGTGCGGCCAGTACCAAAAACACTGTTGTCACTGCAGGGCCATATTTTATAAGAACCCTTCAATTGCCTCACTCCTGGGGTGTGCCCAGCATCCCCAGAGATCACTGCTTGCAATGCCAACTCCTTCTCCATGACAGGAGCCAGTTGCTGTAGGATAATGTCACACTGCAGCAACACGCTCCTGTCACTGAGGAGGAGCATTTGGGTGTCACCCCTTGGAAGGATAACACCCAGGAACTCCTCTCCCTTGTGACAACTTTGCCTACTAAATGTCAGTGTGTCCCTTCTGAAACAGCTATGCCCCATCAGCTTGTAGTCTAGCTGTGTGTGAAACCCACAGCATGGGGCTGGTAGGCTTTAAATGCCAGAGTCAGCATTTAGTGCCAGTCCAACTCTGTCCACATGTATCTTTAGCTCATTCACTAAATTGGGAGGGGAATGAAGGAAGAAGGCCTGAGTTCATCCAACACCAGAACCTGTATCTCCAGCTGTTCTCCTTCTGACCTATATCTGAATTAGAACTTGTAATATATATCAGAGGTGATCACAATATGGCTCTATGGCAGTGGTCACGGAACTCTGTCCTCATTGCCCCACACAGTGCATGTTTTGCTGGTAACCCAGCAGGTGTACTAATTACTCAGACACATTTTATAAGGTCTGCAGGTGGAGTTAATTATTTCACTTGTGATTCTGTGAGGAGACCTGCAAAACATGCACTGCGTGGGGTAATGAGGTCAGAGTTCCCTGACCACTGCTCTGTGGGATGTGTTACAGTAACTCCCTATACGTCCTGTAGTTCCACCACAGCCAGATGCCCACTTCAGATTGATGTAGTCCGTTCTAGCATCACAGACTATGTAAGAAATAAATGCTGGTAATGTGGAAGTCCTTTCTATTGTACTTTACACGGTCATTTTATCACTATTGTAACCGCATGTCCCTTCTCTTCCGCAGGTGGCCCCATGCAGGAACCGCTGGAGCCATTAAACAGCTTGGCTGTAAACATGTCAACAAACAAGTCCATGAAGTTCATGTGGACACGAAAAATAAACTGGTGACTACCAGCGCTTTCATGTGTAATAGCCCAATACATGAGATCTTCGACGGCATCCGTGAAATGGTTAAAGATGTACTCAAGCTAGCTTAAATGAACAAGGAAAAAGAATACAGCTGGATTTTATTATGTAGTTAAAACTTCATCACATTGAATAATTGTCTATTTATTAACAATTAAAGTGTCATTTTGATATTCAATGGGTGGCTCTGGTGTCATTCCTTCTGCATTTACTTTAAGAGTATCAGTTATTCTGTGTACACACCATAACTAGGCACTAAAACAGGGCTGGGCAACACCGGCCCTCCAGATGTTGATGAACTACACATCCCAGCATGCCTTGCATCAGTTTCAGCATGGCCACATAGCAAAACTAATGCAAAGCATCCTGGGATGTGTAGTTCACGAACATCTGGAGGGCCGGTGTTGCCCAGCCCTGCACTAAAAGGTGGTTAGAGATGCATCTGCACACTTGTGTTTCCACATCATGTATCCAGGGCCGGTGCAAGGTTTCATGACACCCTAGGCAAAATTCTGCCTTCTGCGCCCCCCCCCCCCCCCCCCCCCCCCCGCCACCTGCCCTAACCACCCTTAGTCAAAATTGTGAATGTGGCAAAGTGAAAGACAATTCTGCCAGCCCGCTGAGCTGTCAATAACCGGCAGCTCTAGTGCACGTGTATGAGTGGTTGGTGGATCACTTGTGTATACAGCATGGTGCACCGATATATCGGCTATCCATGATGTTGTACAGGCAACGCAATAGGTCTGCCAACTACACCATTGACAGACATATTGATGGTACACACTGACTGATGGTCCAATATATCGGCCAGTACATATGAATATATACTGGCCGATATATCGATGGACCAGCAGGACTGAGACTCATATAAAGAACCTGGCACACACACATGTATGTACAGTATGTGAAATATATATATATATAGCAAGAAGCAAGTGTGTAGCTGCTTTATTGAAGGGAAGTCTGCCGAGTGCCGGTCCTATGTGGACATGCTGTATGCTATTGAAGCGGACAGGGCACCCCGGCAGCTGTGAAAGGAGAGGAGAGTGCCTGTTACTCGCAAGTATATATATATATATATATATATATATGTGTGTATGTAGGGCTGTGCGGTCCGGCACTCTCCCCTCCAGGGATTTACCCCGGTGCCTTCCAAAGGATGTAGTTGTAGTCGACACAGGAATAGGCGGCACTCAGAGGATTTCCAAAAAGAGTTGACTTTATATTAAAGTATGACACCAACGTTTCGGGGCATGCGCCCCTTTGTCAAGGTGATAAACAGTGATAATTCACTGTTTATCACCTTGACAAAGGGGCGCATGCCCCGAAACGTTGGTGTCATACTTTAATATAAAGTCAACTCTTTTTGGAAATCCTCTGAGTGCCGCCTATTCCTGTGTCGAAAATATATATATATATATATATATATATATATATATATATATATATATATATATATATATATATATATACACACACATATACATACATACACACACACACACACAGTATACACCACGTTAGATGGATGTGCTAGAAGTTATTGTTTCCACAGCTCTATTTCTGCAGCATATATAAGTTCTAGCACATCCATCTAATGTGATTACAGGCAGTGTCAGCATTCTAGTTGTTACAATACCTCTTCTTGCAGAGGTGTAGGACCAGAACACAGTGCTCTACAGTGCACAGGAGCCGGGCTGTCAGTCACTGCTTTTCTGCAGTCTGCCTTGGTTGCATGTCACGTGGGGGAGGCCGGCCTGTGTGGAACAGGAAGTCGAGAAGGATCATGTAGGTGTCACATAAGTTTTTATCAAAACAAAAGCCCCAGCCACTTCAGACTAATACATAAATACCCCCCATCTCCCTCTCACACATATGTGCTTCTGCCCCAGCTACCTTCCTCTTTCTTACATATATCGCAGTCATGTCAGAATGAATTACACACACCTGCACCCATCACCCTCCATCACACACCCATACCCCAGCCCTGCACCCAGCACCCTCCCTCACACACCCGTACCACAGCCCTGCACCCAGCACCCTCTCTCACACACCAATACCTGCACCCATCACCCTCCATCACACACCCATACCCCAGCCCTCCATCCAGCACCCTCCATCACACACCCGTACCTCAGCCCTGCACCCAGCACCCTCCCTCACACACCCGTACCTCAGCCCTGTACCCTCTCTCACACACCAATACCTGCACCCATCACCCTCCCTCACACACCCATACCCCAGCGCTGCACCCAGCACCCTCCATCACACACCCATACCCCAGCCCTGCACCCAGGACCCACCCTCCCCTATACCTGCACCTACTGTAGCACCCCCCTCACACACCAATACCTGCACCCAGCATCCTCCCTCACCTATACCTGCACCTAGCACCCGCCCCCCCACACGCCAATACCTGTACCTAGCACCCTCCTTCACACATCATAACCCAGCCCTGCACCCATCACCCTCCATCACACACCCATACCCCAGCCCTCCACCCAGCACCCTCCATCACACACCCGTACCTCAGCCCTGTACCCTCTCTCACACACCAATACCTGCACCCATCACCCTCCCTCACACACCCATACCCCAGCGCTGCACCCAGCACCCTCCATCACACACCCATACCCCAGCCCTGCACCCAGGACCCACCCTCCCCTATACCTGCACCTACTGTAGCACCCCCCTCACACACCAATACCTGCACCCAGCATCCTCCCTCACCTATACCTGCACCTAGCACCCGCCCCCCCACACGCCAATACCTGTACCTAGCACCCTCCTTCACACATCATAACCCAGCACCCTCCCTCCCCTATACCTGTCCTGCACCCAGCACCCTCACTCACACACCCATACCCCAGCCCTGCACCCTCACTCACACACCCATACCCCAGCACCCTCACTCACACACCCATACCCCAGCCCTGCACCGCAATAAAATTTTTGGCAGGGGGAGCAAAATTTATAGTTACGCCACTGCACACACCCATTCCCCAGCCCTGCACCCTCCATCACACACCCATACCCCAGCCCTGCACCCTCCATCACACACCCATACCCCAGCCCTGCACCCAGGACCCTCCCTCCCCTATACCTGCACCTAGCACCCCCCTCACACACCAATACCTGCACCCAGCATCCTCCCTCACCTATACCTGCACCTAGCACCCCCCCCCCACCCACACACCAATACCTGCACCCAGCACCCTCCCTCACACATCCATAACCCATCCCTGCACCCTCCCTCCCCTATACCTGTCCTGCACCCTCACACACCCATACCCCAGCCCTGCACCCAGCACCCTCACTCACACACCCATACCCCAGCACCCTCACTCACACACCCATACCCCAGCACCCTCACTCACACACCCATACCCCAGCCATGCACCCTCACTCACATACCCATACCCCAGCACCCTCACTCACATACCCATACCCCAGCACCCTCACACACCCATACCCCAGCCCAGCACCCTCACTCACACACCCATACCCCAGCCCTGCACCCAGGACCCTCCCTCCCCTATACCTGCACCTAGCACCCCCCTCACCTATACCTACACCTAGCACCCTCCCCCACGCACCAATACTTGCACCCAGCACCCTCCCTCACACATCCATAACCCAGCCCTGCACCCAGCACCTTCACTCACACATCCATACCCCAGCCCTGCACCCAGCACCCTCACTCACACACCCATACCCCAGCACCCTCACTCACACACCCATACCCCAGCCCTGCACCCAGCATCCTCTCTCACACATCCATACCCCAGCCCTGAACCCAGCACCCTCTCTCACACACCCATACCTGCACCCATCACCCTCAATCACACACCCATACCCCAGCCCTGCACCCTCTCTCACACATCCATACCCCAGCCCTGCACCCATCACCCTCAATCACACACCCATACCCCAGCCCTGCACCCTCATATCCATACCCCAGCCCTGCACCCATCACCCTCAATCACACACCCATACCCCAGCCCTGCACCCTCATATCCATACCCCAGCCCTGCACCCATCACCCTCAATCACACACCCATACCCCAGCCCTGCACCCTCAATCACACACCCATACCCCAGCCCTGCACCCTCATATCCATACCCCAGCCCTGCACCCATCACCCTCAATCACACACCCATACCCCAGCCCTGCACCCTCTCTCACACATCCATACCCCAGCCCTGCACCCAGCATCCTCCCACACATCCATACCCCTGCACTGCACCTCCCCCACACACCCATATACACCAATCCAGCACCCTCCCTCTCCCTCACACACACAGCCAAAGCCCAGCCCTACCCTAGTAACCTGTTTCTTACTTCTGGCAGCAATATGGTGGCTGGTGGAGTCTTCCTGGGCCGAGTGTTCCTGAGCTGGAGGTGTGTACTGGCAGGGGGCGGGCTGCAGGCCTGGGCAGTGTGTTACTGCAGAGCACTGGGCAGCAGCTACTGTATGTGAGGCTCTGCTACTGGATGGAATAAGCCTGTGTAGCTGTTCCTGCACCCGGAGGAGAGGCTGTCATTGTTGAGGACAGGACAAACACTTCCTCCTCACAGGGGATGACAGGCTGCTGGGGGGAGCGCTCTCTGTCTCTGCCTTCTCCTCTCCTATGAGCCTCCTGCACGCAGCACATGAAAAAAAGTGATTTTATCGGCAGCCTGTAGTGCCGCCCTCTAGTGGCCGGCGCCCTAGGCAATTGCCTAAAGCTGCCTAGTGGTGGCGCCGGCCCTGCATGTATCTTGCGTTGTATGCATACAAAACTGCAACCTTAGGACTACATTAGCTCCTGCTATAAGTTGATGGTATGTAACTTTCTGTGAGGAACTCCGTGGCTCTTAGGCTGGTTTCACACACTCCGGCTCCTGCCGGACGGTGAAATCCCACATGGCCAGAGAGCCGTGCCGCACACAGTACTTCATCATGTAGGGGATGGCCACAGCCCGGCAGCCGTCCCTTCCAGTGGCCGGATCCGGCTGCAACCGTGTGGCCGTCCAGTGTGAATGGACACAATAGTGTCCATTCACAACTAACGTGTGCGGCACGGCTCCCTGGCCGGAGCCGGACTGTGTGAAACCGGCCTTACGGTCAGCTGCTTTTTGTGAGCTAAGAGTATTTGAACTGAAATATTTTATTATTATTCATATTGACCTGTATATGATATATAGCTATATCTAAACAGCTTTAATAAGGGTATGCTGAGATTTCCTGCTGTATATTAAGTATTTAATGTTATATTACAATATATTAAGAGTTTTCTGCATTTTTATTTTTATATGGTAAATATAAAGAATATACAAAACACCTGCTAGTTCCTATTTCTGTACTGGAATTTAAGGAAAGGACTTCTCAGTACTGGGTCAGGGTTGTGTAACTTTCTCATCCGCTTGTGACAAAGAATTGTCCACACACCCACCGAACACTTTGATGACGTGCAAGTGTCCAGTTGTCATCTAATCTCACCCAATTTTCTAAAATCCACGATCATTTCTTTTGTCTTGCTCACGTTAAGGATCAAACAATTCTCGCTGCTCCATGACTCCAATTTGGACACTTCCAACCTATACTTTGACTCATCATCATGAGAGATGAGACCCAGTATGGCAATATCGTCCGCAAATTTAATAAGTTGAACAGAATCAGAGCTGGCAGTACAATCATAAGTGAATAATGAATACAACAGGGGGCTCAAAACACACCCCTGGGGGACACCTGTGTTAACTATCAATTCACCAGATACCTGGTTTTTCACCCTAACGACCTGAGGCCTGTTAGATAAAAAATCCAGAAGCCAACCACACATGGGCCCGCTTAATCCGATACTGGAAAGTTTGCCCACTAATGTGGATGGAACTACAGTATTAAAGGCCGAACTATAGTCTACAAACAAGATCAGGGCTGGGCAATTGCGGCCCTCCAGATGTTGATGAACTACAAGTCCCAGCATGCCTTGCATCAGTTTCAGCATGGCCACATAGCAAAACTAATGCAAAGCATCCTGGGATGTGTAATTCATCAACATCTGGAGGGCCGCAATTGCCCAGCCCTGAACAAGATCCTTGTTTGTACTGAGGCTCGAGGAAAATAAATACCGTACTGAATTAAGAAGAGGATTCTTCACCATTAGAGCAGTAAAATTCTGGAACTCGTTGCCGGTGGTTAAAACAACTACTGTTAATTAATTTAAAACAAAACTGGATACATTTTTGGCCACTAAGGGAATCCTATAGATATGACTTACTCAAGTCAGTAGTTATAAGTCAGATAGGTTGAACTCGATGGACTAACGTCTTTTTTTTCAGCCTTAATTACTATGTTACTATGTTAGGGTGAGCTGGGTCATTTTATTTATTATCTGTCTATACCAGGGGTCTTCAACCCATGGCCCGCGGGCCACGAGTGGCCCGCGGAGCTGATCTCAGTGGCCCCCTGCCCGCCATGCACAGGATTTTTTTTTTTAAGTAAAAGAAAATGCTGCCGAGGGAGGCATTGTAATGGAGTCCCCTTGGGTGCCTCCTACCCGATTTCCATTGGCTGCAGGCAGGGCAGAGGAGTGGATCCAGCGCGGCTGGTCACGAGCTGGGGAGTTGGGACCCGGCGAAGCTGCGGGAGGAGGAGACGCAGCTGGCGGGAGCAGGGGACCCGGCACTGGAACTGCAGGAGGAGGAGGCACAGCTGGCGGAGGGGACCCGGCGAAACTGCAGGAGGAGGAGGTACATCTGGCGGGAGCAGGGGATCTGGCAAAGCTGCAGGCATTACTGGGGGCATTGTGTGTGGGGCATTACTGGGGGCATTGTGTGTGAGGGGCACTGCTGGGGCATTGTGTGTGAGGGGCACTGCTGGGGCATTGTGTGTGAGGGGCACTGCTGGGGCATTGTGTGTGAGGGGCACTGCTGGGGCATTGTGTGAGGGGCACTGCTGGGGCATTGTGTGTGAGGGGCACTGCTGGGGCATTGTGTGAGGGGCACTGCTGGGGCATTGTGTGTGAGGGGCACTGCTGGGGCATTGTGTGAGGGGCACTGCTGGGGCATTAGGTGAGGGGCACTGCTGGGGCATCATATGTATAAGCAGGAGTACTGCTGGCATTATGGTCTGTGGGCATAATGGGCATCAGTGTGGGGCATAATGTGCAATGGGCATAATTTTGTGTGGATTAATGTGTAATGGGCATCACGGTGCGGCATAATGTGTAATGGGCATTATGGTGTATGACATAATGTACAACTGGTATTACGGTGTGTAGCATAATGTCTAATGGACACTATGGTGTGATGCACAATGTGTAATGGGCATTACGAATAAACAGTGTAACAGTGTATATTGATTTAAGTAGCCTTTCATTGTTTGGGTTTGATCTGTGAGGCGTACTAGGTCACTGTGTGGGCCTTCATGTTTATATGTCATTGTGCAGCCTTCAGTCAACTTAAGCGTGTGAGGACAACGACCATTCCTGCGGTAACCAATGTCTGGTCATGCAGGTTGCAAAAGAGGTGTCAGGTAATTGTTTTCCTGCTAGTTCACACTCGTTATAATTAGACCACGCCCCTTATAATTAGGTCACACCCGGTTTTGGGAGCGCGCCTACGGCGCATGCAATTTATTCAATATCAAATTATATAGGGGGGGGCACATATTTTACTGTTTGCACTGGAACCCAAATTGGCTGCTGATAACTATTAGGGTGTGTGTGTGTGTGTGTGTGTGTGTGTGGGGTTATGTGCTGAGTATGGGCGGCTGTGCCAACTATCTATGAAGGACTGTGCTGACGTTATAGGGGAGCTGTGATTCTATGGGGCTGTCCGAAATTCCGTAGGCGATTTTAGTGGCCCTCGGGCTTCACTGGATTTTTTTAGGTGGCCCACGATGTCTTAAAGGTTGAAGACCCCTGGTCTATACAGTAATTTATTTCTTTAGTAAATGACATACACATACACACTTTTTAGTGAAGCTGATAACAAGATGACTTTTCTTCCAGTTTCTCATAGTCGCTATTGGCTTGGCGCAGTTCCCTCCTAAGCTATTGGCATCACAGAGAGTTTTCATGTGATTAGCATCAGCCATTGTGCTGTTATTAGAGGGTATCCAGCTGCTGGTATAATGCAGAGATAACTCTGACTAATACAAGCCTCAGGGAGAATCCCAGCCCATACACCTATTATGGGGAACAGGTTAGTTTACTTTTTTTTAATATGATTTTTCCTGGAAATACAAGTGAGACTTGTGAGGGTATTTGTTCTTTTAAATATATGACATACAAATCTGGGTTCAAGACAATACAATTTCCTGGTTTCAATCTGACTACAGTATGTCACCATCATATAATATGACGTACTGTAAGTGTGACAAGCATCCAGTCCTGGGAATTCCAAAGTACCACAGGAAACAAGTTATATAGCAGGCATTACACACATTACCTGATAACCTAATTCATATCTCCTTATTTTGCATTTGCAACCATAAGTAATGACTCTCCAGCTGTTGTAGAACTACAAGTCACAGTAAACTTGCCCAAAAAACACAAGTTCTCTAAATCTGTAAAAAGGAAAATGTAGAAAAATGCAGCATATAAAAGAGACATTGGACCTTATTCAGGTCTGTTCGCATGCCGTGTGCATTTGCACGGGGCCGATGCTTTTCTCCGCATGTTTGTTGGCCATAGCGACCAACTTCGCTGGGTGCACACACCCATCCTTGAAAATGGAGAGCGGGGGCAGGTGGTGGCAGGGCGGACCATTAGCATATGGGTAGTGGATACTGAGGACATATGTAACTGTTACTAATGGGGACATCTGTAACAGTACTTCTGAGGACATGATATGTAACTGGCACTAATGGGGACATGATATGTAACTGGCACTACTGGGGACATCTGTAACAGCACTAATGAGGGCATGATATGTAACTGGCACTAATGGGGACATGATATGTAACTGGCACTACTGGGGACATCTGTAACAGCACTACTGAGGGCATGATATGTAACTGGCACTAATGGGGACATGATATGTAACTGGCACTACTGGGGACATCTGTAACAGCACTACTGAGGACATGATATGTAACTGGCACTAATGGGGACATGATATGTAACTGGCACTACTGGGGACATCTGTAACAGCACTACTGAGGACATGATTTGTAACTGGCACTAATGGGGACATCTGTAACTGGCACTACTGGGGACATGATATGTAACTGTCACTACTGGGGACATGATATGTAACTGGCACTACTGGAGACAACTGTAACAACACTACTGAGACCATGATATGTAACTGGCACTACTGGGGACATCTGTAACTGGCACTACTGGGGACATGATATGTAACTGGCACTACTGGGGACATGATATGTAACTGGCACTACTGGAGACAACTGTAACAACACTACTGAGACCATGATATGTAACTGGCACTAATGGGGACATGATACGTAACTGGCACTACTGGGGACATCTGTAACTGGCACTACTGGGGACATGATATGTAACTGGTACTACTGGGGACAACTGTAACAACACTACTGAGGACATGATATGTATCTGGCACAAATGGGGACATCTGTAACTGGCATTACTGGGGACATTATATGTAACTGGCACTACTGGGGACAACTGTAACAACACTACTGAGGACATGATATGTTTCTGACACTACTGGGGACATCTGTAACTGGCACTTCTGGGGACATGATATGTAACTGGCACTACTGGGGACAACTGTAACAACACTACTGAGGACATGATATGTATCTGGCACTAATATGGACATCTGTAATTGGCACTACTGAGCACATGATATGTAACTGGCACTAAATATCTGCAAGAAAATGATTGCTTGGCATTTAAAGTCAGTATCTGAGATAGGACACAAACTATGTTTCATGTTTTGAAACCTTGCTTTATGCACAATGAAAATATATTTGTGTGTAATTAATGTGTTTGCTGTGTTTGTACAGCATAAATTCAAGATACCTCAAGATACATCATTGAAATATAAAAATATTCTGAAATACGGAATAAACCCTTATACAAAATTCGGTACTTATGTAATATCTGGGCTCCCGTTTTTCTTATGACACCGCGTGCGCTCGCCACGCTTCGGGCACGGTGGCTCGCTTCGCTCGCCACACTATATAAAATCAACTCCATGCGTAATTGGATAGTAGGGGTATGAAAAAATGGGGTGCATTTAACATGGGAGCCCAGATAATACATAATTACCCAAAATTCTCCTGGTTTCGAGCATTTTGGATAAGGGATACTCAACCTGTATATAATACATGCATAATTTATAATATTAAAGTTGCATGAGTCCTATTAAGAGGGGATATGGTCGTATTGTCGACCCGACTCAGGTGGACAGTCATTAGGTCGACACCATTGGGTCGACAGGCAACAAGGTCGACAGGGTTCTAGGTCAACATGGATGAAGGTCGACAGGTGTCTAGGTCGACATGGGACAAGGTCGATATGGTTTTAGGTCAACAAATGCGTTAGGTCGACATGGGTTATGTCGACAGGTTGCGAGGTCGACATGTTTTTTTCACTGTTTTTGAGCTGACATGTGCCGACAGGTGGTATTTCATGCCCTACAATCCACTAGAGCATGGTGGGAGAATAACCTGAAGCATTGCGAGCGAAACGAGCGATGCGAGGGGCTGCGGTTGACTTCCAACTGTGTCCATGTCGACTGTGTTGACATTCAGTAAAAAAACGATGTCGACTTCGCGACCTGTCGACCTAACCCATGTCGATCTCACGCATTTGTCGACCTAAACACATATCGACCTTGTCCCATGACAACCTAGACACCTGTCGACCTTCACCCATGTCTACCTAGAACCCTGTCAACTTAGTTGCCTGTCGACCCAACAGTGTCGACCTAAGTCGGGTCGACAATACGATCCACACCCATTAAGAGAAAAGTGTTCTGTAAACAACCTTAATATTATTATTACTACTACTGTATAAAATCATTATATACAAAATCTATACATTCAATGGCCATTTGAATATAGCAAACTAGTAGTTAGTTTTTAGCATGAGTCTATCTCTTCAACTCCATGCTGACATGGATAGTGGGGGTTTGAGCATAGAAACTATAGTGGGCGCCCAACTAACATATAAGTACCGAAGACATGGTAAGAACCTGTGTAGTTGTGTGTCTAACTGCAGATATATGATAGCAGAAATAAGGGAAGTGTTATTAATATCATACTTATAAACGGATAATGTGCTGTAGTAATACATAGCAGCACATTATTGTATCTGTTACTATAAATAACATCACATTTCCCCAGTTACTTCATATGAATTAGAGGGAAGTTATTGCATGTTATATCTGCCAACTATTCCCTTCTATTACACCATGGGTACATAATACATATTGGGGAGGGTCACCAGCTACACCCCTGTCCCAGCTACTGTACACCTGCTGTGATGCTGAAGTTATTATGGTATGTGATGATATACTAATGTCACCTTCACTAATTATCTCCTAACATACAGTAGATGATAAATCCTGGAACAATTATCGCCATAGAATGACGGGTTGCACTGATCTGTGACACTTACATGGAGTTTCAGTATATTACATTATATTATTATGTTAGCCCATAGTGGCAGCTGCTCATACATGTGTCATATATGTACCCCAGTGGAAGGGATAATGTTGGCTATTAGCACTTTATCCAAATTTTACATTCTGTCATAAAATGGCATATATATACTGTATAGAAATTAGATCCAGGGATGTAACATTGTTACCTTTTTATTACACATACTGATACATATAGTGACACTGAAGCATCTATATACTGTGTGTAGTCCTATAGAATGAAATATAGCAATGAAAGTGTCATTTTTTATATACAATAATTATTCTGTCAAGCGGTGCTCTTATTAAACAGCCAATGTCCCACACCTTACCAGTAAAGTCCTGTTCCCGGCTGTAGCAGGACATGTACCAGCTGCTATTGTTATTGTTGTGTCTTCTTGTTATTAACTTGTCAAATATATATATATATATCATACAAACGTATACTCTGATGTGCGCTCAGTCCACTGTATATCAGAGTGAAGTCTATCGCATATATATATATTGCCCAGGTGTAGAGCTGCCTTAGCTCCCACAGAAGGCTCTTTCCGACCTCCAAATCCAAATGTAAAAAAGAATGGAGGAGGCGCACTTGTAAGCAATAAGTAATACACAATTTACTAAGGTATAAAAGCTCACGTACACAGGGGTTTTAAAAGATGCATAAGAGGGCTTGTCCATTCTGATGGTGAACCGGCTGGTCTGTGTCCTGTGTTGCGGAGAAAACATCGCTGTGTAGCTGTGGCCACGTGAAACGCTAAAACCGGGATTCCTGTGTGTATGCACATTCGGACGCTGGTGAAATTTATATGCATCTTTTAAAACCCCTGTGTACGTGAGCTTTTATACCTTAGTAAATTGTGTATTACTTATAGCTTACAAGTGTGTAATATATATAGTTATATATATATATATATATATATATATATATATATATATTTATATTTCTATAGATTTATATATCTATATATCCACACTCCAAATAAAGATGTCACTGCGGGTCTTGTTAAAGTGCAAAAAGGTGCTTTACTGTTGTCTACTGCAGTGGTTCCCAACCCTGGTCCTCAAGTACCCCCAACAGTGCATGTTTTGCAGGTCTCCACACAGAATCACAAGTGCTATAATTAGCTCCACCTGTGGATCTTTTCAAAGGTGCCTGAATAATGAGTGCACCTGCTGGGTGAAATGGAAAACGTGCACTGTTTGGGGTACTTGAGGACCAGGGTTGGGAACCACTGGTCTACTGCGTTTCGGGGCTCGCCCGTCTTCAGGACATACACAGTAGGTGTTAAACAAAGTGAGGGCTATATACTGTACACATTACCTGGTCAGAGGCTGCCCGTTCTCCCACCCACCCTCTGGTCCAAGCGCCACTCAACTTTCGGATTCATCAACCGGAAGTGATGTTGCGCCTTCCACTTGGGCATGATGACAGACCGGTAACCCTGCATAACAATAAATTACATCAATAAAAGCATATAAAATGTGCATTAATACAGTATGGTGCTTCTTTTTTGCAATATACGTATCATATTCAACATCTATTCATTCCTTTTGTGTTATATTACATGCTAAAATACTCAATCTGTGTCATGTGTTAGAGTGACCACCAGATGGCTCTCTGTGCTTTAGTAATCTCTCATGCTAGTGTATTTGTTCTCCTAGCAATACATTTGGTGCAATAAACTATTTTTATATCTGCCATATCTAATAAAGCCCAGCTCTTATTTAGAATATTTTCTTTTATAAATGTGTAATCGTTAATATTATTTATATGTCTGTGCTGTGATCGTGATTAACCATTTTTAAACATTAACATGAAAAAGTCGGTGGAAAAAAATGTGAAAAATACTTCAGAAATCTATATCAAGAATTACATGGAAAATATAAATGATCACTTTCCTATTTGTCTATCATTTGCATCTCATAATCGCTATATTACTTATTATATTACTTAATTAATCAGATGATAATTCTCTATATTTTATTCTGTAGTGCATCAATATTTTTCTACTTAGTGTTAACAAGTTTTTATAGGAAACATCCAAAATATACTGCCTCATTTAACCCATGAGGACTTACAGTATTTAATTTGTTAATCCATTTGTTTTCTAAGCATAATAATTGTTTACCCCTGTCGCCCCCTCTGAGAGAAGTCGGTATGTGATCTACCATGCGGTACCTCAAAGTGGCCATGCTGTGTTTTGCCGCTGCAAAATGCCATGCCACCGCCTGCTCACTGGTGCCACTTATTAGTGCTGCCCTTATAGCCGTTCTGTGTTGGGCCATTCTTTCTTTAAATTGCCTCGCTGTCTTGCCCACATAGTGTAGTCCACATAGACAATACAGCAAGTATACAACATATCTCGTATTTGATTTTATATGCCATTTTCTGAGAATGGATGTCTAAATGTGTCCCCTGCCACTAAATAGTTGCACGTGGCACATCCCAGACATTTAAAACAGTCAGGTTTTCTAGAAAGGAAGTGTTGTGGTTTAATTACTCCACGGCCTGTTATGTCCATCTTTACGAGGAGGTCCTTGAGGTTTGGACCTCTTACATAACTCGGCATCAACCTCATTCCTTCTACACTCTTCAATTTTGGGTCGCTGTTGACAATTTGCCAGATTGATTTAATTTTCTTAACCATGTCCGGACTTTTATCCGTATAAAGTAAAAAGTATAAAGTAAAGTCCTGTTCCCGGCTGTAGCAGGACCTGTACCAGCTGCCCCTGCTATTGCTATTGTTGTGTCTTCTTGTTATAAACTTGTCAAATATATCTATCTATCTATCTATCTATATATATCTATTTATATATATATATATTTTATATATATACACACAGCATAAATGAAGATAAACAGCGGCACTCCAGGTTTTGAAAATGTTTTTAAATAGTAAATAAAACCGAAGTTTCGGGTGCACACAACCCCCTTTTTCAAGGTATACATGTCTTGAAAAGGGGGCATGTGTGCGCCCCGAAACGTCGGTTTTCATTCACCATTTAAAAGCATTTTAAAAACCCGAAGAGTGCCGCTGATTATCTGCATTTACGCTGTTTATACTATGAATCAAGAAGGCAGCCAGGACCTGTGACCCACATAGGAAGAGTGCCAGACTGTAACCAGTTTATCTATCTATCTATCTATCCATCTATCTATATATATATTTATATCTATATATATATACAGTATATATATATATATATATATATATATACACACATATATATATATATATATATATATATATATATATATATATACATACACACATATATATATATATATATATATATATATATATATATACATATGGCAAATGGGACACTGAAATGTTAAGGATACACCTTTTGGAAAATGTCTAGTCTCTGAGTGCCGCTGTTTTTTTGTGTGGGTGGGTGCGGGGGGAGAAACAACATTATGTACATAGTTGTACGTACATAATTGAGCAGCAGTAATATTAGTGCTGTATATCAGTGCTACTTCATGCCATGCAATACTGCATATTTACCATCATGACTTATATATAATACAGGATTTCTGTGCTGGTAAATCCTGCCTGTGACACTGCAGAGAGATCTCTTCCAGCAGCCAGTGCCGGGTAAGTGAGAGGTGTGAGCTGGGAGTGTGTGGGAGGGACGGCTGACACTGTACAGTATAAGACACGCAGCAGAGCCTCCAGTCACTCAGAGACGGTGTGTGCAGTGCTGCAGCTATGCCTGAGCCCAGCAGCAGAGCGGAGTCGCTGTATCTCAGTGTCGGGGTCCTGGCTATCAGTGCAGGTAGGATACATCACTCCCTTCCTTGCCAGCAATCACCCTCCCTGACAGGGAAGGTTATACACTATTGTTTATATGTCTCTCTAATGGTTTCCCTATATGTTCCAGGATGTTTGCTTCTATCAATCCATCATTACAGCGCAGCTGCAGCTGCTCCACATGTGCCCCCTTCAGTCTTGGGTGTCCTGCTCCTTATCCTAGCAGTGATACTGGCGTATTCAGGTATGTTTCTTACTCTGGAACTTTAGGAGAAACTCTTTGTATGATGTCTAATTTATATGACCACAGCAGGGATGAGGCTTTACCCAGATTTAGCCAGATTTATCTATTTATCTATCTATCTACTGTATCTAGCCATATTTCTATCTATCTACTGTATCTAGCCATATTTCTATCTATCTCGGCCAGATGTATTAAGCTTCAATAAGTTATAGAATGGAGAGTGATAACTGCCAGCCAATCAGTTCCTACCTGCTATGTTTAAGGCTGGGTTTGACCCACAGGTATGAGCAGATGACTGGTTGTTTATCACTTTTTATCACTTCTTGAAGCTTAATACATCTGGCCCTATGTATCTATCTATCTATCTATCTATCCATCTATCTATACATCTATCTATCTATCTATCTATACAGCTATACCAATACCCATCACAGCACATTTAAGTAAGAGATCCACCAACATAATAATAGGGTTTCTCCAGCACAGTGCGGACCCCTTTTACAATGCAGCGATAACATGTGAATCTATCCATTTGGGTGATTTCTGAAGTGTCCTTTCTCTCCTTTAGGAATCAGGAAAATCCCATCAAATGTCTCACTGTGGGTCACATTCTACTGGACAGTGTCAGCCATGTGGTGCAGCTCTGGAGTCAATTTTCTACTGATCGGAAATGATGTCATTGGCATCTCTGACACGAAAAACGCAATGGTTCCGGGCCTGGTGTCCTTCTTCCTGGGGCTGCTTATTATTGGTATTATAGGAATCCTTCAGAGGGAAATTCTCCTTGCTGTGATGGCTGTCGCACTCTCTCTTTCCTATATTCATGAACTTGTTATACTCTATGACAGCAGAATAGGCTCCTCTGCCGTAGCATGTAATTACCTCATAGTGACTGTTGTTGGGATATACTTTATTGGAGGACGAGCGCTCCGCAACCTCAGTAAGAAGAAAGTTATTTTGCCTGGTATAGACAGGTCCAGCATGAAAGACAAGGAGCTAGCTGCCACCAGGGGGTCATGTAATATAGAGCTTACAGCCACTTGTCTGATCCTTAATATGGCAGCCTCTAGTGTATTTGGCTGCAGGCTCCTGGGAATAACCAATACTCTGTTTGTGGGCCAGGTGGCGTGGCTGTGGACAGCGGCTGTGTACCAGACCGTTATATGCATCCTGTCATACCGCTATTATCACATTCTAGATGCCACACATTTTGCATTTTTCTCCATTCTGAGATATGCGGAAGGCTACTCATTGCTCTATCAGTTCCTGAACACCAAGGAGCTAAGTTACCCGGTCCCATTCCTGGTAGTGTTTGCCATACTATTTTCTGTCCTCTCCATCTTTACTAGTATTCAGAGTCTGGGTCAGTCAGTGTACTTACTCTTCTATGTGGCCTATTGTATAGCATTGGCCAGTAACCCACATGGCTTTTTTCATGAAGGATCCCAGGGAGTGAATATTGCAGTATACATTGCTTCTGCGATTATGGTGCTGGTCGCTCTATACAATTCACAGACATCTGCAAGTATCCCTACTGGGGAGGGCATCATTAGGAAACTGTTCACCAGAAATAAGGTTTTCAGGCTCCATCAGGGTAATAATATCCATGAGCCCTTCCTTGGCTATTCCAAGTATGCTGATGCTGAAGTCCTGGCTCATGCATGCAGCATTTTGGCTGCCTTTGCCATGACAATGCCGGGAAGCTCGGGAGAACCCTTGGCCACAGTTGTCTTACCATGGGTCGTTGTTGCAGGAGGGCTGTATAATCTCATTTGTGGGTCAGTGGCGTTCTCCCGTGGTAAGACCCTGGAAAGTAGTGCTTTCATTCTGTATGGAGTAATGTGGGTTATTTGGGGAATATCCCGCTATAGTGGTATCTATAGCACAAGCAGAGGCTTTAACACTGCAGTAGGAATGATATGCTTTATTCTGTTTAACAGTTTCATTGTATTCAGCACCCTTTTCCTATCTAAGGCCTGGTTTGCGTATTCTCTCACCTTCCAGCTTATCCTGGTCAGCTTCCTTCTAGACTCTCTTAATGCTCTTCCTCTGGGCTATGACATCGCTGTCACTATTATCTTTGGCATTGCTGCCTTCTACTTATTTCTTGCCACCCTATATAATGGCATCTTTGAGGCTCCCCAAATACCAGTTGGCAGCCCCTTTATCAAAATTAGTGGTTTTTCTAATAAGGCATCCAAATGCCCCCATCTGATCTCTACAAGGACCAGCTCTGTGCGACAGATTGCAGGTAAGAAGACAGTTACCATTGTGTTCTGTACATTTTAAAACATGGGTGGCCAAACCTGTCCTCAAGATTTACCAACAGTTCATGTATATCAGGCAACCTGTGGATCTATAGGAATGAATGCAGCATGTTGGAAAATGTGACAGTTAGTAAAGACTACAGCTGTGCACCAGCTAGGTGATCTGGGAAATGTGACAGTTAGTAATGACTACAGCTGTGCACCAGCTAGGTGATCTGGGAAATGTGGATCACTAGTAGACCTCGGGGACAGGTTTGGCCACCCCTGACTTAGAATGTTATGTTTATATTGTATTGTCAGGTCATTGTCACAGGGTTATTAATAATTATCATTTCCATAAAATTCTTCAGTATTTCCCAAATTTTCCTGGGCACATACTGTACAGCAGGGGTGGCCAAACCTGTCCTCAAGATCTACCAACGGTGCTTGTTTTCCAGGCAGCCTGTGGATCTATAGTAGGAATGAATGCAGCAGGTTTTAAAATGTGACAGTTAGTAATGACTGCAGCTGTGCACCAGCTAGGTAACCTGGAAAACGTGGAACGTTGGTAGATCTCGAGGACCGGTTTGGCCACCCCTGCTGTACAGTATGTCATGAATTGTCGAAAGAAAATGATTACTTTTTGCTCACAATATCAACCAAAGCATTAACCAGAATAGTATTTATTTACTGTGTCATTATATGTGTTATATACAATACAGTCCTTAGTCTGTCACATGCTGTAATGCATAATATTGTTCATGCAAATGTATTAATAGATAAGTGAACAAATTACAACTGGTTTACATAAAACGGAACATGGGTAATGCCAGTTTGTAAAATATTCTTTATTAAGAGATTTATAATTACAACATATTTTTGTTCAATACCTTTGCACAGTTTTGATTGATATATTCCATATTCTTCATATATTACCTTTCTGTTTTACACTAGTCGTGAACTAAGGCTATGTGATGATTAATGATGGAGAGCCTTTTTGATTAGCTATAAAGTCCTGCTGTCAGTCTACATGCACTTGCTATATATACATACAGTGATACACTGGTTTATTTATGGACTTCCTGCTGTGACCTTTTGCAGAGATTATGAAAAATGGCGGAATATGTGGTGTTCCGACAGACACTGTTTATGTCCTGGTGGCAGCGTGCAACCAGCCAGATGCCGTGGAGAAGGCCTACAAGTAAGTGCCGATAGTACAGTGTGAGCGTCACTTTATCTATAACTGATAAATTACTATTAACACCTCCTGATATTCTACAGATTTTGCATCAGAGGTGGCTGATAGAGTACACTAAAGCGCCGGTTCTCAAACTCGATCCTCAGGACCCCACACAGTGCATGTTTTGCAGGTCTCCTTAAAGAATCACATGTGAAATAATAAGCTCCACTTGCGGATCTTTTAAAATGTGTGGGGTCCTGAGGACCGAGTTTGAGAACCTCTGCACTAGAGAAACACTCACCCTCTAACATTGATTAATGTATGCTGTACTTTTTCTTCCTGTTCATAGGACAAAACGTCAGGCTCAGGACCGCCCAATGTCATTATGGATTTCAAGTCTAGATCAATTAAAAGCTGCAAAACATTTGTTTAGTCCCCTGTTATGGGACTTCATGGAGGCAGCCTGGCCCTCATCCATCAGCTTGGTGATCCCAAGAGGTGAGCACTTATCACTCTGTTATCTCCAATAGACAGCAATGTGATCTACAGTCTTCTGTATAATCCCTTCTACTACACATTATAATGATGACAACTATTCCCCTGACAGGTCCATGGCTGGATGTGCTTGGTGCCAGAGACTCTGCAAAATACATAGGCACCCCTCAGAGCATCGCAATACGGATCCCAGACTGTGCGGTGACTACACATTTAATTGATATGGTAAGAGAACTGTATGGCTGCTGTAATACATGTACACTGTTTCCTATGCAGCCCTATTATACAGTGGGGGTTATTTTGGTTTGTTTGGATCCTCCATGCGTATGCACGGAAGTCCGATGTTTTGTTTGTGCGTGCCCACCGCAGACTGTTCACCAGGAGCACGCACCCAAGACTGCAGGCAGGGGGCTTAGTGTGGTAGGCAGGGGGATTCACCGATGGGAATGCCCAGCATTTCATAGGCGTTCTCATGAAAACTCTGGACATTCCCATGCAAATCGCCTGGTGACGGTGTCAGCTGCCCGCCCAATTCCTGTCGAGTGTGCATGCATATCTAAGTGACCAGTGATCCCTTAAATATGCGTGCACCTTCCACATCATTCAATGGTTGGCTACCATCGAATGATGTGGGTGTTTCCCCATAGCCTTTAAATGGGTGTTTATGTTAAACATCCATTCGCAGCCACGTGGAAGAACCCAGCATGCGAGGATGGGGCAGGTGGAAATGCGAGAGGCGGGCGGCGTCTGGGGGACTCTCAAGGTTGTGAATGCAGCACCCTTGCGAGTCAACCAGAATAATGGCCAGTACAGTATGTGTTCCTGAAATAATTACAAACATTATAATTACTGTGTAGAAAGTATGTATACAGTATACAGCTTATTCAATATTCTATGATTGACTGATAATATATTTTTTAGGTGGGTCCCATTGCGGTCACATCAGCGAATCCATCCGGAGAAGCAGACACAACTCATCACAACCAAGTGTATGCAAAGTTGGGAGATAAGGTAAAATACAAACAAATGTCTATCCGCATAATATATATCACCTGTACACCTTGAAAAAGGGGGACCACCCCCGAAACGTTGGTTTCATTGCTGTGACAACACGCTTGTTTAAAAGACCCCGGAGTGCCAGTCTGCATTTATTTCTTACCAATAACCCTTCGGCGGGGCACCAGGGCAGCTGTCTTTGTGGAGAGTGCCGGGAAATAAGGGGTGAAACTGAATAGTGGAGTGGAGAGTCTGGGGCATAGGGCGAGGAGCAAGGGCCTTGCCAGGAGCAGCATTGTTGCCAGACCCACTTTACTCTGATATACTGTAGCGCAGTGGTGGCCCTCACTCATGGCCCTCCAGCTGTTGTGGAACTACAAGTTCCAGCATGCCCTGCCACAGGTTTTATACAATGTATTGCTAAATCTGAGGCAGGGCATGCTGGGATGTGTAGTTCCACAGCAGCTGGAGGGCCATGAGTTTGACACCACTGCTGTAGGGGCTGTACCTCCTGCAGCAATAATTGTTACCCCACCGAATTCCATAAGATAAAAGCATGTATAATTGCAGGTTGATGGAGTTCTGTGTGATGGGGCGTCCCCTGAGAATATTGCCTCTACCGTGGTTGACTGCACAAAGCTGGAAACTGGAAACATTGCATTTTTTCGAGTTGGCATTGTCCCCAAATCACAGGTAAATCTTGAACCACAAAACCATTTATTTTTATTGTTGTGGGGTTTTCTTTGTTTTATTATACTTCTTTAGAATGAATATTTACATTTGTAATGTCATTTAGGCAACATTGTGTCTCTGTAAAAGCAGGCCTATCTCCCTTAGAAACAACTGGGGGGTGGGTGTGTAGCAGGGAGACCCAAAACTGGGAACACCCTAAAACACACTTCCCGGCGCTCGGCAATACAAGAAAAAATTCTAGTGTGTTTTATAAATTAAGGTTAATACAGCTGCAGCATATACTCCTGTGAGTCTGTCCCGACTCACACAAAGAGAAGAATAAGGAGGGGGGGTATTGGAGTAGATTGCGCTGCTGTTTTTAAACAATTGAATAAGACAATAAACACACTGGTGGGTGGCATAAGATGAATGAATGATGGACACACTGTTTATATTAAATTATTTTATATGAAAAATAGAAAAAAATAACAAGGCATTTACAGACATAAAATTAATAAAACAATTTCATAATTAGGTGTAGTTATATATATGAACAATAAACCAATTGGTGGTATCCGATTGGATATAAAAGATCGTTGGCAGCAGACACTTAATAGTTCACTACGCTATAATCAATTTGTGAAATATTCACTTTTAGTAATAGAGAAGATGTCCAGGACTGAAAGTCTTTTTATGGACAGTAGCAACAGTGATAGTCAGAACACAGGTAATTTCACATATGCTCACCCTTCGATGTAGAGAATTAAGCTTGGAATTTCTCCAGCGCTCAGTTGTCAAGTTTCACTAATGTAAAGCTTTAAATGCTCCTCTTGGCATATACCGGTGTAGCCAGCCAATGGTTAGGTATAGATTGTACCTTCACTTGCCACGGCGGAAAAGGAGATATTGTATAGTGTGGATGTCCAGGTTCTCTTGTGCAGAGTGAGCGCACTTGGTGGAACAGCTGATGGCCGGCAGCGTGGGGGAATCCGCTGCACTTCAGCTGAAAGATGAGGCTGGAAAGCGATGGTGTGGCGGCAGGTAATTACCTGTGCTGGTGATGAAGCGGCTTGTCAGCGCCGCGAGCCTGCGGCTGGGAATGAAGCCGGCGTATAGCTGTAGACAGCCTGTAGCGTGTGCAGGCTGTGCAGGTAACGTTATCGCAGCTGGCGGGGTCCGGTGACAAGCGGGGACGCCGCACTGATGCCGGCCAGATGATAGAGATGCACGGCAATAGCGGGCTCCAGGGAGATGTTCACATCAACGTGAGGCGGCAATAGGCGGCAGCGTGTAAGGAGCTGCGCTTCTGTTTGTAGATTGACAAGTGTCTGCTTGCGTGGATCAAATGGGAATGACGTCAACGCGTTTCGTCCCCTTCAGTCAAGTGGGAACTTTTTCAAGTCTTGAAAAAGTTCCCACTTGACTGAAGGGGACGAAACGCGTTGACGTCATTCCCATTTGATCCACGCAAGCAGACACTTGTCAATCTACAAACAGAAGCGCAGCTCCTTACACGCTGCCGCCTATTGCCGCCTCACGTTGATGTGAACATCTCCCTGGAGCCCGCTATTGCCGTGCATCTCTATCATCTGGCCGGCATCAGTGCGGCGTCCCCGCTTGTCACCGGACCCCGCCAGCTGCGATAACGTTACCTGCACAGCCTGCACACGCTACAGGCTGTCTACAGCTATACGCCGGCTTCATTCCCAGCCGCAGGCTCGCGGCGCTGACAAGCCGCTTCATCACCAGCACAGGTAATTACCTGCCGCCACACCATCGCTTTCCAGCCTCATCTTTCAGCTGAAGTGCAGCGGATTCCCCCACGCTGCCGGCCATCAGCTGTTCCACCAAGTGCGCTCACTCTGCACAAGAGAACCTGGACATCCACACTATACAATATCTCCTTTTCCGCCGTGGCAAGTGAAGGTACAATCTATACCTAACCATTGGCTGGCTACACCGGTATATGCCGAGAGGAGCATTTAAAGCTTTACATTAGTGAAACTTGACAACTGAGCGCTGGAGAAATTCCAAGCTTAATTCTCTACATCGAAGGGTGAGCATATGTGAAATTACCTGTGTTCTGACTATCACTGTTGCTACTGTCCATAAAAAGACTTTCAGTCCTGGACATCTTCTCTATTACTAAAAGTGAATATTTCACAAATTGATTATAGCGTAGTGAACTATTAAGTGTCTGCTGCCAACGATCTTTTATATCCAATCGGATACCACCAATTGGTTTATTGTTTATATATATAACTACACCTAATTATGAAATTGTTTTATTAATTTTATGTCTGTAAATGCCTTGTTATTTTTTTCTATTTTTCATATAAAATAATTTAATATAAACAGTGTGTCCATCATTCATTCATCTTATGCCACCCACCAGTGTGTTTATTGTCTTATTCAATTGTTTAAAAACAGCAGCGCAATCTACTCCAATACCCCCCCTCCTTATTCTATCTCCCTTAGAGACACAGCTGTGGACAGAATGCTCTGTGCATGCATGCCACACTAATACCCCTTTTACACCGAAAACCTGGCTTCAACCCGGGTGCGACACCCTTTTACACTGGCATCCCTAACTGGCATAATGCCAGTGGGTGACGTCACTGTAGGCTGAGCCGGTGCTGGGAGATGAGAGCATCGAGTTAGTGGGTCCTGGGTTGCATCAAGTTAATACCGGGAACATTTTCAGTGTTGATATCCCGGGTCTCACGACCTGGGTCAGACATTTACACCGCCTGCAAACCCAGGTTTTTTTTTTATGCTCCCGTGCAAAAAAAAACCAGGTTATAAGGGCTGGTGTAAAAGGGGTATTACAGATGACCCCTATGACTATAAGACATTCTATACAATGTTAGCTTTAAAGAAGATTTGCTACATCTCCCCCTATGAATAAAAAAACGAATGTATTGGGATATTACATTCTATAAGTAAACAGTAGACTGTAGCAGTGACAGTGTTGCCTTTGTTGATGCTGTGACTGAGTTGTAGTAATGTTATGTAACTGTGATCTTATGTCAGGTGTTACAGATATTACACCAAGTACAGCAGAAGCACAAACAGGGCCACCTCAATGAGGCCTACATTGGTTCCATAGAAGACCTCACAGAAGACCTCACAGAAGAGATAAGTGACTCCCAGGCTGAACCTGAACCGAAGCCAAACACCCAATCATATGATAATAATGGATTTACAATGGAAGAAGACTGAGAGCGCTACATATACCGAGTACATATTGTTTATATGAATGTATGCTGTTTCCGGTGGAATGACACATGTTCCTCAGATACTGTATTTGTAAATAATTATTTATTTTTTGTAAAAAAGAAAACCAATTAAATTATGTTTTTTTTATATTTGTGTTCTTTTTGTTTAATAATAATTATTCCACGGGGGCTCTACACATTTTGTAACACTGAAGTTCAACTAAAAGAATATTTAAATTTCAGATCTGAAAAAACAAAAATAATTATTACGTTGAACCTGTGTATTTTTAATGGCTGCAGCCCTGGGTTCCTGTTTTCTGGTCAGGTGGAATAAGACCTGATAAGCCATGGCATGTGCTGACTTATTGGGGCTAGTTGGATACTGCCAACTGGATACTGCCCACAGCCTGTAAAATGACAGTTATAAGCTGAGAAGTAGGACAGATGGAGAAGTTGCAACCATAAAGATCCAAACAATGAGTTTATAGAACGTAATTCATAAGTGATAACTAGGAACAGATCCGATGTCACAAAGGACCTACATCTGTTGTATTTGCATCTATGTGCTGAGTACATACATAAAAATGTATTTTAAATCTTGTAAGTGAACCCTACACTACGGATATGTGTGTGTATGTGTATATATATATATATATATATATATATATATATATATATATATATATATATATAGCGTCACAGGATTTCACACACCCGGAAGAGGGAAATAAAGCTTTTTATATATATACAGCAACCACCCGGCACTCAACAATATATATATATATATATATTCCAAATCCAAAGGTACACCTGAAGAGACAAAGTAACTTCTGGTGTACCTTTGGATTTATCCTGTTTGTCTTGACAAAGGCCCCATGTGGGTCGAAACGTCGACTATCATGTTTGACTATTAAAATTGGCTGACTTCTGCTGCTATGATGAGTGCCCTCGCTTTTTATTAAGCACTTGGAATATAATTGGCTATCCGGATTGGATGACCCTTTACTGTGCACCCCTCGTATGGTCCTGACATTTGGATGTGAGTGCGGAGCCTCCTGGCTATATATATATATATATGTGTATATATATATATATATATATATATATATATATATATACATAGGCGTGCGCACGGGGGGTGCCAGGGGTGCACAGGCACCTCCTAATGACGCCCCCCTCGCTGCTGCCGCCTCCTTCACTTTTAAAAAGCCGGCCGTATGCTATCACCCGCTCGGCGCCTCCTTCCCCCCTCCGCCCGGCACCTACATCGCTCCTCCGCCCGGTTGGCAGTAGCAGCCTTTTCCTCCCTTCGTCGGGCAGCGGGAGGGCTGTCCACCCGACGCCTCCTTCCCTCCGCTGCCTGACAGCAGCAGCTTACTTGCTCCCCGTGGTAGTGCTCTCCCCTCCCTCCGCAGGCTCAGGGCAGCTCTGTCCCATATACACGCCACTCTGTATATGGGACAGAGCTGTGTATATAGCACTATGGGGGCATTACATTGCGTGGCATTATGGGGGCATTATGTGTATGGCACTGGCACTACAGGGGGAATTATGCATGTGTCACTACTACAGGGGCATTATGTGTGTGTCACTATGGGGAGCAGTATGTCTATGGCACTATTTGTGGCATGAAAGGATTAGCATTATGTGTATGGTACTACAGGGAGCATTATGTGTGTGGCACTACAGGGGGCATTATGCATGTGACACTATGGGTGGCATTATGCATGTGGCACTATGGAGGGCATTATGTGTGTGGCACTACGGGGGCATTATGTATACAGAACTAAGGGGGGCATTATATGTGGGCAATAAGCATGTAATCCCCCCAGACATCGAGCATGTAATCCCCCAGGCAACGAGCATTGATTTCCCCCAGGCAGCGAGCATGTAATCCCTCCTGGCAATGAGCATGCAACTACCACTGGCAACGAGCATGTAGTCCCTGTGGCAATGAGCATGCAACCCCCCCTCCCCCACGGCCATGTCAAGGAGCATGTAAACCCTGCAAAGAAGAATTTAAACCCTGGCATCGAACATGTAATTCCTATCAACGAGCATGTAGGTAAGCGTACTTATATGGCATAATATGTAAGGGGCATTATGGTGTGTGGAATAATGTGTAATGAGCAATATGGTGTGTGATTATAATATGTAATGTATACATGTTTACACTATATACCTTTGGTGCATGGCATAATGTGTAATTGGCATTGCTGTGTGTGGAATAATGTGTAATGGGCATCACAGCATGTGGCATAATGTGTAATAGGTAATTTGGTGTGGGGCGTAATATGTAATTAGCATTACATTGTGTGGCGTAATAGGTAAATGGCATTACAGTGTGGGGCGTTATAGGTAATTGGCATTAGTGTGTGGTCTAATAGGTAATTGGCATTACGGTGTGAGGCGTAATGGACATCACAGTGTGAGGCGTAACGTGTAATGAGCATCACAATGTGAGGCGCAACATGTAATGGACATTACAGTGTGTGGTATAACATGTAATGGGCATTAGGGCATGTGGTATACTATGTAATGGATGTGTGACATGTAATAGGCATTATGGTGTAAATTTTTGGCGCATGCCTTTGGCGCGTACTGTCACTATTGTCCCTATTTTACCAAAAAATTGTCAAGCCCTGGCATAATGTGTAATCGACATTACTGTGCGTGGCATTATGTGGAATGGGCATTACTGTGCGTGGCATTATGTGTAATGGGCATTACAGTGTGTGGCATTATGTGTAATGGGCATTACAGTTTACATTTTTACAGTGTGCCTGCGGCGCCCACTGACCCTGTTTCTGGTACGTGTGGGTGGAAAAGCCCATGTACATAAATAAGTTACCTTCTATTTAGTTTGCATTTATGCCCAGTAGGCAGTGATGGACACGCCCAGTAGGCGGTAATGTATACGCCCAGTAGGCATGATGGACACGCCCCTCCAATGGTGCACCCCCTAAGAAAATGGGCTGCGCACGACTATGCATATATATATATATATATATATATATATATATACAGAGTACCACAACACTCGCCATCCCTGCGAATGGGGTGCAAGCAGCACTCGCCATTCCCAGGTTGGGGTGAAGTGGCCTGTGACCACATGCTCTAATAAATACAAATACAGGGACTCAACACTCTCCATAATGAACTAACTCACCTTAGTATACAATTAATCAAATAAATAATGGGGTTTTAGTTCATGAATTGATCAATGCATTTAAGCTTGCAGCCCATCGCCAAGGGACCCCATTTCACTGCAAGTCCTACACTAACAATTGTCTCTCAAGAGCCTGCCAACTGCTGACACATCATAGCTAAAGTGGACATGTGTTTTTTCATGGTTTAAAGCTCACCTGCCAAGTGCCTTATGGCTTTTAAAGATGAGGCAGTCACCTAACACAACACCTGACTTAGAATTAAAGGGGCAGCTGTCACAGGTTAGTGTAGGACTTTCAGTGAAATGGGGTCCCTTGGCGATGGGCTGCAAGCTTAAATGCATTGATCAATTCATGAACTAAAACCCCATTATTTATTTGATTAATTGTATACTAAGGTGAGTTAGTTCATTATGGAGAGTGTTGAGTCCCTGTATTTGTATATATATATATGTGGTAGCCGCCACCTTAGCGGTAGATATATACCCTTGTTGTAGATATGTATATATTATGAATGTACATTTAATGTCATACTGCAAGACTCATAGAGAATATTTTATGTTTTGTGTGATAATTAAACCCCATAGGGGACATTAAATGTATGTCTATAGGCATGCCTCCACAGAAGGCAAGAGACTGTTCTTTTAATGGTTTTACACTGTGCTCCCCGCCAGAGAGACATTAGACAGGGAGCAACGAACTGCTGGCAGAAAACCCCTATGTCGATAAAGTTATTCAGCCCATGCACAGGACTGGCACCGTGAGCCACGAGAGCCTTGGTAAAAAACTGACAGCCGTTAAGGGCTGTTGGGCAGTTGCTGGAGCAGTGAGAAAGTTAGCAGAGCTACGCAGCTGGAGAGGAAGGTGGAGAGAGGTGCTGGGGAGAACCGGACTGCTTACCAGCGTTCAGACGATCCCCCTAAATCTGCGGTGATCCAGCAGTGAGTGTCGGAGGGAGCCTCAGCGGTGTTACGCTTCCCAGCTTCAGACGGGGAGCTCCGGAGTCCAGAGGTGTCATCAAGGAGGCGGCGACCAGGCGGGCCGCAGCGTCATCCAGGAGGCGGAGAGGGGCGGCAACCAAAGCGGTGATCGTCCGGAATCTGCAGCAGACACTGAAAAGAGAGGAGGTGTGGTGAGTCGTGACCCAGCCCCAAACAGGCGGCCCAACACCTCCCCAGTCCCGCCTCCCGCACAGCATATGACACCTTACTAAGTCTAAGTGACAGTTCACAAGTAGCACCCCGCTGCTCCGCTCAGCCAAAGCCGCATATTTGTGTGCTAAGCCAGCATTAACTCTATGAGTGACCTATGTTCAGGACTTAATTACAAGTCTATTCTCCAGTATTAGGGGAAGCAAATCTCCCAGCCAGTATATTCTGGGTCAGCAGCTATTACTGAGGCGACAGTGATTATAGAAGAACTTTATCATTAAAGACTTTTATTGCTCTCATAGTAACCAATAGACTCTCTAACCTGGGAGCTTTAGACCACAGCTGCCAATCCAACTAGAACTTTAGGAAACTACATCTGGAGATAGCATTACTAGCAGCAGTGCACCAGTACAATCTTAAGCCTCATTCAGTAATCACAGGGACAATTCATAGAGCACAGTCTCCAGTGAACAGAAATTAATTCTGCATTGCAAACAGCAGAGAGTTCAAGGCAGAGCACGGAGAATTATTATAAAGAAAAGTGTCAGCGCAGGTTATTCCTTTATTGACAGTTTATTCTTCGAATTGGGTATATACCAAGGCAGGACATTATTTAGGAAGACTTACCTGATACGTTTCCCACTTTGGATTACAAATATCTAGGAATAAACATCGCAGCGTGGGACCTGAAATCCTACAATAGAAAGGATAGACAGTTATTAAAAGCGTTTATATTACAGGTGACTATAGTCATAAAAAGAGCTAACTCCAGACTATTATCAGTCAGAAATATTATTGCGCAATAATAACCCATTTGGGTAACTAAAGGCCTTATAGGAAACGAAAGGTATTGGGGAAATGTTTAACGTTCTAATGTAATTGATATAGAGTAAATGTTTTAGCAGCAAATTAGTTTGCCTATTTATAAAAGTAATAACTACCTAGGGTAACAATTTAGACAGAGGGCTCTGGGTGTTGGTAGAGTATTTATTTGCGTTATTTACCATCGTAACGTTTTGATTATCCATTATAATTGAAGTGCTAAATACTTATTTATTCTGCTGTCAAACGGTGGAACTGATTCTTAAGTATTATTGTTAGACAGTAACTTCTCACAAATGTTATGTGAGTGAATGTTTGTATTTGCATGTTGATATCTCATGCCCAATAATAACCTTGATTTCAAGCAGGCTTTCATCGAAAGCAGAGTTCCAGTGTAATAAAACTACCTTATTGTTTTATTTGTGTTTTATTGTAATGAACTGTCCATAAGTGTATATCTGGATATCCTGTAAATGAAAAGCGATACTTACCTGTAAAGTAGAAGATACTTACCAGTGAGGACTACATATATATATATATATATATATATATATATATATATATATATATATATATATATATATATATATATACGTAAAACAATTAACATAGCGCTGATGATAATTATGACAATGAGGGGATAGTCCGTCTCCTTCCCACACAACTAGGGAAGCTTTATGGAACATCAAGTCCCAGAATGTCCACTGTCAGTTTTTCTTTTCTCACTCAGGGAAAACACACTGGAGTAATTAGCTCCGGCTGCTCCGTTCTCCACCCCTCCGGGCACCTGATCCAGCAGGTATAGTATCTAGCAAAATAAACACACAGAACGGGCGCCTTGTGGTGCAAATAACGTTTTGATATAGGACTTTTTTATTCACGCTCATAAAATGCGGTAGGAATAAATCACATTACCGAGGTTGGCGGCTCCACATCGCAGGTTAAAAAGGCATAAACAGCCGGCGCACCGCGCTTCGCACGTAGGAGCAGGTTACAGCTCACTTCACAAGGCTCCTGTTTGACAGACGCCCCAATGCGTTTCATCATCAGACTTCGTCAGAGGGCTGTAGCTGGTGATAAGGTGCGCTGCTAACTGCGGCTGGTGAAGGGATAGTCAGTCCCTGAAATTATATAGAGTAAACAAGAAAAAATACCAGCGCTGGCTTAGTTTCTCAAATAATTCATATATGACAGTTTCTTACAAGTGAAATTTTTTTTAATATATGTGTATCATACACAAAATAAAATAATTATTACATAGACACTGATGATAGAGTATATAATATCCCTTATAGACACTAAAGGTACTCCTATATCTAGGATATGAATAACTGGATGGGGTTAGTCTCTATTTTGCAGCAGCAATAAATGACCAGGTGGCCATTTCCAGATGGGTAGTTTAGTGTAACAGTTGTTTTCTAGTAAATGTCCGGTAGACCTGGATATGGATAAGTTGATGGTTGCAGGTCCAATCCTTAAGGTGTGTATTAGGATTACCAGATAGAGAATTGAGTCCCGTGTCCAGTATATATAGAAGGAGTCCGTTATCCTCAGGAGTACAGTGGTGTCAGGGTGTATCAGGTATTTAGGAAGCTCTACGCGTTTCTCTGGGAAAGGTCTCCCAGCTTCCTCAGGACCAGAAAGCTATAATTAAAATAATGCATAAAATACATTTATAGCAACGCTATTTAGCATAACATAGTTATACATTAATAAGAACCTTTCTAGGCATTTAAAACAAATACACTTATCAATAGCGAATAATTTTACCTACAGAAACAAATGCATATCAATGAAACACAGTGGCGTAAGTTAGTCCATGTAGCTCGGTGGCAAGATAAAAGTTAGTGCCCCAAACCCCACCCCCACCCCCATAGCTAGATAGCTAGAGAGAGGGATAATGAGAGAGAATGGATGAAATAATTATGGAGAAAGAGAGAAACAAGAGTGTCAGAGAAAGAAGGAATGTTAGGGAGAGAGAGGCTTTCATAGACTCACCCTTACCGTCCGCCGCTGCAGCACCTCCTACTCAGATCCCGTCTCTTAGTTGGAGTGGACTGTCTCCTGCCCGACTACCGGCTCTTCGGCACTTTCTCACAGTGACATTGTTGGCTGGCTGGCTTGCTCAGCCTCAGGCAAGCCGACCTCCGCTCCAGCAAGGTGGAAATAGGAAATTAGGAATCACCATTCTTTTGAATGGTGATTCATATTCGTATTTTCCGATGGTGTATACATTCGTATTTTTAATGTGCGATAAATACTAATACGAATATTTGTATTTTTGGCATAGTAAATGCCCAAAATACGAATACGGCAAAAAAAAATCGTATTTTATTATGGAAATACGTTTTTTTTTTTACAAATTAATCTTAGTAAATTTCCCCCACAGAGCCAAACCTGGATAAGTGGGAAACCGCAATTCATTGTGGACAGGAGCACCAGAAAAATAAATGTTATTGTAGGTGATAGCCATTTAAGGAGAGAAAATGCCCTAGTGATTTGTTAAATGAATGAATAATGCTTACCTGTCACCTGTAGATTCAGTGATCCCAATTATTTTAAGCAAAAGTCTTTCTCTGTTCCCACCTCTAATATCAAGATTAACCTGGTCTATTCCCATAAACCGCAACCCACTGGGATTACTGGCTTGGCAAGTAGCAAAATGCCGTGGGACACTGTGGTTTGTCACCTTATTTTTTATATTTCGATAGTGTTCCAGAATCCGGACCTTCAGCATCCTTTTTGACTGGCCAATATAACATTTCCCACACGGACAGGATAGCAAATATACAACATGACTGGTAGTACAATTTTTTAACCGAAGATGAATTCGTAAAAAAAAAATCGTATTTTCATAGGAAAATTTGGTGTATTCGTATTTTTTGCATTTACTTTGCCAAAAATAAGATTTTTCGTATTCGTATTGATGATTCATTCATATTTGTATTTACAAATACGAATGAATACACCATCGCTAGAATGCGACAGGAATCACCATTCAAAAGAATGGTGATTTCTGATTTACTAAGCGGCCGGCCGCTAATTGGCGTAAAACGGCCACAAATGGCCGGACAAATGCGCCAGGAAAATACACTTTATTTTCCTGTCGTATTTGACAGAAGCCTGCACGGATCAGTCAGATCCGTGCAGGCTTCAGTGTAAAAAAAAATAGAAAAATAAATAAATAAAAATGGCGTGGGGTCCCCCCCCACAGCCGTAACCAGCACCAGGCTGAAAGAGCTGGGGCTGGTGATTAAAAAATCAAATCAGGAAACCCGGCAATTAGGGGTTCCCTGATTTTTTTAAACCAGCCCCAGGCTCCAGGGCCGGGGCTGGTTACCAAAATATGGGGGACAAAATGACTAGGGGTCGCCTTTATTTTAAAAACCAGCCCCAGGCTCAACCAGCCAGCAGGGTAATGTCACAGCCGAGTCACACTTATTATATAAGGTCCCGCGGCCAAAACATTAACCCTACTGACCAGTCAGCCTGAGCAGGGGTCCTGGGGGAGTGGGGATCCCCCCCCCCATTGAAGAACTTACCTGCCCACGCTGAAGCCTGGTGCTGTCCCCGGTACCCTTGGGCTGTGGGTACCGGCAGGGCAAACTAATAGGAGAGACGCTGAAGGTTCATCTTCAGCGCCTCTCCTTCGAACGATTCTATTGGCCACCTAGCGCCAATCAGGAGCTGAATTTCTCGCGTCTCTCCTATTAGTTCGCAAGAGGGTACCGGGACACTTGCGCTTTTTTGTTTTCTGAAGACCCGGACTACTTCAGGAAAGAAGAGGACCAGATCTTCTCCGGAGGAGACTTGTAAATATAATTTGCACATGTCCCCAATGGATTTCTTCGGACACCGGACCCAGACCAGAACTCCGACACCGGACCAGGACAACGGACCTGTACCGAGGGCTACCTACGGGCTCAAGATAGATAAGTATCAGTATGTATGGGCTATGTATGTATTAAAGTTTAATTTTTCTTATGTGTCAGTGTGATTTTATTTAACTATTGGTTTTGCTGTGGAACTAAAATTCCCAGCAAGCCCATTAATGGACCACATGCTGGGACTTGTGGTTCTCCTAGTCCTAGTATGCGATTCAGGCTTGCTGGGACTCATAGTTCCACAGCAAAACCGAATGGTTTATTCTATTTTATTACACTGTAATCAGCCCGGTACCCACAGCCCAGGGGTACCGGGGACAGCACCAGGCTTCAGCCTGGGCAGGTAAGTTCTGGAGGGGGGGGCCTTCATTGGTGGGGATCCCCAGGACCCCTGCCCAGGCTTACTGGTCAGTAGGGTTAATGTTTTGGCCGCGGGACCTTATATAATTTTGTCCCCCGTATTTTGGGAACCAGCCCCGACCCTGGAGCCTGGGGCTGGTTTTAAAAATTCAGCGAAGCCCCTATTTGGCCGGTTTCCTGATTTTTATTACCAGCCCGGCTCTTTCAGCCTGGTGCTGGTTACGGCCATGGGGGGGGGGACCCCACACCATTTTTTAAATTTATTTATTTATTGTTCTATTTTTTTTAACACTGAAGCCTGCACGGATCTGACTGCTGGAAAGCCAAATACGACAGGAAAATTAAGTGTACGAATATTTGTATTTTGGGCATAGTAAATGACAAAAAGACGAATACGCCAAAAAAATCGTATTTTATTATGGAAATACGTTTTTTTTTAAACGAATTAATCTTAATAAGTAAGTATTAATAAGTAAATGTCCCCCACAGAGTCAAACCTGGATAAGTGGGAAACCGCAATTCATTGTGGACAGGAGCGGCAGAAAATTAAATGTTATTGTAGATGGTAGCCATTTAAGGAGAGAAAAAGCCCTAGTGATTTGTTAAATGAATGAATAATGCTTACCTGTCACCTGTGGATTCAGTGATGTGGCACAATGATCCCAATTATTCCACCATTTATACAGACCACCCGTTAGTTCTCATAGGCAAATGCAGCCTTATGCTGGCCATACATCAGATCAACCTTTCCTCCAACTATCCAATTAGTTGGCTGGATGGAATAAAAATCTGGTACTGGATAGGACTAAATGTAATATATAATTCAGTAATTTGCTCTCAAATTCTGGAAACGGACAAAACTTGTTGATCAGACAAGGTTTTGTACTACAGTATATTGTCCTGAGTTTGCGAGCAAATTGATGATCAGTAGCTCCCATACAGTACCAGATTTGTTAGTCCATCCAACTAGTTGGATGGTTGGATGAAAGTTTGTCTAGTGTATGGCCAGCATTAGGGAGGTAGGGACACTTGTGAGGAGAGGAGCAGGACACATATAGGACTGTAGAGGAACATGCAGGTAGGGGGGCAGAAGATAGGCTAAAGAGAGCTGTTACATTGGGCCTTATTCTAGTTCACTCTTTCTGATAAAATCCTTCTTAGATGGACAAAACCATGTGCACTGCGGGGGGGGGCAGATGTAACATGTGCAGAGAGAATTAGATTTGGGTGAGTTATTTTGTTTTTGTGCAGGGTAAATACTGGCTGCTTTATTTTTACACTGCAATATAGATCTCACTTTGAAAAAAAAACCCACCCAAATCTAATTCTCTCTGCACAAGTTACATCTACCCCACCTGCAGTGCACATGGTTTTGTCCATCTAAGAAGAATTTTGTCAGAAAGAGTGAACTAGAATAAGGCCCATCGTTACATAGTTACATAGTAACATAGTAGGTGAGGCTGAATAAAGACTTGCGTCCATCTAGCTCAACCTATGTTTATAATAGTTTATCCCTTGTTGTATAGTATGTTCCGATATTTTAAAGACAGATTATGTTACTTATTCGTACCCATGGATGTTTTCAACCAATAAATGTTTATCCAACCTTATTTTAAACGTATTTATAGTGTCTGCCGACATTACTTCTTTCGGGAAGAGAGTTCCAAAGTTTAACTGTTCTGAATGTAAAAGTATTTTTTTTCTAGATGAACAAAATATTTTTTCTATTAATCTAAACTCATGCCCTCTCGTCCTAGATTCCAGTCTAGATCCAATCAGAAAAAAGGGTGTTTGACAGTTCCTTATATTGGCCCCTAATGTATTTATACATATTGAGCATGTCACCCCTTAAACATCTCTTCTCTAGTGTAAATAGTCCCAGATTGCTTAATCTTTCCTCATAGCTTAAACTCTCCATTCCCCTAATTAGCTTTGTTGCTCTTCTTTGGATTTTCTCTAATTCTATGATGTCCTTTTTATAGTGTGGGGCCCAGAATTGTACTCCGTATTGGAGGTGAGGTCTAACCAATGATTTGTACAGAGGCATAATTACTTTTGAATCCCTAGTTTTCATGCCCCTTTTAATACATGCTAGAGTTTTGTTGCCCTTTTTTGTTGAGATATTAGATTGAGCACTACACCCTAGTTTGTTGTCTATTTGGACTCCTAGATCCTTTTCTAGCACTGAATTACCCAATTCATCCCGCTTAGGTTATAACTAGCACACTGGTTATGTCTCCCATAACTTTGCATTTGTTCACATTGAACCTCATCTTCCACTTTTTTGCTGACTCATCTAGATTGTCAAGATCATTTTGAAGCATGGTGACAGCTGTCCCTTTGTAAAATATGTATATTTCAGGGGTGTGGGCTGACTGCATAAAGTGTGTCCATGCTTTCATATAAAAAAAAAAAAAGTAATGGAGGGGAGAGGCACCATGAGCCTTTCAGCCAGTGAGGAGGGGGTGGGGGGTGGTGATCACTGTGACACCTCCCTGCTCCCCCCCAAAAGTCAGAGGTTCCTTATGGGCAGCTGCAGGTGTCCTTCCACCATTGCATGAGGTTGACTAGATCGCTACGGTCTAAGACCAATGAAAGGCCCATTATGTTCTTGGGAGGGGTTCTGCAGCATGAAGGAGATAGTAACTGTGGTGTAGTGGGTGGTCCGCAGCAGCAGCAACATGTTCAATCAACCGACAATGGCAAAACATCGACATTTATCATGCCGACAGGTCAAGCAATTATGGGACAAAAACAGACTTTTTTATACTTTACCATCCCAGTGGACCTGGAGGGGTAATATATATATATATATATATATAGTGGGTAGACGGACTGGCACTCTCCTATCCGGGTCAGCCGCCCTGGTGCTCGGCTAAGCAATAAGTAAATCGATGGGAAAAAAGCAGGCACTCCAGGGACTGTCTTTTAGCATTGTTTTTTCAATACACGCTTTAAACCAAGTCCCTGGAGTGCCTGCTTTTTTCCCATCGATTTATATATATATATATATATATATATATATATATATATATATATATATATGGAGTGTATAGGGAGCGCTAAAATTATCCACCACCTAGTAGGTTTTCACCGCTAGTATAGAGTGAATCAATGTACAACTGGTAATCATAAAACATCGATTTTAAAAAGGTCGACACTCAGGACTCGATACCTATAGAGGGAATAATACATTCAATATGTGACTGCTCGAAAATATCCCTAGAGCATATGAATATCCCTAGAGCATATGAATATCCCTAGAGCATATGAATGTAAATTTACATACCAAGGTGTGAACGAATGATCCCTTGGAATTAAAAAAGAAAGATGGGGTGGGAAGCCCAATAGTAACCAATATCTAAAAAAATATATATTAAATTGGTAAAGGTGTAACCCTATAATAATGGAACGTAAGTCCCTTAAAAACAATGATGATGACAGTGAGTCCATATTCAACAAGTTGTACTTTGTTGTATTCACTCTAATGCCAGGCACCGTCTGAGCGACCGACGCAGTGGGACCTCTAACCATCACGCTGCGCAGGCCGCACCTCCCATCTGACCGCTCACCATTGAGTCCTGTTTTCAGCTTCGGCTGCCCGCCCTCCAGGCGGCTATGCTGCTGCCACCGACTTCACCTGCTCCTGTCTGCAGAATGTCTGCCCTGCTCCCGCTCCCTATACCCACTGATGTCTGCCCTGCTCCCGGCCGCCCGCCCATGTAAGTTAAATTAATGTGCAGGGCGGCCGGAGGGGGAAGGGGGGGGGGTCAGTGTTCGTTTTTTGCTCATTCTAACTGCCTATACTGCTTAGAGATGTCATTCTAGGGATCCCGGGAATCCCGGGATTGAGCATTTTTCAATCCCGATTTTGAACACCGGCATCCGATGGAATGCTGACCACATCGTGTGTAGAATTATATCATCTGTACATCAGGAAATGTTGAAAATAAACAACCATCAATTAGATTCATCCTCTACAAGATTGTCCTCACAAATAAGGTCGATTTTCAATATATTTCTGCTTCAGCCCCCTGTTCTGCGAGAACCTTGAGAGAAGGAGATTATTCTGTTAACAAGAATTGTCCCACACTCTGTAGTCAACAACTTTACAGCAATATACTGTAATCACCTTCAGTAAAGTCTTATTCACACGACCATTTTGCAAATTGACATTAGCAGAAGGAAAATGCAATCGCCATATTAAATCCACAGACTTAGGGGGTTATTCTGTTTGGTACGGTGAAACGTACGTACGGTCCGTTACACCATACGTTTCCCGTACGCTCACGGTGAGCGTAAGTCCGCCCACAGAACAGCCGCACATGGACGGTCACAGACACCGACAATGGGGAGTGGCGTACACTTGAGCGTACGCCACCGTGTACGGACGGATCTCCCTCTTAGCCACCGATACCTGGCGTACATCAGAGCGTACGCCACAGTGCACGGACGGATCTCGTCCGTTTTCCATCCGACACCTTCGTATATCTGAGCGTATGCCACATGCAAACATGTTCTAATATTGTTCAAAATAAGACTTTAGAGTGTGATAGGCAGATGTTGGGATCCTTTGTTAGAGATATGTGATTGCAATAATGTGCTTGGTGGCATCTTACATACAGAATGTGCTACATAAAATTCATAGCACATATGAAAGTGCATAAATGTATGTTGTTGGGCAAAAATATAAAGATTGTGTGCAAAATAGTGGCCATGGCCTTAGGACATCGCTCCACCATTGCAAGTAGAAATTAAGTCCAAAAACATCCTTGTTGCTCTTAGATGTGGTTTATGTGTCTTTTTCATAATAAAAAACTGGTATGTTTGTGTTACAGTGAAAAAGTTGACACATGTCAACTTCTGTGAATTGAGTGTCCTGCTTTTGAAAGTAAAAAAAACACTTTCTGAATGGGTGTAGATGGTTATAAAATAACTACCTGGACATATATAACCAGGTATTAGAATGAATATTAGCTAAAATTAAACCAACCTTTATATGTTGAGAAGTGTAGAAAGATATGCTTCCAAGGTGTTTGAGGGCTGTGTGTGGCTTGCAGGTAGTGAAATAATGTTTTTCACTTAATAGTAATTCTTATTACATTCAGGTGTATGTGTTTGACTAGTAATCAGCGTTAATTAGCAGACCCAGGTGTCCGCTCTCATGCGGTATCTCTAGGGGTGGTCTGGAGCTATCTTTGGCGTACGCCTGTTTTTGGGCCAAAATGCACGGTGCGTTCACCGATCGAGGCGGTTGTGGCACCGTGCATTTTGTGTACGCCCATCAGTGGTGCAAGTAGAATTTTTTTCTTGGTGGTACTGATAGCCTCCACCAAAAATGGGCGTGGCCATGTGTCATGAGGGGGCGTAGTCACACAAAGCTAGAGGAGTGACTAAATGACAATAGAGGCGTGGACACAGGAGACAGGGAATGAGAAACAGGGAATGGCTGGGGGTGGGTTGGCTCTTGCTTGGGGGAGAGCCAGGCAGCTTGTGCTTACAATTGTGGAGCCTGCTCTTCATGCTGCCGGCGCCGCTGATGCCTGTCAGTGTGACAGGCTAAATCAGCAGTAACTGGTAGCTGCATACAGCACCAATCATAACGCTGGGTGGGTGGGCGGGCCGCAGATGCATTATATTTAGACTTAAAATAAAAATAGAATTGACAGTAAGTCAGGGGGTAAGTGGTACTGCGTACCTGCAACATATTTCTTACAGGTACTCCGTACCACACAGTACCCCCTTACTTGCAACACTGACGCCCATGTGTACGCCCAGTTTTCCTCATTATTCTGGCCGCTCCCATAAAAACGCCCACATGCCACCCACAATGACGTACTCTTGCGGACAGGTTTTTTCGCACGGAGAGACCCGTCCATGAGCAGTGTGAGGTCGCCACACATGCGCATTGCAAAAGCTACGCATGCGCAGATGAAAAAAAAAAATGATCCGCCCGTATTTGGTCCCACCGTACCAAACAGAACAAACCCCTTAGTCCCACAATATCTCCCCTCTGACAAGCATACACGTAGTGGCTTCTCTGAGACCAACTGTCCAATTAAAGTCTGTAACCTACTTTCCTATCCCATATGGTTTACTAGTCACACACGAAACTTTGAATTATCTGAAGCAAAATAATATGAATTCATTAATTTGGCCCCTGTTATGACATGGTTCATGGCCCACACTTTTATAATGTATAAGATGTATAATGTACTGTATGCAAAGGTTAAAGTGGGGATGAACTGAGTGGAACTGAGTTCCAGCACCTACAATTGTAGGGGGAACTTAGTTCCTCCTCCACCACAGCCTTGCACAGTAATTCCAACAGAAAAGCCTGTCCCCACAGCTTCCTTTTCTTGTTCAACTTATGTGATGCCATACCCTCACCGCAGCAGAAGTGAAGAAGAGAGGAGAGGAAGTTGCTGGAGGGACAGAGACAAATATGTGTATAAAGGGCACTAGCTGTGGGCATTATGCATTTAAGCAATACTACAGTGGGCATTATGTTTAAGTGACACTACTGTGTTGCAGAATTGTATAAGTTATGCTACCTTTCCAGGACCACTTTAAGCCCTGACTGTATGCTATATATTTCCTTATATTACTTGCACTGTAATTATCTTATTGTTAATTCTGATAATTAGACAGGTTGGGCTTTGAAACAAAAGTGTAGTTATGCAGACCTTGCCCAAATAAATAATGGGTTATATAAAAACCAAAGGTTATTTCCCTTTATGTGATGGAGATTGTGATTACTTGGACATGTTAGTGAATAATTTCTTCCTTGTTCCTTGAGTAGATTTTATATGAAGTTATTTTTCTAATCTGTTATCAGCCAATTCAATTTAGCTGAGACAATCATTAAGGGCCCCATACATCAGCAATTAATTGTGACAATTTTCAGATATGGAGATGATTGCCACAATTAATTTTAGATGTGTGGGCTCCCCCTTTTGGCAATCCCAATCAAAATCGCCAATCGATTGCTTAATCAGGTTTTTAAACATGTTTAATAATCTGGTATTATCTGCAGATCTTTTTTATATGTGTGGGCATTCCCAATTCGTCTTCTTCATCTATTTACATTATGAACAGCTAAAATGACAATCAATTGGGCAATTTCCAGATATGAAGATGCAATCTTTAGATGGAAAAATCTGCCGATCACTGAAATAAATCTGTAATGTGTGGGCAAAGTCAGATAGATTGTAAAATCCATTTATCTGGCCAAAAAATCCCTTTATCTGGAAATCCATAAATTGTGATTGCTGATGTATGGGCCCCATTACTGTTTCTGACTGTACCAATCACACAATGTTTGCTCAGCCACCTATCTGCACCATAGGGCATGTAATAGCAGTTTTGGCACTGATACAGTAAAACAGCAGCACACTTAATGATATTGTAACCATGCCATTTAATATTACTGCATTACATACCTCACTGCAGAGATCCCAATGCCAACAACAATATTAAACCCACTAATTGTGTAGATGTTCTAAATTATGATCATTGGAATAACCACTGTTGAGTTGACCTTTAACAATCCCTTTTCCCATACGTCTCTATACTCTTGGTCTTTATCTGAATTATAGTTGTCAGCCTCTACATAATTATAGAATATATTAAATAAAAATAATTGTATAGGAAGTGCTGTATACAGAAAAAAACAGGTATTTTGTAATTTTATTAAAAATATATATAATAAACATCAGAATCTCACTATAAATAACATTGCAATGTATAGCACACTTAAAAAAAACCTTTATGAAATATAATGCTATAAACATAGCTATAAGGAATGAAAAAAAGTGAACAGTCTTCTTTCTGTCTTGATTTCTATAAGTATAAATCAGAAACTGATTAGTCAGCTTCCCAATTGTAGCCAATAATTAATAGCTCAATCCAATTAGTCATGCAGAATTAGTGAGGTTAGTAAATGGATTAAAGTATCACGGCATAATATTTAACTGTTGTGGTTCATACTTAATCGGCTTAGTGTACTTTACGGAGCCCAATCTGAATGCTTTAATCCATCTACAAATGAATACAATTGGGAAACTGACTAATCAGTTTCTTATATATACTAACAAAAATCTAGACTGAAGGCTGTCTGTACACTCATGCCTTCCTGCTAACTATGTTTATAGCATTATAATTCAAAAAGTTTTTTTTTAAGTTTTTCAAGTGTGATATACATTGGAATTATACAGGGGGATACTGATGTAATATATATATATATATATATATATATATATATATTGTGGGTTTTTACCGCATTTTCATATGCAGCAAAGCCCCACCACTGGGGCTTCGCTGCGCGGGGTTCTAGATGGCATAACCCCATAGAAACCTATGGGCTTCCCTTCGCTCCCCGCGCGCCCCCACCAATCCGCGTCGCCCCCCCCCCCCCCTGGGTCCGGGCAGCCTTCTGCTGTGCTGCATGGACCAGTGATCTCCTCCTCCCTGCACAGCTTCCGGGTGCAGGGAGGAGGAAACGGAGCACCCACAAAGCGGGTAAGGGTTCAGGGAGGGAGGGGGGACCCGCAGCACATCGCCAGCCATCACTTTTGCATTCATAATCACATATGTTACTGCATACTGTATGTGATTACTAACACTGCGAGTGCCAGCGATGTGCAGCCGGAGTTATTAAAGAATCCCGCCCCTGATCTGCAAATGTTTTAAAATGTTGCCATCGCCAAACTTATCAGATATTATTAAAAAATTATAAGCCCATTTTTGTGGCTTATCTTTTTTATATAGAGGTATAAGCGAGGTTACCTGGTGATATGTATACAAATCCATTGCACGTGTAGGTGTTCCAGGCAGCGTGCAGGATCGATGTTTGTGAGATCTTACACGTGCAGTAGGTAAGACACAGAGGGGAGATGTAGAAAGCAGTGGAAATAGTGAACAAGTGGAGACGTAGCCTATAGAAACCAATCATCTTTGAGGTATCATTCACACATTCTAGAAAATTATAGTTAGAAGTTCATTGGTTGCTGTAGGCAACCTCTCTACTGGCCCAATTCTCCTCCTGCTTCCTACACCTCCCCAGAGTATATGTATTAGGCTGATACGCTGTGGCTCTGGCTGGGATCAGCGGAGGGAGGAGATTTCACATCCTCCGATAAGTGGCAAAGCAGGCATTTCTATAGCGACAAATCACAGATTACTCTGCAATACTATATACCTCTCTGCACAGTGACGCCTTTTAGTACAATCCATAATGAAAGCCAGTTTTTCCATAGTTTACACTGCACTTTCCACCAAGCACATAGAACGTTGTTGAACATAACTCCTTTTTTAACAAAGACCTTCATTGCCAGACAATCTACGCAGAGCACCAGAACGACACTGGACCTGAATGTCTAATCTCGATTGATCGAGCAATGGAATGTGCACACGATCGCACAATGCATGGTCCCGCGGTTCATGAGGTCTGCTCTCAGATCAGACATGCTGCACGTCTCATCCATCGGCTCTCATTACGGTCATGAAAAGATCGTATGTGCTTTTGAAGCATATCCAATCGCTCGTTTGACCCCTCCAAGACCTGTATACAATCAGTTCGTATGCAGCTCCCAATGTATGGCCAGTAGTATGGCTTGGAGGTGACCCCTAATATTAAGTCCATGCTGTGCAGATTGTTGTCATTCCAGCTTAATCTCCCAACTCTACTATTTACTAAAAATGTATTTTGGTTAGATTAGAATTACAAGTATTGTCTTCACTATTTCCTTATATTAGTAATAAAGGCAAAATAATATCCCTTACGTGTTCCACCTTTTGTAATTATCTTCGGCTTCTAGATAAGCTACAATTGTAACATCACATTGGCATGCAAGAGATTTCATTTGAATCTTAACAGGGAATTTATTACGGAACAAAAATTAAAATCTTCAAACATCAGTAACTTTGTAAATATTAACTGGTACGGCCCTTGTTTGTTTTAAAAGCATTGGTTTGTCACATTATATTAACACATACAAGGAAATGTCATGATATCACTTGCTATTGCTAAAAATATATAGCCTGTGTTGCAATTTGGTTGTCATGAAACTATAAGATTCTTTGAAGCGGAGAGGAAACAGCCTCTGCATTCCACTGTCCACACAACCATCATCACCCTGTTCCCAGCCATGACTCAGTGAGCTGGTAATACCAGCCTGGTATATTACTGATAGGGCGAAAAGGCTTTATAATGATGATTTAGGGAAATAATGGAATTTCCAGTGCAGGGAACCCTACATGGCTTCATTCTTGTACAAGGACACTACTAGTGATTATCTAAAAGTCAATAACTTCTTTAACAAAGCCTACATTAGCTACAGGATTTATATGTTCTCAACACTTTTAAAACCTACTTGGAAATAGCTTGTAATTCATTCTAATCAAACTGTACACATCAAAATGAAACCAGTAACAGACATTAAGCCGTGTATTGGCTTATGTGAACATTGTGTACAATTTGTATTTATGTTAGTTCTACTGAATTACCTATTACTGTAAATACCATTCAATGTAGACTTTCTATTCTAATACATTTTTTAAGGCATTCATATTTTTAATATGTTTTTTTTCTGATATAAATAATGGAGATAACTTATTGAAAAAAAAAAAAAAACAACAGGTGAATTGGATCTCACGACAAAGAAGACAGAGTGCTTCTATTGTACTTTGGGTCTACAATGTGTTTGTACTGCTCATGTTACAATTTAAAAGGTTGCTGTACATATATATTCTCTGTGGTTAGGCTGTGCATAACTCCGGACAAAGCTATAACAAGGTTCCACTTAGGGGCATAACTAGATTTTTGTAGGCCACATAACAATATTTTGTAATGACCTCATGCTCATGTACCACAAAATGGTGAAAAATATATGTACACATGTAAGAAAGACCCCTCTCAGGTCTGAATCCTATAGCAGCTGCACCCTTTGCATCTATGGTAGGTACTTCCATGGCTCCACTGTATCTAAAACAAAAAACGATAAATATCCTGGAATTTGACAGTGGTGGTAATTAGATATTATAATGCAGTAACATACCATGATCAGACTATTTGCGATCAACGCCAAAAATGACAGAGAAGAGGTTCAGCGGGCACAAATTTTAAGAGAAAACAAAATGGGGCAATGATCTTATTAACATACATTCACTGGTTGGGCCGACCTCCGTCCGGCACTTCTTATGTACTCCCTTTCCACCCACCGCCGGTTACCACAGTTACTGGTTAGTGGTCCATGCAGAGGGTAATATCTATAGTTTCTAAGCATCAATCCCAACTACAAGAATTGTATCTGTTGAAACAATATGAGGCCTAATTAGCAAGCCATTTGGCTCTTATAATCATAATAAAACTTGATATAGCCACTTCGTGTAATAGGCCACAAGTTATACTCCATGTTCTGCAAAAGGCGATGGAATCCTGTAAGTAGGATGGCCAAAACCTGGATCGGTATCGGCAGTATCCCTGGATTTGGGGCCAAAATTGATGAGATTTCAATCCTGGGATTGGAATTTCCAATCCTGGGGTTTCGGGATTAGACTGTGCATGCTTCTCCCGTGCACAACTGTGCGGCTCTGTGCAGTGTGATGTGTAAGAGGTCACGCTGCACTGGCCGATCAGACCACGGCCGCACTGCCTGCCCTCCAAGACTCAGCACCCTCCTCCGGCACTTCCCGCTCTCCAAGCTGTCACCCACAAAGCGCTCAGCTCCCCGGCTGCATCGTCCTCCCTCCTCGCTGTCAGCCCATGTAAGTGAATATGCAGGGAAGCCAGAGTTTTTTAATTAGGGAAGCCAATCCCGAGAATCCCAAAATTTAGCATTTTACAATCCCGAAATCCAGGATTGAAAAAAGGCCCTGGAAATGGCTTTCCTCCCTGCAATATAATTATTGCCCTGGGCCCATTTATGTCTAAAAAAGCCCTTTAGTCAGTATTGGCTATGACAGGGGTTCTCAAACTTGGTCCTCAGGACCCCTCACAGTTCAGTTTTCAAGGTCACCCGGCAGGTGCACAGGGTGCATTCATTAAAAGATACATAGGTGGAGCTTAATTATTTCACTTGTATTTCTGTGAGGAGACCTGCAAAATATGCACCGTGTGAGGACCAAGTTTGAGATCTTGTGGTCTATGACTATCTTCAATAACACACTGTAAATTAAATGTTTGCAAAACCACTGTGTGGAAACAGGTGACACCTGACAGCAATACCAATCACAGTCACTGGTTCTACATTCAGAATACCATTCATCAACTAGATAAGGATCCATCGTGCTAGGCAGGGCGGCCGACAGGGGGGGGTCTAAGGATACTTGAGTCCTGGGTGCACAGTGCACAGTCACAGCTTGAAATAATAAGCTGGCCGCCAGGACTCCCACCGTATGGCGTGACGTCACGCCGCAAGTTACAAACGAGGAGCAGCGCAGCGGCAGCAGAGTCAGGAGACTTCCTGCTGCTGTGCTGCATCATAGAGAGGACGAGGAGCTGCCAGCCACCCTGACCCCTGCGCCTTAAGGTACGGCCCGATTGCTGCATTCATTAAAAGTGCTTGGAGGGGGGAAGGAATGGGGGCCGGGGGGATGCGTGCCCACTGCCCACCGATGTGTATATTATATGCCCACTAATGTGTATTTTTATTTATCCACTGCCCACCAATGTATATATTATTATATGCCCACTAATATGTATATTTTTATATATCCACTGCCTGCCAATGTATATATTATTATATGTCCACTGCCCACCAATGTATACATTTTTATATGCCCACTGCCCACCAATGTATATATTTTTATATGCCCACTAATATGTATATTTTTATTTATCCACTGCCCGCCAATGTATATATTATTATATGCCCACTGCCCACCAATGTATATATTTTTATATGCCCACTAATGTGCGGAGATCCAGATATACTAAAAAACATGCTGGATCAACATAATGACACCCTATCACCAGTGAAGTTTACATACCACCTTGATCCACAAACAGTCCACTTTCTGGACGTTAATATCACCATCAGCAATGACCGGATTAATACATCCTTATATATCAAAACTACAGACCGCAATAACACATTGCATGCTACAAGCCATCACCCCATTCCCCTTAAAAAGGGCCTTCCGTTCTCTCAGATGCTCAGGGTACGCCGCATCACAAGCGACCCTGAGGACCTAGAGAGATCACTTAATACTATGATTAGTAAATTTATCCAGCGCGGATATAACAGCGTAGATTTGCTTAAGGCCAAAAACAAAGTGTTATCTATTTCCAGAGAACAAGCGTTGGTCTCTAATTCTAAAAACAAAGATACTAGCCAGAAAGTCATTTGGGTTAATTCTTTCCATGATAGCAGCAACGAGATCAGAAAGGTGACCCACAAATATTGGCCAATAGTTAAAAGTGACCCAGCTCTACCTGATCTCAATAACAAATCAATCATGTGTGCCTACAAGAGAGGCAAAAACCTCAAAGACTATCTGGTGAAAAATAATATAACATATCCTCCTGCTAAAGTGTCAACATTTTTGGGCACCCCCAAACCTGGTTGCTATCGGTGCTGTGGGTGTACCACCTGCAGCTACATGGTCACTGGGGACACTTTCCATCATCCCTACTCGGGTAAAAAATACAAAATTAAACATCGTGTCAGTTGTCACACTAAATTTGTAATTTATCTTTTAAGCTGTCCCTGCGGCCGACACTATGTCGGCAAAACCGACAGGGCTTTTAAAGAAAGAGCCGGCAACCACAGGTCCAATATTAAAACAGCCCTTTCCTCTGGTCACGGGGAACACCCCGTCAGCAAACATTTTTTGGAAGCAAGACATTCTTTGACCTCCTTGAGATACAGAATCATCGACCATGTGCCCCCACTTTCCCGTGGGGGTGACAGGTCTCTGGTTCTACTCAAGACGGAGTGCCGGTGGATATACACCCTAGATACACTGGCACCCCGAGGTTTAAACGAAAACCTAGGCTTGAATTGTTTTTTATAATCATATTTTTTATTGTGTAGTTCTCAGCCATAATCTATGTCTTCTTCCATTAATTTACTTCAACTACTGTTGCAGTAGAGGTATTCCATTTACAAAGTTTATAACTTAAAAGTATTGCTACTAATATTTTTCTTCCCTTATATGCCTATATGTGTATGTATTTTTTCATTTTATGTATTGGTGAATTTATCCGCTTTTGTAGACACACTGCCAAACTGGTATTTTACTAGCGCTGTAACTCTTTTTTCTTCCTTTGTCCGTTTTTTTTCTCTGTTAATAACTTTATTGTTCGACTGTTTTTTGCACAATGCAGGCTCCCCTCCGTGCGGCACTGCGCCGTAGGATACGTGTGACGTCATCATCAGACGCCACGGAGCCAGACGCCGGGTCGCATGGACGGGCAGCCCAGCTACTATTTAGGTGAGTGTTTTTTGATATGTTCTTATACTTAGGCACCTTGATAAAGTGGCAACGCAGCCACGAAACGTTGGTATACTTCTGCCTCCGTGTGTTTCTTCTGTGTGCGAGTGCTGCCGTCCCCCCTACACCCTGCCCACTAATGTGTATATTTTTATTTATCCACTGCCCGCCAATGTATATATTATTATATGCCCACTGCCCACCAATGTATATATTTTTATATGCCCAGTGCTACCAATGTATATTTAAACACCACTGCCCATCAATGTTTATTAATAATAGGTGGTAACGTATAAATTACTGGCGCAGGCCAGCAATGTACTGTATATATTACCACCTATTATTAATAAACATTGGTGGGCAGTGGTGTTTAAATAAATATACATTGGTGGCAGTGGGCATATAAATATTGGTGAGCAGTGGGCATATAAATATATATTGCTGGGAAGTGGGCATAGAAAAAAATATATATTGGTGGGCAGTGGACATATGAAAATCAGTGTCAGTGTCACAGTGTACGCTGCGGGGCGGGTCGACGGGCGGTCACCGGGCTAAAAGTGTGTAATCTCTCAGCCCGGCGGCGCCATGCGTACACAGCGATGATGGCTGAGAAACCAGCCATCATGGTTAGACATGCTGGTAAAGCCAGCCAATGTGGGACCTCGTTAGTGATGATGCGGGAGCGCACATTATCGCTAATCTGCCATCGGTGGCTCATACACACTAGGCAATTTTCAGCTGAAAATCACCTAATGTGTATAGGTCTTTAGGACAAGTCAACCTAATGTATGGCCCCCATACATTAGGTTGACTTGTCCTAAAGACCTATAGCGGTGACGGGATGGCTGTTCAGTGGCGGCAGCGTGAAGGAAAAGCAGCAACACATCGGGCATCGTTAAAGGCAATTGTCTGTAAGATTTATTTAAATAAATGGCTGGTATAGAGGGGGAGGTGGGACTCTCTCTCTCTCTCTCTATATATATATATATATTTCACAGGCAACTGGGATGAACTTAAACTAGTAAATAAGAGACCCCCTCCCACCGCATAACAGCATATAAAAACATTTTATATTACACTCTCTTCACAAGTGTAAGTTCATCCCAGTTGCTGCCTGTGATAAAATTGAATATATAATATACATTTTTTATATGCTGTTACATGTGTGGTTCTGTCCCTCTACCTTTCCTTGCTGTCCCTGTCACCACTTTCACTGTCCCTGCTGTCATTCTTTCTGTCCTCACTGTCACTCTCTGTCCCTATTTCCTTGCTTTCCCTCTCTCTCTGTTCCTGAGTTTTGGCTCATTCCCTGTGGCATAATGTGAATTTTGGCTCATTCCCTGTGGCATAATGTGAATTTTGGCTCATACCGTTTGTCATAATGTGAGTTTTGGCTCATACCGTGTGTCATAATGTGAGTTTTGGCTCATACCGTGTGTCATAATGTGAGTTTTGGCTCATACCGTTTGTCATAATGTGATTTCTGGCTCATACCAAGTGTCATAATGTGAATTTTGGCTCATACCTTGTAGCATAATGTGAGTTTTGGCTCATACCCGGTGTCATAATGTGAGTTTTGGCTCATACTGTGTGGCATAACGTGAATTTTGGTTTAAACCATTTGTCATAATGTGATTTTTGGCTTATACCGTGTGGCATAATGTGATTTTTGGCTCATATCGTGTGTCATTATGTGGTTTTTGGCTCATAACGTGTGGCATAATGTGATTTTTGGCTCATACTGTGTGGCATAATGTGATTTTTGGCTCATACCATGTGTCAAAATGTGAGTTTTGGCTCATACCGTGTGTCATATTTGGCCAAAATATCTGACTACATTTTTTTTTTAACAATGGGGGGGGGGGGGGGCTTCCTATTTAGTCAGGCCCCAAAATTTCTGCTGGAAGCCATTGGCCACCTTGGAACCTTTTTTGTGACAAGGGCCATTTGTATGGGGAAAAAAATCCTTCGAGGGCCATATGTAAAAATGTCTCTTACAAATTGTCCTGCTGCAGCCGTCCCATGCTCTGTGGCTGCCGCTGAATAGGACTGACAGTCTACGGCTGCTTTTGATTAAGAGAAATCTTGCGGGAACTACTGGACTCTCGCGAGAATACCCCTGTAATTGACTCCTGGCAACACGGCCAGGCGGGTGGGCGGGCCACTCACACTGGCTATGGATGCCGCATACCGCCCCTGGGCCTGAGGTTCCCCACCCCTGCCCTAGGCAGTGAACTTTAATACCATGTAATTAAACTTTGCAATTTATTGATGTACACATTAAGTATATAACATTCATAGTTTTTATCCTCCCAAATTAAATGACATTAGGAAGTCTCTGGCTAGACTCATTGTGCAATTCAATATACTACAGTCATTATGGGGCAACATTTACTGCTCCATATTCAGTATGATTTATAAGATGCATTTTGTAATTCACCCCGGAAGATACCGTACAAGTGTAATAAAACTATGAGACAGAATCATAGTCACATTAAAGAATAATTTACTATAAAAAGATTCTCAAATGTTGTGTTTGACTGTTAACTGACTGCTGACATCACACATTCTGACAGGAAATAATGACGCTGCTTTGGGAAAATCTTCTTTGATTATGATTTTGTCACTCCAAAACGCCTTGGAAGCTAGATAGTAACAACAATAATCAATAATAGCATTTTGTTTTAATACCAAGGACATGAGCCATGTAATTCCAAATTATTTATTCATGGATTATTACAAAAAAACAACAACTTATTTTTAAAAGGCAAAAATAAGTAGTAACATAGTACCAGCTACATACATGTTACAAATTCACATATCTCTAAGAACACTGGTCATGAGATAGATTGAAAGATCCCTTGTTGAGCCTTCATGTTGTATCTTCCAGTTTTTGAACATATTAATTTTAGGTATTTATAATAGCCCACTCCATAATGTACACAATAAGTAAGTAGAAATGCCATGAAGTGAGGATGGGTGGGGTACATTTATTGTGTGTACACTGGCAGCATGGGCAAATGAGCGGGACCACGCATCATGGGTGTGTGGCCATGCATATCAAGAGTGTGTCATGAGTCACATGGTTAAGTAGCACACCGCCATGTTAGCATGCTGGCACAGCAGAGCATAGGGAGGCAGATCTGCTTGGCCAGTCCTTCAGGCATCAGGACCAGTAAGGACAGCAGCAAGTCAGAGAGAGAGGGAGCACATGAATGGTAGGGAGATTAACCATTACTATGTTTGACGTATTTTGCTCTGTCATCTCCTACCTGCTCCACAATGTTCCATCACCTGGGAGGTGTCGACGGACGGGTGAAAGTGTATGCTTATGCAATTCTCAAAAGTTTTGTAAAGTGAAATGTTTCTTATTTAATGGACCCTTATAGGCTTTTAACCCCTTCGGTGATATAGCCGAAAATTTCTCGGGTTGAGCTGTGCGAGAAATTTCCGTGCATGCCACTGTAAAGAAATGGTGCGCCATTGGTGCCTCCAGCAGTGAATCATTGTCGCTCTACCATCCTCCTGTCAATGATCCCCCTCACATTGCTGATCCTCAATGTCACCGCCCTTGGGGAGGGTCAGGACAGCTCGGAGAGGTTCAGCCGCACTCGGCTGTTCGTGTGTTCGGGCTTCCAAACACAGGAATGCCCGAACAGACATATGGTTAAGCATCTGAACACCTGAGCACTCTCATGCCCCCCCAAGTGGCCCCAAACTTCTCCATGCAGCTGCAAACAGCAGAAGCAGGGGCTGCTGCAGAAGGCAGCGGCTGCCCCTTCTGTGGTGGAGCGGGGCCCGATTAACAGACCCGACCCGAGTAAAAAGTACCTTCCCCCCTCTCACACTGAATACAACACAATAAACAGACTCTCTTAAGTACATCCTTTACCCTTTAAATGGTGGGTTTTCCTAGGGCTGGACAAACCTACCAGGGCAGATTTCACAAAAAATTGACAAAAAGTGAAAAGACTCGTCATTTACATGCAATCCTGAGGGTTTATTTTGTTTTTGTTTTTTAATTGAGTTCTAAGCTGACAACAGACCCAAGCCAGGACTCATTTCCACTTGGAACCACCAGTGATTCCACTTAGAACCCCTAAAGTCAGTGTGTTTGTATTTCAGGAAAACAGAACAACTCTCTCGCATTTCGTTTCTGATGGAACAAAACGCATTAGCGAAAAATATTTGGACCTTGCTACAAGAATTCTGCTCCACTTATCCGCTAATATTCATCCACAGCCCCATTGCCAGAGAAAGTTGAGCCCGGGACATTTGAGGCTGGTACGAGCCCTGCTAATGAATACAAGCCAGAGAACAATATGCTCGTAAGTAGTACTACCAGCAAACATCAACTGCCAGCCTTGGCACAGCACCAGAGCGATTCCATCTCACGGCCCGGCCACTGTGACATCGGGTGCAGCGGTGCTCTGAAAGCGGATCCCTGCACTCGTCTGGGGCTTTCTGGGCACAAAACCATAGCATCTCCATTTCAATCACCTGGCTCCCTGCTGCATTGTATACCTTGATGGAGGACTACCGCATCCATCCGAGGTGTATTTTCTACTTTATTAATTACTTCTATTCATGGAAACAACATCATCTATAGCAGAATATTGGGACTTTATGAGCAGAATTTGTACCTGTCCTCCCTACACCTTTAAATTGATATTTAATTACATGAAATATAGTTTATTCATGTCTTTATTTTTTATTTTTTTGTATATATGTCTTTGTCCTGCTTTATTGAGATTTTATCTAATTGTCTATTTTTCAATTTTTCCATGAGATAAAGATTCTCTTTGATATTAATTTGTGTGTCTTGAATTATTTCTTGCCAGTCAGCAATTGTATTGTTAAGATTAATTTAAGCGCAGAGTAATTAAATTTTGTATACATTTGTTCATACTGTATGACACAGTCTCTGGATTTTCCCGGTATTATACATCAGCTCTTTAGCTTCTACCTATTAATAGGGTTAACGATGTAATTACAGTAGTTCCGCTTTCCCTCCCTAGTGACTGTTTACTGAAAACTATACCCTTAGGTCTTTCTTCATTCACTGATTGCCAGGAATCTATATCTAGAAAGCATGTGTTACCTTTGTGACTTCTCTGTCAGTGTGCTGTTATTGCAGTGGGCTTTCCTATACTTTCCCTCTAGAGGCCGGGGCCCAGGACAGCTGTACCCCTGGCACCCCCTGTCGGCGGCCCTGGACGCTCCGACAGGGGGGATCCCGACAGTCAGTATCCGAATGTCAGAATCCCGACTGCTGGTGCTCCGACAGGGGGGATCCAGACTCACTGGGGCTATTCTCCCTTGTGGGGGTCTGCTTCTTTGCGCTCGCCCCCCTGTTGGAGCACCCACAGTAGGGATTCCGACATCGGGATACTGACCGTCGGGATCCCCCCTATTGGAGCTCCGTACCACACCCCTGTACACCTGCTATTAACCTGCTATTATACCGTAGCACTTTTTCCAAGATAATTTCTTTATAGCCTTCTATAAATGTTATGGCTTCTGCCCAGTCAACTTCCACTAAAACACATCACATATACTCATACCTCCCAAATGTCCCAGGGGGGAAGGGGGGTGGTGTGTAGCTGGGAGTGCATCCTGTCACCCAGTGAGGTAAATAGATGCAGTGCACATGCACCTTACCAGCATTGCTGAAAACACTGATGATCTTTTCTTTTATTCAGTGATACAATAGAAACTGGACCTTTACAATAGCTGAGTGGTTTCTCTTTGTATATCTAGAAGCATTTACATACAGTCATGTTTTTGGTGGTGCTAATGAGTATAGACAGTCTCCATAAAGTCACTTACAGTAATTACAGCTATTGCTGGACTGGACATGACATCATGATACTGTGGGCCTTATTTTGGTTCACTCTTTCTGACAAAATTCTTCTTAGATGGACAAAACCATGTGCACTGCAGGTGGGGCAGATGTAACTTGTGCAGGGATAATTAGATTTGGGTGGGGTTTTACTTCAAAGTGAGATCTATTTTGCAGTGTAAAATCATGCAGTCAGTATTTTCCCTGCACAGAAACAAAATAACTCACCCAAATCTAATTCTCTCTGCACATTTTACATCTGCCCCCCTGCAGTGCGCATGGTTTTGTCAATCTAAGAAGGAATTTGCCAGAAAGAGTGAACCAAAATAAGGCCCTGTGTTAGCTTTGCCCCATGGGCAGAATTTAATGCAAAAGAAAAGAAGGAATTTTCTGTGTTCCTCTAGTTAAAATCTTCAGGGGTTCCTGGCGCTGACACTTTTCTGCGTGATCTTGAGGTTATGAGGAAGGCAGGATATATATATATATATATATATATATATATATATATATATATATATATAGTCCAGTTGAATTGATCGCACTCTCACTTATGGAAACTGTAGTATCAGTGGAGTGCACATAGGGGGTACAGATCCAAGTCCATTCCTCCACATATAGAAAATTCTCCCAATTGGGAATGCACACTCTCCACAATATCAAAGAGAACACACTTTGATAAAATCAAATCGTGGTTTTATTTTCATTTGGAGATATCCATTATTCATTTGCCATAATTGCAGAAGCCCCGACGTTTCGGTCCCACATCTGGACCTTTATCAAGGAGCCTGAAAATCACATAAGGCCAATCACTACAAGTGAAATGCAAAATGTGCTTTCAAAATTTACAATATAACATCCTTTATAATAACAAAAAAGTTCTAAGCCATGTACTTACAAAGGCAAAATCGTTCAGCTTAAGCAGCAGCACACATCAGGCAGATCAGCGTGGTTCAGGTACACCAACCATACCTGTGACTGCCCAGGCCCGGACTTATATACCCTGATATCGGAAGTCACATGTGTAGCTAATTCCCGCCGTTTTCGCGGGTGACGCCGCACTTCCGGAAACGAGTTACCGGAAGTGTGCAACCAGTTAGAGTAGAGGACCACAGCGCTGTATTCCCGTATAGCCCGCGATACCGGATATCCGGTATTTGGAACGCATCTTAATGCCGGCTGTCAGCCAGAAGTAGGAAGTAGGCGAACACAGAGAGCAGTCATTGACGCGCATGTAGATGACACGCATCCCAGACTTAGGCTTGTGACTATGGCAACAGTGGATTATGATGCTAACAACGCGTGCGTCTATGGGCTAAATGCATGATATATGGGTAGTGACTTATGGTATCAAGGGTAACGCCGGGGACCTGCTGTTACCGATGCCAACTGCGTTGGATTTATTTCCAAATAGTCCGATGGCATCGGTAACAGCAGGTCCCCGGCGTTACCCTTGATACCATAAGTCACTACCCATATATCATGCATTTAGCCCATAGACGCACGCGTTGTTAGCATCATAATCCACTGTTGCCATAGTCACAAGCCTAAGTCTGGGATGCGTGTCATCTACATGCGCGTCAATGACTGCTCTCTGTGTTCCGCCTACTTCCTACTTCTGGCTGACAGCCGGCATTAAGATGCGTTCCAAATACCGGATATCCGGTATCGCGGGCTATACGGGAATACAGCGCTGTGGTCCTCTACTCTAACTGGTTGCACACTTCCGGTAACTCGTTTCCGGAAGTGCGGCGTCACCCGCGAAAACGGCGGGAATTAGCTACACATGTGACTTCCGATATCAGGGTATATAAGTCCGGGCCTGGGCAGTCACAGGTATGGTTGGTGTACCTGAACCACGCTGATCTGCCTGATGTGTGCTGCTGCTTAAGCTGAACGATTTTGCCTTTGTAAGTACATGGCTTAGAACTTTTTTGTTATTATAAAGGATGTTATATTGTAAATTTTGAAAGCACATTTTGCATTTCACTTGTAGTGATTGGCCTTATGTGATTTTCAGGCTCCTTGATAAAGGTCCAGATGTGGGACCGAAACGTCGGGGCTTCTGCAATTATGGCAAATGAATAATGGATATCTCCAAATGAAAATAAAACCACGATTTGATTTTATCAAAGTGTGTTCTCTTTGATATTGTGGAGAGTGTGCATTCCCAATTGGGAGAATTTTCTATATATATATATATATACAGTTTATAGTGCTGGGATCACTTTTGATGTGTACTTGTGACCTTGTTACGTTACGCCACACACTGCCGGGTTGCCAGGGACAGGGCCGAGCAGCTGCTGATGTAGTGCTCAGCGGCACAGTGGTGTTTTTTTTTTAGGGAGTGCTCCCCCAAAAAACTCACCAAATGGGGAGTGCTCCCTAAAACAAAAACCCAACAAAATATAGTACATGGTGCAAGACATTGCATGGGTTACTTTTATATATTATGCACAACATATTGGGGGTAATCCCGACCTGATGGCACAGCTGCGAATTAACTGTGCGTGCGTATGGGCTGCAATAGGCGCGCACAATGTCATGCTGCGATGACAGGCTGCTACATTTCTTCTTTGCAAGCCGTTCGCAAGGAGAATGACAGGAAGTAGGTGTCTGCGGGTAATTACCGTCAGTTTAGTGAAAAATGCTGGGCGTGTCAGTGAAAACACAGACGTGCCAAAGCCTAATAGAGGAGTGTGTGTGACGTCAGCTCCAGCCATGATCAGGCTGATTTCATCGCAGCCGCCGAGTAAGTCTATGGCTGCTCTGATCCTGCGATGAGCGTTGACCAGTGAAAAACCTTTAGACGATGAGCGTCTTACAAATAGATTTTCACACGGCAACAAAATCTTACATATGAATTTGCATGATGGGAATTAACTATAGCTACCTGATTGCTGGCCGTAGAACATTCGCCATGCAATCAGGACTGAATTACCCCCAATATATCAGGAAATATTATCAGCAATTAGAAACACCTGTGGCTAAACTAAGCCGATGGCTAAATGAAAATGAGTAAGAAATGACATTATAAAATATAAAATATATTTGAACGTGGCAATAAGAGTTTGTTCGAATTTTCTGTCTTAAGGTGCCCATACACTAGAACGATGTTTTGGCCAATTGGCAAATTTCCAATAAATCGACCGATATATCATCCGATGTTTACCGATAATTTCGGTCCGATGCGCGCACCCATGGATCTTTTGCTAAATCTTCTGATCTTACGTGCTGCATGAAAGATCAGAAGGTTTAACAAAAGATCCATAGGAACACACACGGGATCTTAAGAAAAATCTTTGGTAAAGATGTGCGCTTGTCTGAAATCTTTTGTCCGGGACAGGCAAAAGATTTGAAGGCTAATTTATGCGCACATCTTACGATCGCAGATCTTTCTAGTGTGTGGGCACCTTAACAGTTTACTTTTCTATGTTTTGAATTTGATTTATACAGTGAAAAGTTGGGTACTTATGGAGTATTACGGCTCCCATCGTATGCCATATGTAGTGGCATACGATGGCATGCGATGCGATACGATATTTACCGATTTTTGAGCATTTTTGCTCAAATATCGTATGCCATCGCATCCCCATCGTATGGCATCGTATGCCATATGTAGTGGCATACGATGGCATACGATGCAATACTATTTTTTACCGATTTTTTAGCATTTTTGCTCAAAAATCGTATGTGATCGCATCGGATGCCATACGATGGCATCCGATGCGATGCGATGGCACCCGATTTTGCACTGAAATGCATCAGAATGCATTGAAATGTGTATTAAACTAGTGAAATGCCCCCAAATGTTATTTTTCATTGTGCACCACCCCCACTATCAACGTGAACCCGAAGCGTGGCGAGCGCAGCGAGCCCGCGAGGGGCGGCGGTACGCGTCCTACGACCTTTTCATACCCCCACTATCCACGTCGGCGTTGAGTTGAGAATAGAATAGTGTGGCGAGCGTAGCGAGCCACCGAGCCCGAAGCATGGCGAGCGGACGCGGATACCTGTGAAGCCCGCGAGGGGACGCGTATAGCTGTGAAGGTATCCGCGTCCCCACGCGGGGCTCGCTGCGCTCGCCACGCTTCGGGCTCGATGGCTCGCTGCCCTCGCCACACTATTCTATTCTCAACTCCACGCCGACGTGGATAGTTGTGGTATGAAAAGGTCGTAGGACGCGTACCGCCGCCCCTCGCGAGCTCGCTACGCTCGCCACGCTTCGGGTTGACGTTGATAGTGGGGGTGGTGCACTATGAAAAATGGCATTTGGGGGCATTTCACAAGTTTAATACAGATTTCAATGCATTCTGATGCATTTCAGTGCAAAATCGGGTGCGATCGCATCGCATCGCATCACATGCGATTTGATCGCATGCGATGCGATGCGATTTTTAGCATACAATCAGGATACAATGAAGGTCGTGGGAGCCGTGATACTCCACAAGTACCAAAAGTTGTCAGGTTTTGTTATTATTAACCTTTCAGTTCTGACCAGGAAGATAAAAAACATAAAGATAGATCAACATTGTTACAGTATCATATCATCACTTTATATGACATAGAAACTAATTGCTAATAAAATGCCTTAGGTATTAGACCCCTAGGGATGACTTGTTAATAGTGGCATCCTGGGAAGTTTCTTCTCTTTACAGTACTTCCTGGAACAGTTCCCAGCACTATAGCTGCACCTGTTTCCCAGGTGTAATCTGTTTGGGTAACGCCCACACACAGCACCATGATATAAGGATACATAGATTTGGATGTGCACATACTGTAGACATCCCCTCAACCAACATAGAATTAGCCATCAGAAGAAGCAGTTCACATTATAAAACAAACCTTAATTCAAGATGCTTTCTACAGCTGCTAAAGTAAGTACTCTTTCAATGGAAATGTAGATATTTTACGCATTTTGGAAAAATATTATACAATATAAGATGCCTTGGGGCAGATGTGTTAACCCTTCACAAGAGATAAAGGCAAGGGTGATAAAGAGAGATAAACGTCCAGCCAATTAGCTCCTTACTGCCATGTTACAGGCTGTGTTTGAAAAAAGTCAGTAAGGAGCTGATTGGCTGGACATTTATCTCTCTTTATCACCCCTGCATCTATCTCTTGTTAAGGCTTAATACATCTGCCCCAGTATTCCATATTTCAAATTGATCAAATATACTAAAAACCTTTTGTAAATAGACCTACACTACTAACCAACTTGAAGATAATTGTAATGTCACCATTATTTTGTATGTTAATATTATTGTATTTATATTCTATGGTTTATTATTGTATCTATAGTATCTGTCATATAAAAATATTACATTTGCTTATATAAAATATTTACATGTATACCAAACGGGATGCAGTTAAAATCCCGGCGGTCGGGATCCCGGCGTTCAGAATCCCGACGCCGGAATCCCGACCACCGAAATGCCGACACTTTCTCCCTCCTGGGGTGTCCACGACACCCCTGGAGGGAGAATAAAATAGCGTGCCGAGCGTAGCGAGGCACTGGGCCCGCTGCGTGGCGAGCGCAGCGAGCCCGGAAGGGGGGGCGATCCATGTCCCCCCCTTGTCGGCATTTCGGCTGTCGGGATTCCGGCTTCGGGATTCTGAACGCCGGGATCCCGACCGCCGGGATTCAATACTGAATCCATACCAAACTTCCCAATATGACCCAATGCCATATACAGTATTCTGTTACCAATTACAGTAGGCTGTGGGCCATCACTGGTGTAACAACAGCAGCTTAGTATTGGTTAGTTAAGTTTGAACAATGCATAAACTTGCATAAAGGTGTTTGTGGGTGCGTAAGCTGTAGCAAGTGCTGTACACAAGGCTAGGAACAGTTATGTCACTGGAACCACTGAAAATAGGAAGGCATTGAAAGTAGAAAAGCATTTGTAATAGGGATTCCTTGTATATAAAATAAATAAAATAAGAGAAAATGCTATTTTAAGGGGGTAATTACTTGGTGAGAGAAAAAATGTGCCTTCTGCCTTACATGTTATGAGACGTGTTTAAAAAATGACAGTTAAGGTCTAATTGGTTAGTACTTTATATGTAACAATTTTATCTCTCTACAATCTCTGATAAATACTCTCCGTAAAAAAAACAGTAAAAATATATAAGATAATTACACACAATCTATTATAGTTTATAATGTTGCCAAGGAGATGTGTAATACCTAATGTAAAGATACTGTACAAAGCTTCAAATATCTATATAAATAACATGGAACAAAACGTCAACTTAGTTATAATACCTATATTATTATTCATATGATTCATAAACATCCTAGCACCTGATGTGTGTGTACCTCTAGCATGTTCAACCTTAAACATTACTTAACTTATTTATCCTAAACCTGAAATAAAGACTCGGAGACATGGGTTTGGCAGAAATTGTTAGCTGATAATTTATTTAAATCTTAAGCTAGATTAAATTCTTTAAGCTAATTAAATAATGGTGGCCAAGAAAGAATGGCTACTTAACTAAAACTCCACCCCCACTCATAGCATACGTAATCAAAAACTACCCTATCAAGCGGTATCCACTCCACCTACTGCATCGACTCCCACCCAGCTGGGTGGGCTCGCTGCCCCCGAGCGGGCAATCGAGCGAGAGGCCTAAGCCAATGAATAGGCAAGCGCACCGAAAACAATCTATATACGTTGCATAACTAGCAAATGAAGGCTAAAACTAATAACCTGCCGTTCTTTCCCGCCTATCAGCCAACGCAATTAACCCCCCCCCCCCCCCCCCACACCTCCTAATATTAACCGGGGGTGGGAAAATCCAGCAGGAAAGAGGAAAAACTCCTCCTCTTCCTGCCCTAATATCCCAGCTAACTTGCCATTCCCTCTAACCTTATTGGGTCCCCGAGTCACATGCTCCCCAAGGGTCACACACACAGCATTGGATGTTTAACCCACTCCATGCCTATTGCTGGCATTATGTTAACCTTATGCTGCTAACTACAGCATTTTGCCTAATGAGTACTAATTGTACAATTAGAACTAATTGCTTAAATGTTCATGTTGGATGTAACAAGCAGCACAACATGATAAAGTGTCATAGGACATGGTTACAGTGACCAGGATAAGAGTGTGCATTGATAAAATAGAGCTCTCTGTGGATTTCACAGCACATAGAGTACATTAAAGATATATTATATATTATATTCACATAGTATTTAAAATACAGATGTTACCATCACATGGCATTAACATGTATGCTACAATATATAACAAATATATATTCAATATTTTTTTTATCATTCTTAGAACACAAAGAGCCTTCATCAACTATCAAGGCAAATTCACAAGTTGACAGAGAAAGGTAAATATCTTCACTATCCACTTCATTATCATTATTATTTTTTGGAAATTAAATTGGTGACTGCAATCATGTTATCAATACAATATTTGTAACATAGTTATGGTGCCAATGAGACATTAACCTGTGAGCTGTTACCCTAGTGTATAATCAGTAACAAGTTCTAGTATTTAATAAAACAGGGTAAATACTATTTTGAAAGTTTCATAAGATTAAAAATGGCCCCATTTGAATTGAAAAAAGAAATGTAAATCAGGAAAGTTAGAAGAAATGTTAATGTGCTGTGTCTCTTATCAGTGGCTGTGGGAAACCAGTTAGATGAATCCGTCACCAACACTTTTGCCTCATTCATCCATGAGATCCGTCCGGATCACCTGTCTGCTATTGTGCGGCACAGAAGCAAGCGCATGATCCTGGACAGCATTGGGGTCGGACTGGTCGGCAGCACAACTCATGTCTTCAATATCGTGGTGAAATACTGCCAGGTAATACATGGGGATGATCTGTGATATTGTATGTCATCATTTGAGTTATGAGGATATGGTTACAGAACTATGGACTGAAAGATAAAAACTCTAATCTGAATACTGTATGAAAGTATAATGTAATAGGTAATGGATCAAATAGATATGTAAATTGAATATTGTACACAATTATTAACCCTTATATGAGAGGGTAGGGAGAAAATTAGAAAGATTAATCAAATTGAGAAATAAATTCTATAACTGGTGATCACCTACGTGTCACTAACGGGGTTATTCTAGTTCACTGTTTCTGACAAATTCCTTCTTAGATGGACAAAACCATGTGCACTGCAGGGGGGCAGATGTAAAATGTGCAGAGAGAATTAGATTTGACTGAGATATTTTGTTTCTGTGCAGGGCAAATACTGACTGCTTTATTTTTACACTGCAATATAGATCTCACTTTGAAATAAACCCCACCCAAATCTAATTCTCTCTGCACAAGTAACATCTGCCCCCCTGCAGGGCACATGGTTTTGTCCATCTAAGAAGGATTTTGTCAGAAAGAGTGAATTAGAATAAGGCCCTAAGTCACAGTGAAAATATCATAAGAATATTCGTACAGTCAGAAGGGAAAGCTCCCTAAGATACAATGTCATCCGTTCATATGGACAATCTGCAAATGTTATTATAAAACAACTACACCGTTACTGGATTCCATTGTGGTGAGAGATAAATACAAAATAGTATATTATTAAGTATAATAGAAAATATATGTGAAATATCACTCAGTGAGCGTATAACTGTTACGTTGGTGCGATCCTTATGCAAGGTCACCATACCCCAAAATGTAGGAGAACGCTGCCTAAAATTAGAGTTATACAATAATTCAGAAACACTAAGGTCGGCAAGTTTGTAAACCATAAGACCCGAATCTATTCTTCTTATACAAGCTTTTAACAAATGTTTTAAAGATTAACATCATATTGTTTTCTTGTTTCAGGACCTGTATTCTTCAACATCTGGAAATTCTGCCCTTTGTTCTGTCTATGGGCAAAAAGGTTTAAAGCTCTCCCCAACCCTGGCTGCGTATGCCAATGGAGTAGCTGTAAGTAGCCTTTACTATAAATAAGAGTAATACCGTACTGATTCTAAAGCTGCAAAGTGAATCTAATCATCTCACATTCACCTTAGGCTCACTCCATGGACTTTGATGACACGTGGCACCCTGCCACACACCCTTCTGGTGCCGTGCTTCCTGCCATCCTGGCACTGTCACAGATACTTGCACAAGGCAGAAAGATCAGTGGTGAGGAACTGCTGACAGCTTTCAATGTGGGGATTGAAATACAAGGAAGACTTATGGGTTTCTCCAGCGAAGCAAAGAGCATTCCCAAAAAGTGAGTAGTTAGTCCCTATTGTTAATGAAATATTCAACAAATTAATTATGTTTGTGTGTGTCTGTGTTTGTGTGTGTGCATGTGTATACATCCGGATGAAGGAAGTGAGGGATGCGAACAATCGACGTACAAACACTGACATTACCAGGGTTCTTGCAAGTCTACTTAACTGTCCTCCAACCCTCCCTCCCCACATCTTATCCTAAGCCTCCCTCCTGCAGCCTATAGATGGGAACACAGTGGGTGATACATCATTAACGATAAGCACAATAAGGGCTTACCCCCAATGTCGTTAATGATGCATGCTCAATGTCATCAGAAAATGCATGTGCAGAACATGGGGTGGGTGACATCCTTGACGGAAAACGGTCAGTGTGTTGGCACTATATCATTCTCCTTTGGCAGCACCAATATAGTTAACTATAACGGAGGGCGCGTGTGTGCCCAGCTTAACACTTCCCGGTAGTGCCTACCCTAACCCCCATACCATGTCACCTGAATCTAAATCCCTGCCCCACATCCTACACCTAGTCTCCCCTTCTAAGTGCCTAACTTTATCATCCCGGTGGATGGGTTGGCAGCAGTCATAATATCGGTGCTGGAATCCCGACTGTTGCCATCCCGAACATACGTATGTGGGAGGGTTAGCTTTAGGCCAGGAGGTTGGAGGAATAGGGTCCCTAGGGTAACATACCTCGTAACTGTCCCGATTTACGCTGGAATGCCCTGTTTTTTTGGGACGGTCCCGTGTGCTCTGCACTGCTCTTCGGTGAATAGAAACTGTGCAAATGCATCTATTCCCTATTGCACACAGCATCTTTTCCCGGATACAGAGTGGCTGGGGGCATGGCCAGGGTCTCACAGAGCAGGCCATGTCCCCACATCGACTAAAATGGGGGCATGGCCTCGCACAGGATCCGCCTACCTGTCCTTCACATGTTGGGAGGTATGGGGTGAGGCTACCTGAGGGAAGGTTAGGATTAGGCTGCCGGGAGGGAGGGTTTATATATAACCAATAATGGGAAAAACAGGCATTGTGCTAAAGAAAATGATATTTTAGCTGGATATGGAACTATACGGCATGATCATCTTATTAACAAATACTGTAAATGTTTTTATTTTACCAGTAAATGTTGTTGTTGTTATTATTATTATACCAGATAACGTGTATATGTTATTGTCATACAAATTAATAACGTATATTTCCTCAATACAGATTTCATCCACCATCCGTGGTTGGCACCATGGGAAGTGCAGCAGCATCAGCAAAACTTCTCTCATTGGACAAAGATCAATGCACTCATGCCCTGGCAATAGCAGCCTCACTCGCTGGTGCTCCTATGGCAAATGCTGCCACCCTGGCCAAGCCCCTGCATATTGGCAATGCCACAAGGTTAGGTCTGGAAGCTGCTATCCTGGCTGCTAAGGGAATGGAGGCCAATACTCTCATACTGGATGATGTGCCCGGCTGCGCTGGGTTTAGTGCATTTTATGGCGATTACCAGCCTAAGCCATTATCTCCACCAGGTAATCAGTATGAATTTCTCCTTGAGAAGCAAGACATTGCATTCAAGTCCTTTCCTGCACATCTAGGAATGCACTGGATCGCTGATGCTGCCGTCTCAGTTAGGAATAGATTTGTCCAACAATATGGCTCATTTGACCCATCCGCTATTCAGTCTATAGTTCTTAGAGTCCCAGTATCCAAATACATTAACAGGCCCTATCCAGACTCAGAGCACCAGGCCCGCCACTCTTTCCAGTTCAATGCCTGCACCGCACTCCTGGATGGGGAAGTGAATGTCCGTTCCTTCCATGAAGACACCATGTTTCGTAAAGAACTCCAGAATCTCCTGAGCAAAGTGGTGGTGGAACATCCTCAAGATAATGAAGCCAACTTTGACAAGATGTATGCAGAGGTGGCTCTGCTGCTGAGAAATGGGGATCTGGTGACCGCGAAATGTGACACTTTTTATGGACATTGGAGAAAACCGCTGAGCAGAGAATCACTGCTGAAGAAATTCTCCTCCAATGCCAGACATGTCCTGCAGGAAGACCAGGTGCAAGGTGTAATACAGATAGTAGACAATCTAGAGAGTGTCAGAGACAGCTCCCTACTGCCATTGCTACTTCAGTAACTCATATAAGATTTACTCTTTCTCTGTTTACAGCAATTCTAAAGCCGGACTTTAGGATGGTATTTATTAATTAATGTATTAGTATTTATATCTATTTTTCTTGTTGGATTTATGAAACATTAAACTGTTAAAATAGCTACAATGTGTAACACACCTGTCAAAAACTGAAAATAGTTATATAATGAAATTGCATCTTTGTTGCTTTGCTACATCTGTGAAGGCTGGCATCATCACCCCCACATCTCTGATTTATAGCAGACCAATGTGTCTGGTGAGGTTATAGCAACTTAGCTAGGCAACGTATTACTAGGTCCACAGATGCCACATCTTCTTGGCATATTAATGAGATTGGGGGTCTACATTTGATGGTAAATGTCTACCAGTATATATATATATATATATATATATATATATATATATATATATATATATATATATGTCTAGTGTCCGTTTGTGTGTCTCTGAAACACTGCCAATGATGCATCTCTTTCTCTCTGAAACATGCACAAACACAGAAGTAATCACAAGGTAGCAGACTAGCTTTCAAAGCATTTGCTTCAAGCGGGCTTACTAGTATTGTCATAGTAGTAAAAGGTACAGCGACATTCCTGTGCATATGTGGCAGACCACTTCATATATAAATAAATATTGAGCATTAAGTCATACTACTAGGTCCTACTGTTTCATATATAAGCATGGGGCACTAACCCATGCTTATGAAGTATTTGACTTGTATGATGTCTGCATAACCTGATCAAAGGGTATTGATCAAAATATTTCAAAATAAGCAGAAAACTGTTCCAGAAAACAAGAAGCTACAAGCGTATCATTATTTCATATTTTAATTGATATATCTTTTATGGACATCACATACTGTACATAGGGCGCTGAAAGACACTTTTGTCGGTATTTGAAAAATTGTGAGTTCCTGCTGGTAGGGAACTAAGGGGGTTATTCTAGTTCACTCTTTCTGACAAAATCCTTCTTAGATGGACAAAACCATGTGCAGTGCAGGTGGGGCAAATGTTACTTGTGCAGAGAGAATTAGATTTGGCTGGGGTTTTACTGCAAAGTGAGATCTATATTGCAGTGTAAAAATAAAGCAGTCATTATTTACCCTGCACAGAAACAAAATAACTCACCCAAATCTAATTCTCTCTGCACATTTTACATCTGCCCCCTGCAGTGCACATGGTTTTGTCCATCTAAGAAGGCTTTTGTCAGAAAGAGTGAACTTGAATAAGGCCCTAAGTGTCTAATAGCCAATATAGTAGAATTGAGGAACTGCACTCCATCCATTTCTTGCGGACAACTTTGTGGTGCTCCGCTTTAGAGGAAACAATGTCCCAAATATAGAAGTTTTGTTTGAAGCAGGCACTCACCATAGACCATAGGTAGTAGTTGAGACAAGGTTTATTTCATAAATGTGGTCGACGTTTCGGTCCTCGCAGGGACCTTTGTCAAGACAGGAACATGTCACATCAAAGACCAGGAACACCAGGCAGTGTTGACACTGGGGGTCCCCACTTCCCCAGGACCCCTGCCCATGCTGACCAGCCAGGGGGATAATGCTTTGGCCGCGGGACCTTATATAATAAGTGTCCCCCGGCTGTGGCATTACCCTGCTGGCTGGTTGGGTCTGGTGCTGGTTCTTAAAATACGGGGGACCCCTAGTCATTTTGTCCCCCGTATTTTGGGAACCAGCGCCGGACCTTGAGCCTGGTGCTGGTTTCATTAAATCAAGGGGACCCCTATTTGTTGGGGACCCTGATTTTATGTCACCAGCACCGGCTCAATGAGCCCGGGGCTGGTTATGCTCTGGCGGGGGACCCCGCGCTGTTTTTTTTTTTATTTTAACTGTTTCAACTTTTTTTTACACCAGAACCCTGCACAGATCATTGCGATCTGTGCAGGGTTCTGGCTAATTCGCCCATCAGAACCTGGCCTGATTTTTGGGCGAATTATAGACACACTTTATACAAATCGCATACCATTAAATATGCGATTTGTATACTTTTTCATGTGAAAACATCTGGATGCGATGTGCTGCGAAAAACAGCCATCGCATTTCCAGTGTGTCCAACTTGCGAAAATGGAAAAAATGCGATTTCGGCCGTTTTTGCGAAAAAAAAATCGCAAAAGTCTAATTATCTCAACCCATAGAATGTCACCCCTTGTCTCAACTACTACCTATGGTCTATGGTGAGTGCCTGCTTTAAACAAAACTGCTATATATATATATATATATATATATATATATATATATATATATATATATATAGCGGAACAAAGAACAGGCGGCACTCGGTGGTCTTTTCAAATTGGTGTATTAAATCGAGTAGCTTAACGTTTCGGAGCTGCGCTCCTTTTTCAAAAGCTAGTGGTGAGACTAAGTGGTGAGACTAAGTGGTGAGGCTTTTGAAAAAGGAGCGCAGCTCCGAAACGTTAAGCTACTCGATTTAATACAACAATTTGAAAAGACCTCCGAGTGCCGCCTGTTCTTTGTTCCGCTATCAATATTAAGAGAAGGCACCGGGGCAGCTGCAATCGGGATTGGAGAGTGCCAGGCCGCAACCCCACTAACTATATATATATATATATATATATATATATATATGTGTGTGTGTGTGTCGGAGCATATTATCTATAAGATAAAAATGTACACTATGGAATTGCTTGTGCAAATATGTATATTTAAAAATATTTTTGTTTATTAGTTCACTAGGAAGCAATGACATCAATATGCAAATGTGGAATTGTGTAAATATGTTATACAGTACAATATAAATTGCTGACTGCATGTACTATAAAATAAATACTTTGCATGTTTCGTACATTAAATTGTGTCTGAAAATAACATTGATCATGTATCCATTTTTTCATTAAACTGACTCACAGAACTTATGATAGAAATCCATTTTCATTTACTTGGGTACAGTTTATAACGGTTCATATAACTATGCACCCAGGCACTGCCTAACTGTCCCTATCCATACACACCTAGCCATAGCCTACATGTATCCATACACACACCCAACTGCAGCATAACCCTATCCATATACACCCAGCCACAGCCTAACTGTATACATGCACAAACCCAGCCACATCTTAACCATAGCCAAACACCCCCATGTAGTCTAACCATAACTGTACAAACCAAGCATCAGCCTAACTATTACCCTACACACCTAGCCTAAACATACAGTACTGTATACCTACACTCCCAGCCTAACTGTGACCATACACACACAGCTGCTGACTAACTGAAACTGTACACACACATCCTCAGCCAAACCATACACACCCAGCCTAACCCTAACTGTACACACCCAGCCACTGCCTAACCGTACAAACCCAGCCTAACCCTAACTGTACAAACCCAGCCTCAGCAAAACCGTACAAACCCAGCCTAACCCTAACTGTACACACCCAGCCACTGCCTAACCATACACACCAAGCCTAACCCTAACTGTACACACCCAGCCACTGCCTAACCATACACACCCAGCCTAACCCTAACTATACACACCCAGCCTCAGCAAAACTGTACAAACCCAGCCTAACCCTAACTGTACACACCCAGCCTCAGCCTAACCATACACACCCAGCCTAACCCTAACTGTACACACCCAGCCACTGCCTAACCATACACACCCAGTCTAACCCTAACTGTACACACCCAGCCACTGCCTAACCGTAAAAACCCAGCCTAACCCTAACTGTACACTCATAGGCGTGCGCAGCCCGTTTTATTAGGGGGTGCACCATTGGAGGGGGCGTGTCCATCACTATCTACTGGGCGTGTTCATCATCTCCTATTATTACACATAATGAAACACACTAGACATAATGTCACGCACAATAATGCCCATCACACATGCCACACACCGTAATGCGTATTACAAATTATGTTAGGGCTTAAAAAAATATTATTAAAACAGGGACAATAGGGACTGTGCACGTCGAAGGCGCGCGCCAAAAATTAACACATACTTACATGCATATTACACATCACACAGCCATTACATAGTATACCACATTCCATAATGCCCATTACACGTTGTACGTGTAATTCCCATTACATGTTACGCCTCACACCATGATGCCCATTACACGTTACACCTCAGACTGTGATGGCCATTACAGATTATGCCATGGGGGGGGGGATGTGAAATGTTCTTTGCCAGGAGTCACATGCTCCCTGGGAAGGGGGTGGTTAAATGCTCGTTGACAAGGGGAGTTTCATGCTCATTGCTGGGGGTGCGCATTGCACACCAGCGCTCCCGTGAATCCGCACTTCCGGGTAGCGCTGTGCACTCTTCTTATAAGATGCCCACATGAGCCGCAGCCTCCTTTTTTTTTGAGCCGCTGGCCGGATGCTGCACGCCGCACACTGAAGCTACTTAACCTGTCCAGCGGCAGGCAGCATCTGGTCAGCCGCTCAAAAGGGAAGGAGGCTGTGGCGGGCACGGGACACTTGTACCCCAAGTGCCCAGGGGCAAATGCCCGCCCGCACACATAGTATACACACACACACATACAAACAACAACAAAAAAAAACGGTTTAACCTCAATATCCCTGGAATTAAATAATCCATATGGATCCGCCTGGTATCAGATTGAAGGCCCAGCGATTTGGGTTTGACTGAAATCAACCTCGAGCTTCAGTGATGCCGAAGGGGGAACTGGCAGCCATTGAACTGGGTGGGGGTCGGAATTAGCGGGTCCCATGTTATTCTATAGGGAAAATGTTCCAGCTTTGCCTGGCAGTATCTCCGGTTCCCAGGGGGCTAGAGACACGGGGCTGGGCTCGTTGGAAAGCCCCATCCCTCAGCTATGATTAGGAGGTGCCTGTGCACCCCCGGCACCCCCCTTGCGCACGCCTATGTGTACACACCCAGCTACTCTCAAACCCAGCCTAACCCTAACTGTACACACAAAGCCTCAGCAAAACCGTACAAACCCAGTCTAACCCTAACTGTTCACACCAAGCCACTGCCTAACCATACACACCCAGCCTAACCCTAACTGTACACACCCAGCCTCAGCAAAACTGTACAAACCCAGCCTAACCCTAACTGTACACACTCAGCCACTGCCTAACCATACACACCCAGCCTAACCCTAACTGTACACACCCAGCCACTGCCTAACCATACACACCCAGCTTAACCCTAACTGTACACACCAAGCCACTGCCTAACTGTACACACCCAGCCTAACCCTAACTGTACACATCCAGTAATGGGTATTTTGTGAGGAGGATTACATCATGGGGTCTTTTTTGCATAAAATACCACGTATTCCCAGGGGACAGAAAACAGTAACATGCAGCCGTACCTTTCATGCATATAAATGTATAGTAGCCAGCAGTCAGAGCGGGGCATGCGATTGTGTACAATAGTATGGTCAAAAAAAACAAAAAAATAGTATGTGAACAAGCGCTGCGAAACTTACGTCGGGAGCCGGTACACCTGGTGCACACGGGTGTCCGGCATTTCTCAGGCAGGGACCGATGCAGGAAACAGCACAGCTCCAAACGGCGAGAACAGCAGCCGAGTCCAGCGCGGTTTGTTATACACAAACCGGCGCAGGTTTAAGGTAACCACTGGAAGTCTCCAGTGGATTTGTCCTCTCTTTTTTTGACCATACTATTGTACACAATCGCATGCCCCGCTCTGACTACTGGCTACTATACATTTATATGCATGAAAGGTACGGCTGCATGTTACTGTTTTCTGTCCCCTGGGAATACAGGATATTTTATGCAAAAAGACCCCATGATTTAATCCTCCTCACAAAATACCCATTATTGGTTGGCATTTGAGGATATATGAGGGTCACTCTATACTTATATCCTGGAATAGCCTTTAAATTTACTATATATATTTTTGCAGCAAATTTTTATTATTGACCAAGTGAGTAAAATATATACTTACCTTTTAGGAAATACCCAATAAAAGTTACATTTTAATACTGTCATCAAATTCAATACCTGTGATACAATGGTGCCCCCACCAAGAGTTTCCTTTTTTTCTCTTTCCTTCCTTGAATACACTTAATATTGTTACCTAATTCTGGGGTGCACCACTGACTGTCCTGAATACAAGTACCAGTGACATACCTTAGTCCAGTATACTTGGGACACATACACCCCATACAAGGGTTCAGTCAGTCTCTCACAGGTACCATATGTTCACCTATTACCTTCAACATACCTGTGCGGTTTCTTTCCCTCCAAAACCCCTTCCCCCACTTTCCTTTACAATACACCTAACTGTACACACCCAGCCACTGCCTAAATATTTACCGAAGCCCAACCCAGTGGGAGAGGGAAGAAAATGGGTTATATGAGGCGGGAGTATATTTACCCCTCTTGGCTGACCACGCCTGCTCAAGAGATTCCACCCCCCCCCCCCCCATTAGGGCTGCTTTGAGACATTTCCCAGGCTGCTTTTAAATACCAATCTGTCCCTAGGTAGGAATATCCAGCTACAGCTAACAGCAAACAGACTGTATAAAGTTAAGTCTGCACCACAATTGTATTGGTCAATATGCACCCATCTAAGGGGTTAATTTACTAAATCTTCTAAAAATGAAAATAAGTAATGTTGCCCATAGCAACCACACAGATTCTGTGTACGATTTCTTTACTGTATCCTCGAAAATGATAGGATGAATCTGATTGGTTGCTTTGGGCAACATCACCTCTTTAGAAGGTTTAGTAAATTTACCTCTAAAGCTGGGTACACATCTATACAATCCCTATTTCTGGCAACTGTTCGGCCGACTGTACTCCTGTTGGACCGTCCACAAACAACAGCCGACACGCGCGTACACACCTGTACAATTTTACTTGCGACGTCTGATGTACTCCCGTCCAAACAGTCGCAAGAAAAAGATTGTACCACCGTACACACTGTCTCGATTTGGGCTATTGACACGTCACATGTGACCAAAATTATCATAATGGGCTGGGTTAGGGCATAATTATAGCTGTCACCCTTTTACCTATTAAAACAAAAATCGGCGTGGGTTCCCCCCCACAGCCGTAACCAGCACCAGGCTGAAAGAGCCGGGGCTGGTATTAAAAAATCAGGAAACCCAACAAATAGGGCTTCGCTGATTTTTTAAAACCAGCCCCAGGCTCCAGGTCTGGGGCTGGTTCCCAAAATATGGGGGACAAAATGACCAGGGGTCCCCCGTATTTTAAGAACCAGCCCCAGGCCAAACCAGCCAGCAGGGTAATGCCACAGCCGGGGGGAGACTTTTTATACAAGTCCCCCCGGCCAAAGCATTCAGCCCTCTGACCGGTCAGCCTGGCCAGGGGTCCTGGGGGAGTGCGGACCCCCCCAATTAAGGGGTCCCCCCCTCCAGGACTTACCTGACAAGGCTTAAGCCTGGTGCTGTCCTCGATGCCCCCTGGGCGGTGGGCATCGAGCTGATCTTTGTGTAAAAAAATAGATGAAAAAAACTATTGTTTTTTCCTGTGGAACTATGAGTCCCAGCAAGCCTTCCCCGCAAGCTGGGACTTGGAGAACCACATGTCCCAGCCTGCGGGGCATTAAAGGGCCCGCTGGGTCTTGTAGTTCCACAGTAAAAAAAATAGTTAAAGAAATACACACTGACACTTTCGAAAAATAAAAGTTTAATACATACATTACACAAACACACTGATACTTACCTATCTTGATCCCGTAGGTAGGTCCCAGGGTCCGGTGGCTTGGTTCCGGGGCTGGTCCGGGTCCGGGGCTCCTGGGCTGAAGAGTCCGGGGTCCTGGATCCGTAGTAATCCACAGGGGTACCTGGGGAAGGAAATCCTACTCACCTGTCCTCTGGCGTCCACCCCGGAATCTTCACTTCAAGACGCGCTGCTCCCGGCTGCTGGTACCCGCTCTGCTCCGCTGTATACTAGAGATGCAGAGATCCTTATTCCTCTGCGTCTCTGCTCAAAATGATTTTTGGCCAATCAGGAGCCGAGAAAGTCCATGTGCAGCCTCCTCTGTTTGGGCATGTCTCTCTCAGCCACAGCGCCCCGCCACGCAGCACAATAGAGTCTGAGCACTAGAGGGCGACTCCGCCCCCCCCCTTCCCCACACAACCGAATCTCTATACTGCCAAAGTGTTCCAGCTTTGGCAGTATAGTCGCAGCATATCGGTCGAACCGCAGCATATCAGTCAAACGTGCGTACACACTGCACTTTTGTACCGATATGAGGCCGTCCTGTCAGATGAAAATTAAACAGCAAAGAACCGTCGACTGACCGAGTATGGACGGTCAAGACTGGTTTTTTCCGTTTATCGCTCGTACGGGACAGCGTACACACATATACAATTGAATGGCTGTCCGACCCAGAACGAAAGAACGGCCCGACAATTGTATATATGTGTACTCAGCTTAAGTCCTTCAGTGTTCTGCTCATACACAAATATGGCTGGCAAAGAGGATGCTACATTTATATACCTTGACACATGGTGGCCATGTTCATCTCTGGTGACTCCTATTGGGCCTTCTCTGTCTCTTCTTCTGTCCTATCCTTTGCTCTACCCTCCTGTCCCTATTAGGCCTGTACTGTCTGCTGGGGGTGGCTTAGGCGAGTTACACACGGACCGGGCCATTTGCTGTGGGGAGGGAGGGCTGGGGCGGACGGGCCCGGGGAGGGAGGGCTGGGGGCCTGCCCAATGTTTTATTGGCGTCCTCATGAAAACACTGGGCATTCCCATGGGAACGCAGGTGGGCTGATGTCTGTCACAAGCCATCAGCCACCCAAACCTACTTCATCCAGGGGCATGCAAGTAAAAGTCAGTTTTGAATGATGTCTCCTGCTAGTGGAGGGATGCGAGGCCATGTGATCTCGTACACATCCCCACACATGATACCAAGGAGATTCGGTTGTGTGGGGAAGGGGGGGGGGGGGGGCGGAGTCGCCCTCTAGTGCTCAGACTCTATTGTGCTGCGTGGCGGGGCGCTGTGGCTGAGAGAGACAAGCCCAAACAAAGGAGGCTGCACATGGATCTCCTCCTCTCTTAAAATGCCCCTGAATACAAAACAGAACACGTGCACTTCATACAGGGAATATAAACATCATACTGCTACAGACTGTACATAGAATGGACAGTGTGCAAAAAGAACTAATGAGGAGATGCTGACATGGTACAGAAGGTGTGACTCACCACTCACCACTCCAACTCACCACTGTGACACCACTCCAACAAACACCACTCCAACTCAACATTGTGGCTCACCAGTTACCGCCAACAAACTCACCACTGTGACTCACTGCTCATGAGTTACCTCGAACAAACGCTCAATAACAAAAAGTTGCATTGCAACCAGTGGCGACTCTTACCTTCATGGGGCCAGCGCAGGTGCAGTAGCTTCTTTGGTACTGCACATGCGCTGGCCCCCCAGACTCTATGGGCTGCTTTTGCAGCAGCCCATAGAGGCAAATTCAGGGTCCTGGGTCCAATGCATGTGCAGTATCGTCCTCGTACTGCGGATGTGCGGAAGATGGTTTTTATGGGCTGCCGCTCAGCAGCCCATGTAGAGGCTGAAGTCTGGAAGACATATATACTACCAGAGGCATCACTGGGTGTGGTGACAACCAATGCACACTTTACATTAACTCCCAAGATCCCTGCCACTGGAGACATGGCTGTCTGGAAGGGGGGTGGCCTACTTTGAAGGGGGTGTGGCCTCATAGGGACATTTGTTTTCAATATCCAGGGCCAGCCAGCATCTCTGGATCACTGACTGGTTATATGTGTTGACATAGTTTGTCTGAATCCAGATATGGTGTTCCTACTGTACATTGATAAAGCTATGAGTCAAATGTACATTGGGTGACACACAGAACTTGCTACTAGACATGCTGCATGCTTAGAACTGATACTAGACATGCTGCGTGCTTAGAACTGATACTGGTTTTGTAGTGTAAATGATTGCCACTTTAAAAAACTTCACCCGTAGTTTCCATTGCAGCCAACAGATAGCATTGTTTTGGTGACACACAGACACTAGACATATATACAGTTGTGCTCTTAAGTTTACATACCCTAGCAGAATTTGTGATTTTCTTGCCATTCACTCATGGTCAGTGGTTGGGTGAAGCTATTTATTGTCAAACAACTGTGTTTACTCTTTTAAATCATAATGACAACAGAAACTACCCAAATAACCATGATCATAAGTTTACATACCCTGGAGATTTTGGCCTCATAACATGCACACAAGTTGACACAAATGGGTTTGAATGGCTACTAAAGGTAACCATCCTCACCTGTGATCTGTTTGCTTGTAATCAGTGTGTGTGTCTAAAAGGTCAGTGAGTTTTTGGTCTCCTGAAAGACCCCTGCATCTTACATCCAGGGCTGCACTGATGTGTCTGGATTCTGAGTCATGGGGAAAGCAAAAGAATTGTCAAAGGATTTGTGGGAAAAGACAATTGAACTGTATAAAACAGGAAAGGGTAAATAAAAAGATATTCAAGCAATTGAGAATGCCAATCAGCAGTGTTCAAACTCCAATTAAGAAGTGGTAAATGAGGAATTCTGTGGAAACCAAATCACTGTCAGTTATGGGCCCCACACACAGCACAATTTTCAGGCATTTTCTGAGCGATTTTACTAAATCACTCAGAAAATGCCTGAAAATGCATGTAAATCGCTGTGTGTATAGCCCACACAGCGATTTGCATGCGCGCCCCCGCCGTTCTGAATCTGCACAAGATTCAGAACGGACCTGCCCGTCAATCAAGAGCAGTCGCTCAGAAGCTCCTGCTCATATGTGGCCTCGGATGTGAGCAGGGCCTTCTGAGCGACGCCCTGATGTCCCACAACGCCGCCCCCCTTGCCACGCCGGACGCCGCCCCCCCTGCTCGCCGCACGAAAGCACTTAGCACAGTAAAGACCCGCCGCCCCACCGCCTCCCACTGCTCCCTCCCCCCTCCCCCTGCTCGCCGCACGGAGACGGAGCAGGGGGAAAAAGACACTCACCCGCTCCACAAATCTGCTGCCTACCCGCAGCAACTCCCGGTCCCCCTGTCACCTGTCCTCCTCGGGCGGCGATGTACTTCAAGCCGCCTGCCCGCTCAGACGTCCCCCTGCTGCTGCAGCTCCACTGCCACCAATGATAAGGCACCCCTATTTATTTATATATAATAAAACCACTGCCGCCAATGAGAAGCCTTCCCTATATATATATATATATATATATATATATATATATATATATATATATATATATATATATATATATATAACCACTGCCACCAATAACAAGCCTTCCCTATATATATATATATATATATATATATATATATATATATATATATATATATAACCACTGCCACCAATAACAAGCCTTCCCTATATATATATATATATATATATATATATATATATATATATATATATATATATATAACCACTGCCACCAATAACAAGCCTTCCCTATCTATATATATCTATATATATATCTATATATATATATATATATATATAATATGGTACAAATTGGCGTCACTCCGGGGAAATTTTCAATTGCAGAAATTTATTTGCAAAAAGTCGACATGTCAGTGTTGTCGACGTTTCAATGGCATGTAGCCATTTTCCTCAAGACATAACATGCGATACCTTGAGGAAAATGGCTACATGCCATTGAAACGTCGACAACACTGACATGTCGACTTTTTGCAAATAAATTTCTGCAATTGAAAATTTCCCCGGAGTGACGCCAATTTGTACCATATTATTACTTATCTGTGGATGGCACCCGGGGTCCTTTTGCCGTATTACTGAGGAGTGCCGGCTCGCACAGCTCTATATATATATATATATATATATATATATATATATATATATATATATATCCACTGCCACCAATATAGATAGATATATAATGGAGATGATCCGGCTCTCCCTGTGTGGTGCCCGCTCCAAGTGAATGTGCGCTGGGCCACCAGCGCACATTGATTTGCGCCTATACTGCATTCTATAGGGGAAGCGGTCATCTATTAGAATGAACTTAGGTCTACAGTCATTAGGTCGACCCCACTAGGTCGACTGGCAGGAAGGTCGACCTAACTTAAGGTCGACATGGGCCAAGGTCGACCTGACTTAAGGTCGACATGGGCCAAGGTCGACCTGACTTAAGGTCGACATGGGCCAAGGTCGACATGACTTAAGGTCGAATTTGCATAAAGGTCGACATGAGGAAGGTCGACTGGTCATAAGGTCGACATGGGTTTTTCACTGTTTTTTGAGCCGACATGTGCCGACAGGCGATGCGAGGGTCCGATTCTCATTGCCAACTGTGTCCATGTTGACTGTGTCGACATTCGGATAAAAAAACAGTGAAAAACCCATGTCGACCTTATGACCAGTCAACCTTCCTCATGTCGACCTTTATGCAAATTCGACCTTAAGTCCTGTCGACCTTGGCCCATGTCGACATTAAATCAGGTCGACCTTCCTGCCAGTCGACCTAATGGGGTCGACCTAATGACTGTAGACCTAAGTTCATTCTGACAGATGTACCGATTCCGTGTGTGTGTGTGTATATATATATATATATATATATATATATATATATATATATATATATATATATTGACAAAGAAGGTGACACTCCCCCAGGCTTTAGTTCAACCCCTTTATTTAAATTTTGAATACTTTTTTTATTTCCCTGAAGTTTCTGTGAGAGATTTGAAATCTCTCATGCTGAATCTGCCATTATGAATCTCTGGCACAAATCTGTGTGTGTGTGGCTCATTATCTGAAAATTCCGTTTTTAGGGAAATCTCTCGTGCTGAATCTCCCGTTATGAATCTCTGGCACAAATCTCTGCGTATGTAGGCCCCAGTAGACCAGCAAAAATTTCAGCCACAACTGCCAGGAAAATTGTTCAGAATGCAAAGAAAACTCCACAAATAACTTCAGCTGAAATACAGGACTCTCTAAAAAAAGTGGTGTGGTTGTTTCAGGATGCACAATAAGGAAGCATTTGAAGAAAAATGGTCTGCATGGTCGAGTCACAAGAAGAAAGCAATTACTATGCAAATGCCACAAAGCATCCAGCTTACAATACTCCAAACAGCATAGAGATAAGCCTCAAAACTTCTGGAACAAAGTCAGGGCCATAACTAGGGGGGTGCTGGGGGATCACGCGCACCGGGCACTGCATGGGGGGGCGCTGTTGGGGACAGGCAGCGGGGGTCTGGCGACGGGCATAGCGGCAGCTGAAAGGGGAGCAGATTTTGAAAAGACTTGCCGGACGCTGATTGGCTGAATTCTCTCAGCCAATTAGCATCCGGCAAGTCTTTTCAAAATCAGCAGCACTTCCCGCGACCAAATGACTGCCATTCCCCTGGGTGCCGGAAACCCTAGTTTCGACCCTGTCAAAGTCATTTGGAGTGATGAGACCAAAATTTTACATTTTGGTCACAACCATAAGCGTTACATTTGGAGAGGAGTCAGGAAGGCCTATAATGAAAAGTACACCATTTCTACTGTGAAACATTGAGGTGGATTGCTGATGTTTTAGGGATGTGTGAGCTACGAAGGCACGGAACACTTGGTCAAAATTGATGGCAAGATGAATGCAGCATGTTATCAGAAAATACTGGAGGAAAATTTGCAATCATCAGCCCGGAAGCTGCACATGGGACGTACTTGGACTTTCCAACATGACAATGATCCAAAACACAAGGCCAAGTCAACCTGTCATTGGTTACAGCAAAATAAAGTGAAGGTTTTGGAATGGTCATCTCAGTCTCCTGACCTCAGTATCATTGAGCCACTTCGGGGAAATCTCAAACTTGCAGTTCATGCAAGACAGCCCAAGAATTTACAGGAACTGGAGGCTTGCTGCCAAGAAGAATGGGCAGCTTTACCATCTGACAAAATAAAGAGCCTCATCCACAACTACCACAAAAGACTTTAAGCTGTCATTGATGTTAAAGGGGGCAATACACGGTATTAAGAACTGGGGTATGTAAACTTTTGATCAGGGTCATTTGGGTAGTTTCTGTCATTATGATTTTAAAAAGAGCAAACACAGTTCTTTGACAATATATGGCTTTACCCCACCACTAACCATGAGTGAAAGAAAAGTTTCCTATTCTCTGACAAATGGCCAGAAAATCACAAATTCTGCTAGGGTATGTCAACTTATGAGCACAACTGTATAGATTATGATACCATTGGGTTGATAATTTTAATAACTGTGCATTATATTTCAATATAATGTACTTTGCTCTAGACATTATAAGGAGGTATGTGAATATCCACAGTGCTTATGTTTATATATAAGAGATGCAGTATGATCTATATATTTGGTATTGGAACTTATGTATCTAAAATAATTAACACACACATTCTATCTTTTCAATAATAGAACTCTGTGTATGTTCATACTCTGTGGGAGGAAACTTACTAAGGCGTGTGTTCTATTTCACATAAGAGTAGATTCTGATTGGTTGGCCATAGCAATATCCCATTTATTTATTATTTATTTACAGTTTCTTATATAGCGCATCAGATTCCGTTGCGCTTTACAATTGTAGACAGTGATAAAACAAACTGGGTAACAACAGACAGACATGGAGGTAAGAGGGCCCTGCTGCAAGCTTACAATCTATAGGACCCATGTGAAATAGATCTCCCATCTTAGTAAATTTTCACCTGTGTGTTCAGCCGATACACTTTATCCCCTTCCCGACATTTGACGTACATTTACGTCATGGCCGGGATGTACTTCCCGACACATGGCATAAATGTACGTCATGCCATTTAACTGTCACCGCGTCTATAGACGCGGTGACAGTTTAAACATGTCTGCTGTCCCTGACAGCAGACATGTCCCTGCATGCCCAGGGGAGATGGCGATGCCTCCCCCCAGTCGGCGATCGCTGTGATTGGCTGTTCAAATGTGAACAGCCAATTACAGCGTTTTCTGTGTACCGGCGAATAACGTTCGCCGGTGACACAGGGATCGGTGGTGATTGGTGCTGTAAAGTACAGCACCAATCACCACGGGGTGTAAGGGTGACACTGGTGTCACCCCACCTCACCCCACCCGCCCCCAAGGGCCGTGATTGGTTCGCCGGACCGACGGACCAATCACAGCCATGGAGGGTGATTTAAACTAACGGTGACTGCACTGCAGACGCCATTCCGGTCTGGAATTGCGTGCAGTGCGGTCACCGTACCTATCTACTGTGATATACTGACCTGATCCTTGCAAAATACTTACCTGATCACCTGATCACCTGATCACTGCTTGTAGCGTGCTGGATGCTTCCTGGATCTGACTTCTTGTGACTTCCTGCTGCTGCTGCAGTGTGATAGAGTTATAGATAGAAAGATAGAGAGAGATAGAGAGAGATAGAGAGAGATAGTGACAGAGTGTGCTATATTTTGTGTCTGCTACCCCCCCTTTTTGGGGGTGCAGGTTTTTTTTTTATATATATAACTGTCAGTGCTGCTGCTGCAGTGTCATAGAGTGATAGATAGTGATAGATAGTGAGAGATAGAGAGATAGAGAGAGATAGTGATAGAGAGTGCTATATTTTGTGTCTGCTACCCCCCCTTTTTGGGGGTGCAGTTTTTTTTTATATATATATATAACTGTCAGTGCTGCTGCTGCAGTGTCATAGAGTGATAGATAGTGAGAGATAGAGAGATAGAGAGAGATAGTGACAGAGAGTGATAGAGAGTGCTATATTTTGTGTCTGCTACCCCCCCTTTTTGGGGGTGCAGGTTTTTTTTTTATATATATAACTGTCAGTGCTGCTGCTGCAGTGTCATAGAGTGATAGATAGTGATAGATAGTGAGAGATAGAGAGATAGAGAGAGATAGTGACAGAGAGTGATAGAGAGTGCTATATTTTGTGTCTGCTACCCCCCCTTTTGTGCTGATCAGTATATCTGTGCTGATCAGCAACTTTTTGGGGGTGCAGGGGTTTTTTTTTTTATATATACCTGTCAGTTGCTGCCAGTTGCACTGTCAGTTGCACCAAAGGTTGTGCACCTGCTGCCCCTCACTGGTAATCAGTGTCGCATCACTGATCACCTTTTTTTTTTTTTTGAGGGTGCTGTGGGGTCTTTTTTTAATTTTTTTTTTTACACACACTGTGATTTTGTGGGTGTCCTGTGGCCACTGTGCGCTGATCAGTGACGTACATCACTGATCAGCTTTTTCGGCACAGGGTTGATCTATTTTTTTTTTTTTGATCAAATTCCTGTTGCCTTTGAGCGCTGTTCAGTGACGGACGTTACTGACCAACATCTGTGCTCAATTTTTGGCGCAGGACCTTTTTTTTTTTTTTTTTTTTTACCCCTTCAATTTTTTTTTTTTTTATTGGGATCAAATTCCTGTATAAAGTATTTTTTTTCTGCACTACATACACACTACACACTACATACCCCCCGTGTTGAAATAAAGTTTGTACCCCCCCTACACTATACACGTGTTGAAACATTTCACTACCAGAAACACAAAAATAAAAATGGCATCCCAAATGTCATCCCAAATGTCATCCCAGTCATCCAGAAGAATGTATTCAGCGGAGGAGGCATATGCCATGCTTGCCTCTGACTCTGACACAGCCAGTGAGGCAAGCGGGGAATTTGAAGGATTCATCTTAAGCTCCTCTTCCTCCTCTAGTGATGAGGGACCCCCTCAAAGACGCCCCCGTAGAGCAGCTGAGACCCCCCCCCCAATAATTGATCTCGTATGGACCCCACCACCAGACAATTTTGAGCCCCAGGTTCCTGAGTTTTTGGCCATCCCAGGAATCCAATTTGATTCCACAGGTCTCAGAGAAATTGACTATTTCAAATTATTTTTCTCTGATGATTTTATAAATTTAATGGTGGACCAAACTAATTTATATGCCCAGCAGTTTATTGCTCAAAACCCCACGTCATCATTTGCTAGGTGGACCCCTGTAGATGCAGTAGAGATGATGACGTTTTGGTGTCTGGTGTTTCATATGGGCATAGTAAAAAAGCCAGAAATTAGGCAATATTGGAGTACAGATGTTCTGTACAGCACCCCACTTTACCGTATGGCCATGACCCGGACTCGTTTTGAGTTAATCCTTAAATTTTTGCATTACAACGATAATGCACAGTGCCCACCCAGAGATGATCCCACCTTTGACCGGCTATTCAAAGTCAGGCCGGTCATTGATCATTTCAGTGCCAAATTTCCAGAGATGTACATCCCAGATAAATTCATTTGCATAGACGAGTCCCTTATACATTTTAAAGGAAGGGTTAAATTCCGCCAGTACCTTCCCAGTAAGAGGGCAAGGTATGGCATAAAAATGTATAAGCTGTGTGAAAGCACCTCAGGGTACACTCACAGGTTTAGGGTATATGAAGGGAAGGATTCAAGAATTGAACCGCCAGAATTCCCCCCCTCCCTCGTAGGTGTTAGTGGAAAAATTGTCTGGGATTTAGTGCACCCCTTCCTGGATAAAGGTTATCACCTCTATGTGGATAACTTTTACACTAGCATCCCCCTGTTTAAGGCCCTTGGTTCAAGAGGTACAGCAGCTTGCGGTACTGTGCGCAAGAACCAAAGAGGCCTCCCAAAAACGCACATTGCCCAAGTAATGAGAAGGGGTGAAAGCAGGGCACAATCCACCGAAAATATGTTGTTGGTCAAATATAAGGACAAGAGGGATGTCCTTATACTGACAACAATTCACGGAGACAGTACCACCTCCGTCCCTGTACGAGGTACCAGTACCCACACCTCAAAACCTAATTGTATCCTGGATTACAATAAGTACATGGGCGGAGTGGATCTTTCAGATCAGGTACTGAAGCCGTACAGTGCCCTGCGGAAAACAAAAATCTGGTACAAGAAGCTGGCCGTGTATATCATCCAGATGGCACTGTATAACGCTTACGTGCTATTCCGTTCTACCAGCCAGAGGGGGACATTTATGCACTTTCAAGAGGAAGTCATAAAGAGCCTAATATTTGGGAACCAGCAGGCAGAGGGCCCCAGTACTTCTAGTACTGGCCCCCGTATTGTACCAGAGCAGCATTTTCCTGATGAAATCCCCTCCACTGGAAAAAAGGGCAGGACACAAAAAAGGTGCAAAGTTTGCTATAAAAAGGGAATAAGAAAGCAAACTATTTTCCAGTGTGACACTTGCCCCGACAAACCCGGCCTATGTATAAAGGAGTGTTTTAAAATATACCACACATCTATGGATTATTAGGTTCATCATTTCACCATGCTTCGGGGGTCTTGCTAATGCCACATAGCACCCACCATTCATTCCACCAGAATCTGAGCCGCAAAATCCAAAAATCACTCCTTCCCTTCTGAGTCCTGCCATGCACCCAACTGGTATTTTTTGGTCACATGTGAGGCATTGCCGTACTCGGGAGAAATTGGGGCACAGATTTTGGGGTGCTTTTTCTCCTTCATACCTTATGAAAATGAAAGATTTTGAGCCAGAACTGCATTTTTGTGTAAAAAAATGTAATTTTTCATTTGCACAGCCCAGTTGTTTCAAAATTGGTGAAACCCCTGGGGGTTTGAAATGTACACTATACCCCTAGATGAATTCCCTGAGGGGTGTAGTTTGCAAAATGGGGTCACTTGTGGGGGGGTTCCACTGTATTGGTGCTTTGGGGGTCTTGCTAATGCGACATAGCACCCACCAAAATTCCACCAGAATCTGTGCTGCAAAATCCAAATATCACTCCTTCCCTTCTGAGTCCTGCCATTTTTTGGTCACACATGAAGCATTGCCGTACTCGGGAGAAATTGGGGCACAGATTTTGGGGTGCTTTTTCTCCTTCATACCTTATGAAAATGAAAAATTTTGAGCCAGAACTGCATTTTTGTGTAAAAAAATGTAATTTTTCATTTGCACAGCCCAGTTGTATCAAAATTGGTGAAACCCCTGGGGGTTTGAAATGTACACTATACCCCTAGATGAATTCCCTGAGGGGTGTAGTTTGCAAAATGGGGTCACTTGTGGGGGGGTTCCACTGTATTGGTGCTTTGGGGGTCTTGCTAATGCGACATAGCACCCACCAACATTCCACCAGAATCTGTGCTGCAAAATCCAAATATCACTCCTTCACTTCTGAGTCCTGCCATTTTTTGGTCACACATGAAGCATTGCCGTACTCGGGAGAAATTGGGGCACATGCACCCAAATGGTATTTTTTGGTCACATGTGAGGCATTGCCGTACTCGGGAGAAATTGGGGCACAGATTTTGGGGTGCTTTGTCTCCTTCATTCCTTGTGAAAATGAAAAATTTTGAGCCAGAACTGCATTTTTGTGTACAAAAATTTAATTTTTCATTTGCACAGCCCAGTTGTATCAAAATTGGTGAAACCCCTGGGGGTTTGAAATGTACACTATACCCCTAGATGAATTCCCTGAGGGGTGTAGTTTGCAAAATGGGGTCACTTGTGGGGGGCTTTCACTGTATTGGTGCTTCAGGGGTCTTGCTAATGCGACATAGCACCCACCAAAATTCCACCAGAATCTGAGCTGCAAAATCCAAAAATCACTCCTTCCCTTCTGAGTCCTGCCATGCACCCAAATGGTATTTTTTGGTCACATGTGAGGCATTGCCATACTCGGGAGAAATTGGTGCACAGATTTTGGGGTGCTTTTTCTCCTTCATACCTTATGAAAATGAAAAATTTTGAGCCAGAACTGCATTTTTGTGTAAAAAATGTAATTTTTCATTTGCACAGCCCAGTTGTACCACAATTGGTGAAACCCCTGGGGGTTTGAAATGTACATTATACCCCTAGATGAATTCCCTGAGGGGTGTAGTTTGCAAAATGGGGTCACTTGTGGGGGGGTTCCTAACTTTTAGCATCTTATGGTGCCTAGAAACCTACATGGTGCCTAAAAAATAATCTCATAAAAAGGAGGCTCCAAAATCAAGTAGGTGCTCCTTCTATTATGAAGCCTGTGGTTTGGTCAACGTGCACACTAGGGCCACATATAGGATATTTATGAAAACAAAAGAATTGGGGGAATCAATTTTTAGTCACATTTCTCTAGTAAAATCTACTGTGTTCCTTAGAAAAATGTATTAAAATTGCAAATCTGCAAAAAAAATGAAATTTTGAAATTTCACCTACACTTTGTTTTAATTCCTGTGAAACACCTAAAGGGTTAACAAACTTCCAAAATGCTGTTTTGAATACTGTGAGGGGTGCAGTTTTTGAAATGGCATCATTTATGGGGGTGTCTCACATACAAGTCCCTCAAAGTCACATCAGAACTGAACTGGTCCCTAAAAAAATCAGTGTTTGAAATTTTCTTGGGTACTTATGTAGTATCTGGGCTGCCGATTTCTAAATCGGGTCGGATCGGGAGATCGCATCGCATCGCATGCGACCATGCGATTCGATGCGATGCGATGCGATGACCCGATTTTTCCATAGGAATCAATGTTAAAATGGACTGAGTCCATTTTAACATGGAATTCAATGGGAAAAATGGGTCCTTTTCATACCCCTACTATCCAAGTGGGCATGGAGTTGGATATAAACCTGTGGCGAGCGTAGCGAGCCACCGAGCCCGAAGCGTGGCGAGCGAAGCGAGCCCCGCGAGGGGACGAATACCGTCCCCTCGCGGGGCTCGCTTCGCTCGCCACGCTTCGGGCTCGGTGGCTCGCTACGCTCGCCACAGGTTTATATCCAACTCCATGCCCACTTGGATAGTAGGGGTATGAAAAGGACCCATTTTTCCATAGGAATCATTTTAACATTGATTCCTATGGAAAAATCGGGTCATCGCATCCGATATCGGATGCGATGCGATGCGATGCGATGCGATATCGCATCGCATCGCATCTGATTGTATGCCTTAACTTAAGGCATACAATCAAAAAATCGGCAGCCCAGATACTACATAAGTACCTTTTCTTGAAAATTTGAGAATTTGCTATTCATATTTTAAACCTCCTAGTGTCCAAAAAAATTAAAAGGAGGTTGAAATAATGATGGCAACATAAAGTAGACATATGGTCTATGTTAGTTATTAACTATTTTGAGTGGTATGATTATTTGTCTCACAAGCAGAAAATGTAACATTTTGAAAATTGCAAAATTTTCCATTTTTTTACGACATTTTGGTATTTTTCACAAAAAAACACAGACTGCATCGACGAAAATTTACCACTAACTTGAAGTACAATGTGTCACGAGAAAACAATCTCAAAATCACTGGGATAAGTAAAAGCAAAAAAAAGTTATCCCCACTTAAGTGATACATGTCAGATTTGAAAAAAAGGGCTCTGTCAGGAAGGCAAAAACTGGCTGCGGCGGGAAGGGGTTATAATACTACAGGAAACTCTGAATTTGTGTTACCACATTTATTACAAGCAACAGTGGTAAATATATATCCACACTTAGGCCCTTATATTGCTTCACTCGCAAAGGCAATTCCTTCTCAAATGGAAAAAAACATGTGCACTGCAGGGGGGAAGATGTAACTTGTGCAGAGAGAATTAGATTTGGGTGAGTTATGGGGACAGCTGTCCCGGGCCCAGCCGATCTGACATCGCCCACTAGCCGCAACCCGCTATCCACGGCCCGCTGCACCATCACAGACCCCTAACCGTCACACCATGCAGTGATTCCTGTGAGGAGCCGGCGTTGCCATATGTGGTGCAGCAGGAAACAGTGTGTGGACAGCGTGTCGCCGCTCCCCTGTGCTAAAGGTACGGTAACTAAATATACACACCGGGGACTGGGAGGGGGGAGAGCTCTCTGCTGCTGTCTGTATGTATGTATGTATGTATGTATGTATGTATGTATGCGTGTGCAGTCTGCAGGCTCAAGCAGCAAGACTGTTATAAATATTAGGTGAGCCCTTAAAACTAAAAATAAACTATATATATATTATTTACAGTATTTCAAACATTTTATTTTTCAGGTAGTCACTTAATATTTGTTGCACCCTTGCTGCTTGACTAAAATATTTTTTTGTGACAATAGGGGGGGGGGGGACTACCTATTTTAGCAGTCCTGGGCCCCACAAATTCTGTTGGCAGCCCTGCCCCACAGTAATTCCACACACTGCCCCCAGAGTAATTCAACACAATGTGTGTGTTCACCTACCAGGTAATTCCTGTTCCCCTCCACAATGTTCCCCTCCCAGGTAATTCCTGTTCCCCTCCACAATGATACCCTCCCAGGTAATTCCTATTCCCCTCCCAGGTAATTCCTCATACAGGCCCCCGGGCCCCACTGCATAAAGAAGAGGCACCAGAACATGTACAGTAAATGCACTGCAGGGTCTGGCATTTTCTTTTGCACACAGAACAATTTTCGCCCTGCCCAGCAGATGTGACCAGTGATGGTGCGGGAACACGCATCAGCGCTCACCGCGGGACCATACACACTGGGCACCTGTTTATGTGCCTTAAGTCATCACCTTACACTTTAGCACTGCTTTATCTAGGCTTATTACATCTGCCCCTATGTTTCTCTGTTACTTCCTAGCAATTGAGACGTCTTCCTCTACTTTTACACACTAATTATAATAATGATTGGGACAGAGGTTTTACAATGTGGAACATTCAGATGTCGGATACTTCATGTACTCACACACGATTGTCACAATTACCTGTAACAAAAAAACGAGTGGGTGTGTACAAAGTAATTGTCACTCCACTCAGGATCCCGGGGCTAACCTTCCCATACAGTAGTTGTATGAGTATTACGCTGCATGTGAGTAAGAGCTGGCTGGGCGCAGATCATCAGGGTGGAAAGAGGAAGAGAAACTCACAGCGCTGTAGTTACTAAAATTGAGATTGGTGTGGGTCATTGGGTTGACCCATATTAGGTCAGCATACCTCGGGTCGACACAAGAATTAGGTTGACAATGGGAAGGTGTATAGTCAAAAGGTCATCATGAGGTTTTCAATAAATTTTACCCGGATGTTGACATAGTCGACATAGACACTGTCAAAGTGTGCCACGTCCCCTGCTTCGGGATCTATTCTATTCTCCCGCCATTCCCTAGTGGATGTTAAAGCATGATATATTGCTTGTCGGCACATGTCGGCTCAAAAAACATGTGAAAAACTCATTCCGACCTTCAGTGGTGGATCCAATGCATGTCGATCTAACAGGGGTCAACCAAATGACTGTATCCAATTGAGATACACTTCTTACCAAGTATTAAAAAAGCCGGCGTCCCAGCTATCCCATCAAGGCTGGGGCTTGTGAGTAAACCTATCCAGACCAGTGTCACATATACAGTATGTCTACTATTTAGCTGGAACACCTGCTTTTTAAGACTTGATCTCTCCTCGGTAGTTTATCAAAGTTTTAATTATATGGCATTTTTATCAGGACGTCCTGGTGAAAATGCCGTATAATTGGAACAGCTGTTGAGTCTTTTATATATGACTTCAAGAGGGGAACATATTTCTTTCAATTACAATCCACAAATTTTCTGACAAACGTGATGTCAATAAATCTATTCCCGATACAATCGGGCGACCTGGGGGGGGGAGTAAGTCCTTTATGGATTTTAGGTAGATGATAGATTATAGCCACCCTCGGCTGCTCATTCCAAATATAATCGAATTCATCTTTTGACAAAAGTTTCGCTTGTCTACCTTTTTCTAATAAGTTTCTCAATTCTATCAAAAACACATCTGTCGGGTCTTTTGAAAGTTTTTGATAGGAGACTTCATTGAGTCCCAATAATCTGTTTATTTCTGTGACATAATGTACCTTATCCATAATAGCTACCCCCCCCCCCCCTTTGTCAGCTTGTTTAATGACAATTCTGGTGTCTTCCATTTGTCTCGACAATATACCCTACCCCACAAGCTCGCTGCCTAGGGGTCATCCTCAACTCTGAACTGTCCTTTGTTCCCCACATTCAATCTGTCTCCAAATCATGTTACATGCATCTAAAAAATATATCCAACATACGACCCAATCTCACACAAGACACTACTAAATCCCCCCCATGCACTCAGTATATAACACAATGATTATTGCAATAACCTCCTTACTGGTCTTCCCAAGAACAGACTCTCACCACTACAATCCATTCTAAATGCTGGTGCTAGGCTGATCTTTCTATCAAGATGCTCTGTGTCTGCTGATCCACTCTGACAGTCCCTCTATTGGTTGCCTGCATTTAACCGTATCCACCCTTCACTGCTTCCGGCCACATCCCCCTAGGTTTCTATGGGGGATGCGAAGCTCTCCGATGTATAAACATCGGGCAGCCCAGCTTCGCACCCCTGGGCTATCGCCATTCTGACATGGCGATAGTTCATTATAGCCTATGGCTATGGGATCGCACTGCCTCGGTGGCAGTGCGGTCAGCTGGTCGGCAGGGGTCAGCGCTAACCGCGCATGCGCAGACACCCTGGCTTCCGGCTCTGGACTTCGCATGGATGGGGCAGACACCCCGGCTTCCGGCTCTGGACTTCGCAGGGATGGGCTCTTTTTGCGCCTGCGCCTGGCCGGTCCCAATGCGATCCTGGGCGGTATGCGATCCTGGGCGGTAATATTTTGCCCAGATCACATTGTAAATGCAATCCTTCTTAAATGGGCCCCTACTGTATATAGCTTTTCTTCTGGACTTGTAACTTAGTGGGACTGCTATGCTATTACTGGTGCTTGCTGGTCACTAGCTCCCATTCACTATTACAGGACTTTCATCGGGCTGCTCCCACCCTATGGAATGCCCTTCCATGCACAATAAGACTCTCCACTAGCCTCCAAACTTTCAAGCGTTCCCTGAAAACTTACCTCTTCAGGCAAGCCTATCATATTTAAGTTCTACACGCATAACCCTCTGAGGCACTTATGTATTATTTAGCTTCCCTTCTGGACTTGTAACTTGGTGGGACTGCTATGCTATTACTGGTGCTTGCTGGTCACTAGCTCTATATAAGAAACTATATATAATATATATACAGAGAGACAGTGTATCCAACGTGTGAATCCATCTAGATTCTGCCTGTAGCAACTTTTTTCCCCTATTGCCCCCTCTGACAGGTTTAGGCACATGGTCATTATTTTTGATCTAATACTGGTTAAATTGTGCTTCTTTTCCACAAAGTGGCGAGCCATGAACGCCCCAGGTGTGCGGCACCTTTTGTTAATTAATTACATGTTCGGGGGCGGGGTCTCCACTGAGTATATTCTTGTACCACTTGCACAGTTTAAGATGATCCGTAAGGATGGGCCAAGCCTGAAAAATGTCAGATATTTATGAAAATGTTATGTATAATATATATATATACATATATATATATATATATATATATACTACTGTATATATATATATATATATATATATATATATATATATATACAGTATTTGCACCTTGATAAAAAGGCCGGACGGCCTTGAAACATTGGCTCATACAACTGTTTCTCGTGTTGTTTTTTCCTCTGAGTGCCGCCGTCAGGACGACTGGGTTTGAAAAATGTCAGGTAGGAGCTGATTGGCTGGCTGTTTATCACTCTCCACTTTTTCACTTTTTGAAGCTTGATACATCTAGCCCTTCCTCTTTCTTATTTATCTTGTATGTCTTTTTTAAATTATTTTTTAATATGTTCATATCAATGAAATGTAATTGTGAACTGTGAATTATTTATATATGAATTGTACATTCTTTTTTGTATTAAGTGTGTGGTATATATATATATATATGTATGAAATTGATGTATATGTACTTGTTGTGTATTATATGTATTTTTGGTCATTTTTAATGTTCACATGGTAGATAGATGAAAATGCAGCTTTACAAATAGAGGTACTTATAATCGAATGCATAAAGCTGTGAACTATTGCTGCTAATGACGATCGGGTATTTAAGACATGAGCTCGTCCAGGATAGCCACACCCCCGATGAAGTCCAATTGAGTGACGAAACGTGTTGGTGTGTTCTAGTGACGTACTGTGTGGAGCCAGGAGGTCCGATCAGCAGTGAAACTGGAGCTGTGCAGCTCTGGTGCAGGGTTGGAGGATACCGTCCCATGTTCCCCCTGATATCGCTGGCAAGCTGTTTTTTTTTTAACTTGACTTGTACGTGAGCTATTCTTATTACATAAAGGAATTTTACTTATATTGCTCATTGTGAGCTATTTCCTATTCTTTGCATGCCGTGGGATCGGCTATATTTGGAGAAAAGCGGCACTCTATGCTGAAATCCTTGGAAGTGTATAAGGACTAGGGATGGCCATCGACCATCGATGATTTAAAATCATCGATGGTTTGTGACCGATGTCAAATACTTTTGCCATCGATGTGGGAGTACCAGATAGTTTCCTTACATTGATGGCAAAGGAAATCATTGTCCACGCTATCATCAGATCAAAGGGAGAGACCGGGACCAGTCTTGCAAAACTGCCGTAGATTCTATCTATCTATCTATCTATCTATCTATCTATCTATCTATCTATCTTCTATCTATCTATCTGTGCTTGAAGTATATTACATTCTGGTAAGAAGTTATCACAATTTTAGCAACTACAGCACTGTGAGTTTTTCTCCTACAATTACCAGTAATTCTGAAACAGTAAATGTATTACCTAGCACATATATTCACTTTAGTATGTTAAGATTAGATGTAATCTATGCACTTAATAGATACATGTTAAGGTGCCCACACTAGAATGATTATCTTGCAGATTGACCGATTTCCGATAAATCGATTTTTACAGATAATTGGCCAGATATCGGTCGGATGCACGCTCTCGCAGATCTTTTGCTGGTACTTGTGTAGTTTCACGGCGCCCGATATATCGGATGCGACATCGGCCGATATATTGATTCGATCCGAAGTGATATTGGACCTGTTCATAACCCCATTATCCACTACCCATGGAGTTGATTTTATATAGTGTGGTGAGCGCAGCGAGCCACCGAGCCCAAAGTGTGGTGAGGGGACACGGCTTACTGCACTCGCCACACTATATAAAATCAATTCCATGCGTAGTGGATAGTGAACAGGTCAAAAATCGCTTTGGATCACATCGATATACCGGCCAATATCGCATCCGATATATCGGGCACTGTGAAACTACACAAGTACCCTTTTGCTAAATCTTCTGATCTTAAATGCTGCATTAAAGATCTGAAGATTTAACAAAAGATCCATAGGAACACACATGGAATCTTTGGTAAAGCATTGCAATCTTTTGTCCGTCCTGGACATTATTTATTTATTTACAGGACTTTACTTTTGATTTCTTACTTTGTATGGATGCAGACTGAAATATTGGTACAAATATTATTTTATCATTTGTTTACTCTCATTTCCCCCTCCCTTCTTTCCCTTCCAAGTTCTGTACCCCCATATTATTTCTATGAAAAATTCACAATAAAAACGTATTGTTAAAAAATAAATAAACCATCAGTTGTAATTTGGTCTAGGCTGCGCCCATCATTAGGTGAGTGACAGACAGTGTGGGAAAACCCCGAGGGCTGCGATAGTTGTAATAATTACAGTGGAGTCATTGTAGACAGCATTTCCTTGTGTACAGGCTCCTCCCCAGACACGCCCCCTCTGTGTGTGTATATAAGGGCAGGTGCCACACAGCAGAACACAACACAGCTCTCTCTGAAGCGACTTTTCAGCAACTGCTATTACTTCCGGGTATTCCAGGCTTCCCCTGCCAGTGTCCTGCATCAGTCATGTCCCAGAAGAAGGTGGCAGTAATCCTCTCAGGCTGCGGGGTGTATGATGGCAGCGAGATCCACGAGTCTTCCGCTGTGCTTGTGCATCTGAGCAGGGCCGGCTGTCAGGTGAGAAAAGACGATACAGGGCAAAATGTGTATAAGCCAAGAGCGTAGGGATCATACTTTTTTGCGGGGTCTTTTAAAAGCTGTCAGACCGTGCAGTGCATTTACTGTGCATGAACTTGTGGCTCTTCACTATACAACTAGTAACTATTGTGCAAGGTGCTGTAATGCTGCTCATTCTGAAGACCCCACAGACTAGAACGATTTTTTTTGTCCGATTTCCGACCGATCGTTCGATATATCGGCCGATTATCGACAAAAATCGCCCGATATATCGGTCGAAAATCGGCCAAAAAATCGTTTTAGTGTGTAGGGCTTTAGATCTGCTGTGTACACAGCACTATAGGAGATGACGCTTTATAATGTACCAGTTGTATAAAAAGCAGTGTAATAAGACTGTATATAAATGGCATCAGAGCTACTGACCATTCTTCTGGCAAACACCTTTGCCTGAATATACCCTGGCACATAGCTGCGTATGCATCAGTACTGTATATTGTCATTACTGGACAGTAGTCATTAGTAATGTAACCTGCAATATTATTTCTACCTCTGCTTATGCTGCTGCAATTATAAAGTGTGCTATTTAAAACTGATAAACTTTAAATTTTATTACCTCTGCTATTTGTGGATAGTCCTGACAACCATACTTTGTAAGAGGACTTGTTACCTTTTGTGATTGGCTGTCTTTATACAGCCCATACATCAAGACTTCTGGCAAACTCCTGGCCTGTGCTAACACTTGTTCTACATAAATGCTGTACACTGGTGGGAAGCCCTGGAGGTATACAGGAGATGGCATTGTGCAATGTGGAATCTTATTGTTATAGTGATAACATCCATTTATAAGAAACTGTCTGTTAACAAGCCAGATAGCTGACACCCTTACATTGCTTACATGAGTAATAATGTAGGCTTGTAAAAAAAACTTTGTAACTTTCCCTGAAACTTATTAACCACTTGATACTGTCCCATGTTTTCCTTCAAGGGAATGATGCATTTTAAATGATACAGATGTAGCCAAACTCGCACCTGTGGCGTGGAATCGCCATGCTACTATGTTGTCACTCAGTCCATTCTATGAGCCCCAGGAGCGCCCCAGGAGCGAATCGCATGCACACGTGCGGTTATGTGACTGCGCCAATTGCCATGTGAGTCGCACATGGTGATTGACACTGCAATTATGCGTGGGCAAAATGTTGGTACTTGTGTAGTTTCACGGCGCCCAATATATCGTCCGATATATCGATGCAATTTTTGACCTGTTCATAACCCCACTATCCACTACGCATGGAGTTGATTTTATATAGTGTGGCGAGCCCCACGAGGGGACGCGGATTACTGCGCTCGCCACACTATATAAAATCATTATGAAAAGGTCAAAATTGCTTCGGATCGCATCGATATATCGGGTGCTGTGAAAATACACAATTACCAAATTTTTATTTTTTTTTCCTCCTCTGGAGTATCCTAATAGGCTTTTTATTGCTTCTCTCAGCGTAGTACAGCACTGCCCTGTATACATTAATCACATAAGCTCCCCATGGTGCTGTGTGCTTGCCTCTGATGTTACTTTGCATGTAGTATCCATATTCCTAGTGTAATAAAGCGCTCTCTCCCTGTTCCTCCTGCAGTATGTGCTTTTCGCACCCAATATAGACCAGATGCACGTTGTGGACCATGTGAAAGGACAGCCCACTGAGGAAAAGCGGAATGTGCTCACAGAGAGTGCGCGGATTGCAAGAGGAGATATTAAAGACCTAGCAGATCTGAAAGTCGGTGACTATGATGCACTCATCATACCAGGTACAGTCATACAGAGGGTGATAGATCTGCACAAACAAAAGTAACATAAATGTGATGGAGATTTTCATTCTGTTTTCTCTCTTCTTTACCAGGAGGTTTTGGAGTTGCTAAAAATCTCTCTACCTGGGCAGTGAAAGGGAAGGACTGCTCCGTTCTAACAGCTGTTGAAGAAGCTATTAAGGGATTTCATGCTGCTAAGAAACCCATTGGCCTGTGCTGTATCTCCCCTGTGCTGGCTGCAATGCTGCTCCCTGGGTGTGAAGTGACTGTTGGCTGCGATACAGAGTGTGACAAGTATGTCTCAGCAATATGTGTGAATAATTGTGGCCGTACTTTCCTTTTTAAAGCTATGCAAAAATCTCCCATACTGTATATAAACCACTATGAAGATTTGCAGACCCTATACCTGATACACAGAGTGAATGCTATTGATCCGTGTGCGATTACAGATTTGGAAACCTATTGATTATCTATATGAAAGACCGGACTGACAAGCTGGTGCTATGGACAGACGGTTTTGCCTGGTTGGCATTGCTGATCTAGGAGGTGGGCAAATGCCCCAGGCCTCCCTCCTTGATGACTGTCACCAATCAGATTACTGATCCACAGAGGCAGCCTCTGACCTCTTCACACTATATCCAGTCACACGTTGTGACCTATTAGTGCACTGCTGCCTGAGCTGTGCCAGCGGCCATCTAGGCGCACACACTAGGCCTGTGCAGGCTCTGTTCTACAAGTACAAGGTTGAGGGCAGGCGTTAATATGTAGTAGTTCAGTCATCAGCCCCTCAGACTCTGCGTCTACATGGTATGTGTAAGAATTGATTGAGGTGTGCACTGTCATGTCCCTACTTCTATTACCACCCACAGTTATCATATCTCTACTACCCATCCGTTTATTACTACCATTGGGGACACAGGAGTAGGTGACCCCCCTGGTGCAGCCAATACCACAAACACTGTTGTCACTGCAGGGCCATGTTTTCGTAAGAACCCTTCAATTACCTCACTCCAGGGGTGTGCCCAGCATCCCCAGAGATCACTGCTTGCAATGCCAACTCCCTCTCCATGACAGGAGCCAGTTGCTGTAGGATAATGTCACACTGCAGCAACACGCTCCTGTCACTGAGGAGGAGCATTTGGGTGTCACCCCTTGGAAGGATAACACCCAGGAACTCCTCTCCCTTGTGACAACTTTGCCTACTAAATGTCAGTGTGTCCCTTCTGCAACAGCTATGCCCCATCAGCTTGTAGTCTAGCTGTGTGTGAAACCCACAGCATGGGGCTGGTAGGCTTTAAATGCCAGAGTCAGCATTTAGTGCCAGTCCAACTCTGTCCACATGTATCTTTAGCTCATTCACTAAATTGGGAGGGGAATGAAGGAAGAAGGCCTGAGTTCATCCAACACCAGAACCTGTATCTCCAGCTGTTCTCCTTCTGACCTATATCTGAATTAGAACTTGTAATATATATCAGAGGTGATCACAATATGGCTCTATGGCAGTGGTCAGGGAACTCTGTCCTCATTGCCCCACACAGTGCATGTTTTGCTGGTAACCCAGCAGGTGTACTAATTACTCAGACACATTTTAAAAGGTCTGCAGGTGGAGTTAATTATTTCACTTGTGATTCTGTGAGGAGACCTGCAAAACATGCACTGCGTGGGGTAATGAGGACCGAGTTCCCTGACCACTGCTCTGTGGGATGTGTTACAGTAACTCCCTATACGTCCTGTAGTTCCACCACAGCCAGATGCCCACTTCAGATTGGAGTAGTCCGTTCTAGCATCACAGACTTATCTAAGAAATAAATGCTGGTAATGTGGAAGTCCTTTCTATTGTACTTTACACGGTCATTTTATCACTATTGTAACCGCATGTCCCTTCTCTTCCGCAGGTGGCCCCATGCAGGAACAGCTGGAGCCATTAAACAGCTTGGCTGTAAACATGTCAACAAACAAGTCCATGAAGTTCATGTGGACACGAAAAATAAACTGGTGACTACCAGCGCTTTCATGTGTAATAGCCCAATACATGAGATCTTCGACGGCATCGGTGAAATGGTTAAAGATGTACTCAAGCTAGCTTAAATGAACATGGAAAAAGAATACAGCTGGATTGTATTATGTAGTTAAAACTTCATCACATTGAATAATTGTCTATTTATTAACAATTAAAGTGTCATTTTGATATTCAATAGGTGGCTCTGGTGTCATTCCTTCTGCATTTACTTTATGAGTATCAGTTATTCTGTGTACACACCATAACTAGGCACTAAAACAGGGCTGGGCAACACCGGCCCTCCAGACGTTGATGAACTACACATCCCAGCATGCCTTGCATCAGTTTCAGCATGGCCACATAGCAAAACTAATGCAAAGCATCCTGGGATGTGTAGTTCACGAACATCTGGAGGGCCGGTGTTGCCCAGCCCTGCACTAAAAGGTGGTTAGAGATGCATCTGCACACTTGTGTTTTCCACATCATGTATCTTGCAACCTTAGGACTACATTAGCTCTTGCTATAAGTTGTATGTAACTTTCTGTGAGGAACTCCGTGGCTCTTAGGCTGGTTTCACACACTCCGGCTCCTGCCGGACGGTGAAATCCCACATGGCCAGGGAGCCGTGCCGCACACAGTACTTTATCATGGAGGGGATGGCCACAGCCCGGCAGCCGTCCCTTCCAGTGGCGGGATCCGGCTGCAACCGTGTGTCCATTCACAACTAATGTGTGCGGCACGGCTCCCTGGCCAGAGCCGGACTGTGTGAAACCGGCCTTACGGTCAGCTGCTTTTCCATGGCTTGTCTGTAAAAGAATTGCATTTGTATTTATATAAATTCACGTTCAAAAGGATTTCCACTTGGTTAGATTTCTAATACAACGTGCAATATTATATCCAATATTTATTGTACATATATGCAGTTTTCTATTCCTTTGCAATGTTTCCTATATAAGGATCAATAAGGCATTTTGATTTTGCTGAATACCTTTTTTTTTATTGGGTAATTCAGTGGTCCCCAAACTGTGCGCCTAGGCTCCCTGGGGTACCTCTGAGCACTTCCAGGGGTGCCTCAGGTTGGTGGTCCAGAACCAATTCAAATTATTTATGGCCAATGAAATAAGCCAAATCAGTGCTTGTGGCTTTCAATCAAGAATATGTGGGTAAACAGAAGTGAATCATGTTTCTCACCACATAACTGGACCTAAGGAAAACCTTTTAATCACAACTTACTTAATATCAGTAACGAACTTTTGGCCTAGGGGTGCCGTGAAAAAATATTCTGATACTTAAGGGTGCCGAAATTCAAAAAGTTTGGAAACCACTGGGGTAATTTGGTCGTCGTTTTCAGCCAAAGAGAAAAATTAAATTTTTTTTTTTTTTTTTTTTTTTCTTTTTTTTTTTTTTTTTTGGATACAAAGGGCGAAATGTAATTTTTAAAAAACTTATTTTTTGCTGCGAATTCGCATATGTAATGAGATGCGAATTTGTGGCAAAAAAGTGCGATTTCGGGCGATTTTTCAGTCATAAAAATCAGCACATTTTCAGTACAGTGCGCTGTGTTGAAAAAAAACAGCGTGCGGTCCCCCTCCTAAGCATAACCAACCCCGGGCTCAAAAAGCCGGTGCTGGTATCATAAAATCAGAGGGACAAACAAATAGGGGTTCCCTTGATTTAATGAAACCAGCACCAGGCTCAAGGTCCAGCGCTGGTTCCCAAAATACAGGGTACAAAATGACTAGGGGTCCCCCGTATTTTAAGAACCAGCACCAGACCCAACCTGCCAGCAGGGTAATGCCACAGCCGGGGGACACTTATTATATAAGGTCCCGCGGCCAAAGCATTATCCCCGTGGCTGGTCAGCATGGGCAGGGGTCATGGGGAAGTGGGGACACCCCCAATGAAGGGGTCTCCCCCTCCAGGACTTACCAGCCCATGCTGAAAGTCCGGGGCTGTCCCCGATGCCCCTGGGCGGTGGGCATCGGGCTGATGCAAAGTGTAAAAAAAAGAATAAAAACTATTGTCTTCTACTGTAGAACTATGAGTCCCAGCAAACCTACCCCGCATGCTGGGACTTGGAGAACCACAAGTCCCAGCATGCGGGGCATTAAAGGGCCCGCTGGCACTTGTAGTTCTACGGTACAAAAAATAGTTAAATAAAACACACTGACACCCTGAAAAATAAAAGTTTAATACATACATAACTCACACATACTGATACTTACCTACCTTGAGCCTGTAGGTCGGTCCCTGGGTCCGGGGTCCTGGGCTCCAGGGTAGAAGAGTCTGGTTCCTGGGCCTTGGTCCTGGTTCCGGGGCTGGTCCGGGGTCCTGGGCTCCGGGGCTGATGTCTCCGGGGTCCAGGATCCGAAGTAGTCCAAAAGGGGTACCTAAGGAAGGAAATCCTACTCACCTGGTCTCCGGCGACGACCTTGGCATCTTCTCCGGCAGACGCGCTGCTCCCAGCTGGTACCCGCTCACGGACTGGAGAGGCGCAGAGATCTTCCGCGCCTCTCCTCAGAATGATTCTATTGGCCACCTAGAAAAAGTCAACTCCTGATTGGCCGCTAGGTGGCCAATAGAATCATTCTGAGGAGAGGCACGGAAGATGAAACCTCTCTGCGCCTATCCAGTCCGTGAGCGGGTACCAGCTGGGAACAGCGCGTCTGCCGGAGAAGATGCCGAGGTCGTCGCCGGGGACCAGGTGAGTAGGATTTACTTCCTTAGGTACCCCTTTTGGACTACTTCGGATCCTGGACCCCGGAGACATCAGCCCCGGACCAGCCCCGGAACCAGGACCAAGGCCCCGGAACCGGACTCTTCTGCCCTGGAGCCCAGGACCCCAGACCAGCCCCGGAACCGGACTCTTCAGCCCTGGAGCCCAGGACCCCGGATCCAGGGATCGACCTACGGGCTCAAGGTAGGTAAGTATCAGTATGTGTGTGTTATTTATGTATTAAACTTTTATTTTTCAGGGTGTCAGTGTGTTTTATTTAACTATTTTTTTGTACCGTAGAACTACAAGTGCCAGCGGGCCCTTTAATGCCCCGCATGCTGGGACTTGTGGTTCTCCCAAGTCCCAGCATGCGGGGTAGACTTGCTGGGACTCATAGTTCTACAGTAGAAGACAATAGTTTTTATTCTTTTTTTTTTACAGTTTGCATCAGCCCGATGCCCACCGCCCAGGGGCATCGGGGACAGCCCCGGACTTTCAGCATGGGGGGGTCCCCACTTCCCCAGGACCCCTGCCCATGCTGACCAGCCACGGGGATAATGCTTTGGCCGCGGGACCTTATATAATAAGTGTCCCCCGGCGGTGGCATTGCCCTGCTGGCTGGTTGGGTCTGGTGCTGGTTCTTAAAATACGGGGGACCCCTAGTCATTTTGTCCCCCCGTATTTTGGGAACCAGCGCTGGACCTTGAGCCTGGTGCTGGTTTCATTAAATCAAGGGAACCCCTATTTGTTTGTCCCTCTGATTTTATGATACCAGCACCGGCTTTTTGAGCCCGGGGCTGGTTATGCTTAGGAGGGGGACCGCACGCCGTTTTTTTTTTTTTTAACAATTTTTTTTACAACAGAACCATGCACAGATCTCAATGATCTGTGCATGTTTCTGATAAAATCGCCAGGCAGAACCTGGTTTATTTTTTTTGCGATTTTTAGTAACCTTTACTAAAAATCACAACCCATTAAATATACGAGTTCTATCCTTTTTAATGGGAAAACATCTGGATGCGATTTTTAGTCTAACTAAAAACCGCACCTTTAAATATGTGATTTTTGCTGCAAATCGCACCCTATAAAATATGCGATTTTCGGGAAATGCCCGAAAACGGCATATTTTGCGGAAAAAATCGCAAAAAAAAAAACGGCTCCCATTACATTTCGCCCAAAGTTTCTATACCCTTCACTAAAGTCCTTACATACTTTGTGTAAAACTCTTGGCTACTCCCTATAATCTACAAGCCACATTTCTACATAAAATGCGAACAGTGTTAAAAAAATGTAAACCCACATTACCCATAGTTGCCTTCCCTCCTGCGTTCTGAAGGAGACTCCCTGAAATAGCAGCAATCTCCCTCATTTCACATAGCCCACAGAACACTTACATTTTTGGGGAAAAAAGGAATAGAAGATAGATACATTTAATCATCAGCACCATTTCCCAAGTTTGGTAGCTCTTACTGAGTTGGGGCTCATCTGCATTTGTATATAAATTCATTTTAAAAGATTCCTGCAGCAGTTCACACCCACGCTTCTAGGTGCCACATTCACACTATCTCCATATATGGAACTAGACACGCCCTTTGGGTGGGGCATGGCATGCCCCCTCAGTGGGGTGCTGTGCAAAATTATATCAACTATAAACTCCCTGAAACTAATTTTCAAAAGTAGGCAAGTATGCATTACCGCAAACCATGATGAAGTACAAAAGGGTGTCAATGTGCCAATGGTAATACCATTAATTGTTTGATGCTCAATTCAGAAGGTGAAAACAAACAAACATACATACAGTGCATACCTTTATATAAGGGTGAGTATGCCTGCCAGCTTTGTCTCGTGCCGCCGGAGATTCCCTTGCCGGAAGTGTCACCGGTAGTCCAACACAGGTCCGTGGGGCAGAAGTTCCTGGCTCTAGCCACATTGGAATGCAAGCTGTTTAGCTGTTCCTATGGTGACTGTATCTGGCGATGCTCACCCGGCGGCTCCGAGTGGAGTGGTCTGGCACTCTGGATGATGTATGCAACCACTGGGGTGCCTTCCTGAAAGGTTAATAGAGTTTACGTTGGATCCACAAACGTACAATCACAAGGCATTCCCATCATCAGGACGACCAACAGGGTGAAGTGTAGAAAACAGTTTTGTTATGTTGTTTTCGACACTATACCCTGTTGGTCGTCCTGATGAAGGGGAATGCTCCCTGAAACTGTTCTATCAGTAAAACTGAGATGCCGGGTGCCTTCATAGGTAATAAATATTGCTGTAGATGATGCGGCACTCTCGGACTTGCTTCAATAAAACACACTGTACTAGTGTTTTAATTCAACGTTTCAGGCTTTATTTTACAAGAGCATCATCATTCCTGATGACGGTCTTATAGAATAAAGACCAATACGTTGAATTAAAACACTAGTACAGTGTGTTTTATTGAAGCAAGTCCGAGAGTGCCGCATCATCTACAGCGATATTCAATACCTATGAAGGCACCAAAATTGGAGGTGAACGACATCAGATCCAATGCACATTTCCTTGTGCTTTGGATAGGATCCTGTAGATCAGGGTTGGGCAACACCGGCCCTCCAGATGTTAATGAACTACACATCCCAGGATGCGTGGCATTAGTTTTGCTATGTGGCCATGCTGAAACTGATGCAAGGCTTGCTGGGATGTGTAGTTCATCAACATCTGGAGGGCTGGTGTTGCCCAGCCCTTCTGTAGATCATACGTGCAGCACGTACAATGTATCAGAATCGGACCATCAGTGGCACGTTGTGGGATGTATCAGACAAGTCGGACCTGTGTACTGTGAATGGGGACCTTATGCATACTTATTATTTTAAATCTATGTCAAATATGGTAATTTAAAAATAATGGGTGTCTATAATGAGAACCTCCCATAGATGCCCATGTTAAACTTTAACATGGGCTTCTATGGAGTGGGGAAGAGCCCATCAGCAGTGGAGCTCCCCTGAAGCCCGCTGCTGATTGACTCGGGATACAAACATGTATTCCCCCATGGCAACGAGTATGTTACTCCCCCAGGGCAGCTAACATTAAACACTCCCTGGGCAATGAGCATGTATTCCTCCATTGCAACAAGCATGTAACTCCCCCTGGCAACAAGCATTTAATTCTCACTCCCGTGGCAATTGGCCTGAAACCACTGGCAACAAGCATGAAACAAATTGCAAGGAGCATGTAAATATCCTGGCAACTAGCATTTAACCCCCACCTGTGGCAATGAGCATGAAACCCCAAGGCAATGAGATGTAACCCCTGGCAACAAGCATATAACCCCTTGTATTGAGCATGAATCCCATGGCAATCTGCATGTAACTCCTGGCAACGAGCATGTAGGTAGGCAACAGATATGTAGCATAATGTGTAATACGCATTATGGTGTGTGGCATATTGTGCTGAAGGCAATACAATGTGGCATAATGTGCAAAACATAATTCTGATCCAAACTGAGTCTCTCACTACCATTCTATCTCTCAGCTTCCATGCCTCTCCAAGCTACTTGAGAGTCTCCCCGACACTCACCTCACATACTTTCTTAACTCCTACATCTTATTAGACCCACTTCCGTCAGACTTTCACTCTCAACACTCCACAGCAGTGACTAAAGTAGTAAATTATCTGGCCACTGCTAAATCTAAAGGCCATTTCTCACTTCTTATTGTTCTAGATCTCTCTGCTGCTTCTGACACTGTTGACCACTCTCTTCTCATACAAACACTACAATCCCTAGGTCTTCAGGTCTTCAGAACACAGCCCTTTCTTGGGTCTTATCCTACATATCTAATTGCTCTTTCAGCGCTCGCTTCTCTGATTCCACCTCTTTCTACCTCCTCACAAGCTTGCTGCCTAGGGGTCATCCTTGACTCTGAACTGTCCTTTATTCCTCACATACAATCTGTCTCTAAAGGCATTCCCAACCACGGTCCTTAAAGCACACCAACAGTGCAGGTTTTAGTGATATCCTGGCTTCAGTACAGATGGATTAATCAGAATCACTCAGGTACTAATTAAGTCACCTGTGCTCAAGCCTGGATATCACTAAAACCTGTACTGTTGGTGTGCCTTGAGGACCGTGGTTCGGAATGCCTGGGCTAGACGTTCAACGTCTGCTGATCCGTTATGTCAGTGCCTCCATTGGTTGCCTGTATATTCCTGCATTCAATATAAGATACTTCTACTTACATACAAGGCCATTACTCTGACTACACCGACTTACATCTCTTTGCTTAACTCAAAATATATCCCCACCCGACCTCTCTGCTCTGCACAAGATCTGCGTCTCTCTCATCCACACTTACTTGCTCCAACTTTCACTTGCAGGATTTTGTGTAATAAAAGATGAAGGGGGTGGGGGGCTGTCTATTTTTGTCCCGGGCCCCACAATTTATGATTGCAGCCCTGCACACAGTAGGAAGGCAGAGAGAACATTATGTGTGCTGCGCTTATGGTAAGCTGATCCCCCATGTTCCCCCCTCCCTTACACAAAGCAAGCACTACCAAAGCGTATCACAATAGGAGGAAAAATAGTTCAGAACCTCACACCTTCCTCCTCTACCTCCATTTAATTTGCCCACGCAGTCGGGTCTCCCCCATGTGACAGCGCCTGTGGAATAGAAGGAGATCTGAGCGAGGGGCACAGAGAACCACTCAGCGGGTGCCTTCTGTGCACAGGCACACACTACTGTCAGGAGTGTACCACATGCCAAGTCACGCTATGCACATGTTCCATGCTGAGTCTTGGCCAGCGCCGGTGGCAAATTATCCACAGTATGGCTTTCTCTCCTGCCTACACATTGGGGCACAGGACCAAGTCAAAAGCTGGAGAATGGCTCAGAGGAACTTGTCACAGGAGAAGAGGGATTCCAGGACAAAGTGTATGCAAGAATCTCAATGATTGACAGCAGCTCAGGTAATGATCACTAGATCAGGGGAAATGGCGCCTCACTGGGTCCCGGGACTTACTCCCACTGCTTGTCATTGCTGGATGGCAGGGCAGGCCTCTGTATCCTGGCCAGACCACTGTTTTCAGTCCCCCTATGTGAACGTATAGACACATGCATCCCTGCACTTAGGGGCACAGAATGTCTTCCCAGGGAATGGCAGCCCCACAGTCAAGACCTTTCACCTGTAAAGATTTCATGGCTCTGAGTGGGTCTAAAGAGAGTCAAATTGGCACTGTAAGGAGTCCCCAATTGCCTATTCCTACTGGTTTTGTTCCCTCAGAAAACCACACTAGCCCATTCTTACTTTTACTGACATTGATGGTCTTTTCCTATTCCTTCTGGCCACCATGTTAATCTCAGCTTTTACCTGAAACGTATAATAACGGGATACGTCGGGTCATCAGCTGCTGGAATCCTGACTGCCGACAAAACACAGGCACCAACTTCAAAATGGATCAGAATGCCTACCCGGTATCCCAACAGCCAGAATCCTAAACATATGCTGTGGGGAGAGGGTTAGGCATTTACAAGGGGGTGTTAGGGTTCAGCTGCTACCATTTCCGCTGATGTGGACATTGAGTGCTGTCAGGGGGCCGTGGTAGGGTCAGTGAGTGAGCTGTAAGGGGTTCAGGGAGTGCTGTGAGGTCAGATTGTGCTGTGAGGGGCTGTGTTACTGTATATGAAAGTAACAGTCAGTAAGAAAGAGCTATTGATGAGGTAATAAGAGACAGCTATGGAAGGGACAATCAGGGAGATATGCAAGGGTTGTGGAAAAGCCAGGCCCACTTTATTGTATTTGCCTCCGAGGCTAAAAGTTGGCAGCCAGTCCCTGATGGTGAGTAAAATTTATTTCTGCAGGTACCCTATGGATTCTACAGGAGAAGACCCTATATGTGAGTATCTATGCATGACTGTAGTATGAATTTAAGTTTTATTTTTCTAAGGTTTCCTGTACAAGTATTATTTGACTTTTTTGGTTAAGTTGTAGAACTATGCAGGGACTTGTAGTTCCACAATTTAACCAAATAGTTTATTAGTCTAATTTTTACACAGTTTGGTTATCAGCTCAATGCTTACCACCCACGTAGGGTGGTCAACCCCGGTATAGGCGGGATCCTGGGATTTGGCCTGAAAATCCCTGCGATTTGAATCCTGGGATTGGAGTTTCCAATTCCTAGATTTTGGGAATAGACTGCGGATGCCGCAATCCTGGGAATCCGGGATTGGGTATTGTTCAATCCCAAATCCCAGGATTGAAAAAAATTGGCATCCTTACACCCAGGGGCACGGTGGACAGCCCCTGGCTTGAGACTGGGCAGGGGCTGCCCTGCAGGGGGGACCCCTTTGTTGGGCTGACCAGTCAGTGCTTAATGCTTTGGCTGGGGGAACTTATATAAAAAGTTTCCCCCAGCTGTGATATTACCCTTCTGACTGTTTGGGCCCAATGCAGGTTTTCAAAATACGGGGAACCCCTACTCTTTTTGTCCCCTGTATTTTGGGAATCAGGACCAGCCCATGATCCTGGTGCTGGTTATAGAAATATGAGGGGACCCCACTTTTTTGGCCACCTGAATTTCCACAAACAGGACCGATTTAATGAGCCTGGGGCTGGTTATAGCCGGCCGGAGGGACCCATGCCATTTTTTCATTGTTTATTTTTTCTATTTTTTACACTTGGAACTGAGTGATCCGTCCAGGCTTATGCAAAACTCACCGCAAAAACATTTTCTACTTGTCATTCATTTGTTGGTCAATCAGCCGAACAGAGAGAACACTAAAGGACCTTATTCTGGTTTCACAGCTGGCATTTGTTCGCATGGGGACCCATTTTTGGTGTATGCACATGCGCAGCCACATTTCTGCACATACGCCGGGTGCGTGCGGTCACTGCAAACAGGTGGTTGGTTGTCACCCTCCTTTGAGCGCTCCTCTTAGTCTAGCTGCCCCGGTACCCTACTGGGTGCCCCCAACACCCAAAGAACTTGAAATGGTAAAAAGGAGGTTGCGGGGACCACAGGCGCTTACTAAGTAAGTAAGTAAATTTACATTTTTGTGAACTTAGTAAGCGCCTGTGGTCCCTGCAACCTCCTTTTGGCCACTGCAAACAGTCTATTTGTAGGGTGCATGCACCCAAGACTGTGGGCATGGGTGCAATCTGCAAATATATATTTATGAAAAACACCCATTCGCAGCACCTGCAAATGAACATGGCATGCAAAGGGGGGCGTGAGTATCGGTATTCGCAGGGCGGTGTCTGGTGGACTTGCAAGGTTGCGAATACACAGCCTTGTGAATCAACCACAATAACCCCCTTTGGTCACAAGCGGCCATTTCTATTGATGGCATAACATTTCGTACCAATGTAATAAGGCCAATCAGCCGCATTTGATTGATTGTAAATCAGCTGGTCACACGGACCAAGCCGTATGTAACATTGGATGTATACCAATGCACTCATCTTAGTTAATTTCTCATATGATTCTTACATACAGGACACATTACTTAGAAATGACAGCCCAAATAGACCAAGGCAGGAACAGGAACTCACTAATAGTTGCAGCTATTTATATTTATAACAAGTCATCCTAATGTTGTAAGTGAGCAGAAAAAAAAGTCCAGTGTTTTGCAATGGACTACTAAAATAAAATACTAGTTAAGTTTGTCTAATTAATTAGTTATTACAGGGACATATACATCACAGTCTCTTTCTAGGAAGTCTGTTTGAAAATGTTATTATAGAATATAAAGGAAGGAATTTATATTATAAATAATTTTTTTATTTAAAACATTTACAGCAATATCGATAGGACAGAATCATATACAATATAGTAAATTATTATTTCTTCTACAACATACCAATATTATTAAATAAAAACAAAGCTGAAAATGTCTTGGTGAAGAAATCAGGGAAATGGTCTTGGAGATTTTATATTCAACAATTTTGGCCACCAGGTGTGGTATGATGACTCGACATTCGGTATACCAACATCAGAATCCCAACCGCTGGAACTCCGACGCGCGGGCAGGGGGAGGGGGGCTAGTGTAAACAAACCCCTTGTGGGCTTGGTGGCTCGCTGCACTCACCATAGTGTCTATTCTCCCTCTATGGGGGTGTGGACAGTCGGATTCCCATGTCGGTATACTGACCACTGGGATCCCGACTAGTTGCAGGAAAAGTTCAGGGAAGTAGTGGATCCTGTAATAATAAATGTAAACAATATTTACTGCTCATTATATTTATATGTTATCTTTGATCTATTGAGCTCCTTTGCTATAACTTAACCCATACAAAGCAATGTTATCATGAATGTTGTACCTTAGTTTACCACATATCTGTTAGTCCAGACCTGTTTCGATGACATGAAGTTATCATTGTACACGATGACAAGTTGGTGATGAATATCAACTGCTGATCAGAGATCTGAGGGTTTACACACCCTCGATGGTTTTCCGTGGTCTTTTTACATTTCATATTGAACACACCTGTCTGTGGTGAGCTCCATGATCTGACCACAGTTTTTTTATTCATAAACCCAATGTCCTCTCCCCCCTTTGTGTTATGCAACTCTGCAGTATCTTGCATCCCTGACCCACTTTGTGCAGTGGCCGGATCGCTTTTCGGGACCAGGGATTTTAGTGGTGTAGGGACTGATGGTATAATCGGGTGTGAGCCTAATCTTGACCCACTCAATGTCCTCTACCCCTCTCTATGTTATGCAAATTTGCCATATTTTGCATCCCTGACCCAGAATTAGAGAAGAGACATATAACATAGGTTATCATTTAGTCCTGGGGGCTAGGGTGTTTAAACTAGATAACCAATGGCTTTCAGCTTTAAGAAGGGATATGATCGATGACTCTGTAACAGCGTGTGGATAATTTATGTCTGGCTTCCCAATAGGGCCCGGCAATGGGTTGCTCGCTCTTGCCGGTTGCTATAGCTGTTTCATGGATAATCTATGGGCAGCAGCTCATTCTTAAAAAGAACATTCGGTTTTGCCCACATAATGTTTGCCACATGGGCAGCTGATAAGGTACACTACATATCTTGTGGTGCAAGTAACCCTTTGTTTGATCTTAAATTGTTTGCCTCTGTTTGAATGGATAGTTGAAAGTGTCTCTTGCTAACATATAGTTGCAGGTGACTCATCCACTACAGCGATAGCAGCCAGGTCTGGGGTTGCTCAAAAATAAAGATTGGGTAAAGATATTGCTCCCACATCATTCCTAATATTCTTTTCAGTTTTTTATCCCATGTGTTTGCAATGAGTTAGAGTGGGGTTCGATTTTAAATCAGACCCCACTCTAACGCCATTACATGATCGTAACATCATGTGGGAATACACAGTTTAGTAATCAGCAGGAAAAAAAAGTCCTTTGCTGTGTGGAGGTCCAGTCATAGCCACTGTATATACACACACACACACACACACACACACACACACACACATATATATGTGTGTATTTGTATTACTATAATGATGTTAAGTTTAGACCCCACGTCCTCCGTCTTCAGAGCCTTAATCCATTTCTGGGTGACATTGTATAAAATATATTTATTAATAATAATAACAACAGAAGTTTGTTTTAACAAAAAACATTAGTAGATAGGTACTAGGTCAGGACTCCAGGCAGGAGAATATAGAGTAAGGAGCTGAGACTGAGTGACAAGGCACTGCCTCACTCTCAGTTCCTGGACGTCACAGAAATCTTATCGGCCACAGCGGTGACTGTGAAATCCTGCGAGAGGTCGACAGTGACTACAGCAGCATAAAATGTGTGATCACTGTTACTGGGTTACTAACAATAAAAATATATAATAATGAGTTAGACAATTTTCTTGCTCTCACAAAATGAACCAATACATGATCCTTTATAGCAGGGGTCTTCAACCAGTGGCCCGCGGGCCACGAGTGGCCCGCCGTCTTGTTTTTACTGGCCCGCCAGTCAAAAGATTCTTGCTGTATGAAAAAAAAAAAAATCCTTCCGCGCTGTCCTCTTAGCAGAGGGACACGGCGGAGGATGCTGCTGGGTGACGTTGAGGCTGGGGCGGGCGGGACTGTGTGCAGACATGCGCATTGTCTACTTCCTGACGCCGCACGCACGTCCCGCCCGCGCCCTTCCAGACAGCCGGGAGGAGACTGACTGACAACTGCCGCCAGCCGCGCACTGCACTGCCGCCAGCCGCGCACTGCATTGCACCTCAGCACCTGTCCCTTCTTAGCAGCAAAGACAGACGCCGACACCGCCAGCAGCAGCAGCAGCCCTCTGCAAGGGACACTGAGGCAGGTGCCTCAGGAGAGGGTGATCTGTCTGTTTTTAGAATTGTTTTGTTGAAGGTGGGGGTGAGGGTGAGGTGAGCTGGCTAGGGTGAGGGTGAGGTGAGCTGGCTAGGGTGAGGGTGAGGTGAGCTGGCTTAGAAGGCTGCATTTAGAAATGTTTTGGGGGGGGGGGGTGTGAGGTGACCTGGTTGCATTTAGAAATCTTTTGGGGGTGCTGACTATGGGGGAGGGGGGCTGGCAGTGCAATGTGGCCCTGTGTATGGGGAGAGTGCTGACTATGGGGGAGGGGGGGCTAGCAGTGCAATGTGGCCCTGTGTATGGGAGGGTGCTGACTATGGGGGAGGGGGGCTGGCAGTGCAATGTGGTGCTGACTAAGGGAGGGCTGGCATGCTGTGCAATGCAGTGCTGACTATGGAGGGAAATACTAGGACATTTTGTGAGGGACACTACTGGTGGCATTTTATGAAGGACACTACTGGTGGCATTTTGTGAGAGGCACTGCTGGGGGCATCATATGCATAAGCAGGAGTATTGGGGGCCTTATAGTGCAAGGTACAATGGGCATCATGGTGCGAGGCATGATGTGCAATGGGCATCACGGTGTGTGGCATAATGTGCAATGAGCATCATGGTGTAATGGGCCTTCATGTTTAGATGTCACTGTGCGGCCTTTAGACAGCCAACTTAAGCATGGAAGGACAACAACTATTCCTGCGGTAACCAATGTCTGGCCATGCAGGTCGCAAAAATGAGGTGTCAGGTAATTTTTTTTCCTGCTAGTTCACTCTCTTATAATTAGACCACGCTCCTTATAATTAGGCCACACCCCTGGCCTAATTATAAGGGGCGTGGTCTAATTATAAGAGTGTGAACTAGCAGGAAAAAAAAATTCTTAAATACCAAGTTATGTATGGGGGGCTGCATTTTTATTCTGTTTGCACTGGGACCCTAATTGTTTAGAAATAACCCTGGTGCTGACTATATATTGGGGGCAGGGTTTATGTGTATGGGCAGCTGTGCCAACTATCTATGCGGGGGCTGTGCTGTCTATCTATTAAGAGCTGTGCTAAATACCACAGTAGAGCTTAGTGGCCCTCGGGCATCGTTGAATTTTTTAATGTGGCCCACACTGTCTTAAAGGTTGAAGACCCCTGCTTTATAGCATAGTTTATGTTTACTCTAAAACAGGTAAAATCAATTACATAGATAATCGATGAATTCACATAAAAACATAAATGTAAAAAAAAATAGGAACAAAATAGAGAAATGCACCTACTATAATATTTATGTGTATAGAGGGACACCGTAGTATGTTCCCCTTTCTATCTAATACCACTTTTACAACCTGGGTTTTTCCCTCGTGGACCCGGGTCAGCAGTGGTGTAAAAGGGGTCTACCCGTTGCCATTTACACGGGACTTCTACCCAGGTCCTGACCATGGTGGAACACGGACAGGACCTGGGTAGTGGGCAGTGAAACGGGTATGCCGGGTCATCCAACCAAGCTCCTGTTTACAGCAATGGAGATGCCCAACCTCTGGACCACAGCGTCCTGCGGTCAGTGTGGAGGTTTGGCGGTGTACTGTGTAGACAGCAGCAAAGCTGGGGAGCAGGGCCGTCTTAACAGCAGTGTGGGCCCCTGGGCAAAGCAATGCACTGGGGCCCTTACCCATTCTCCCCTCCTGGGGATGGGGGGTGCTATCAGCAGCAGCTTTGATGTCCCACGGGTGGCACATTTAGTACCTGGAGCAGTAACTGCTGCTAATTACTTCTTTACTGCACAGGTGGTGGGAGGGAGAACACTAACGAGTGGAAGGGGGCACTGAGCTGAATGAAGGGTCCCTTGTAAATGACTTCCAGGGAGGTAGGGGGTATTTTATACGCAGAGGAGGGTTGGATAATGGAGTGGGCTTAAAATTCATCATTTTCCGGTGGAAGGGCAGCTTGTTTGACTGCAGATATCGCCATTATCTGGAAATTGATTTCTTAGCCTTCAATAGTATAAAAACCTAGAGTCCCAACTTTCAGGAGGTGCTGGGGACTTGGGGATCAGAGATCAGGAGCCAGAGCAATCCATTGACAAAAATATAAAACTGTACACCAGATGTTTGGAGCTGGAGCAGGGACCGGCTGCTGGAAGACTGATATCTTTGGTTCTGGTCATGATAGAGACAAGCTGCTAGTGTCGTCAGAAAGGGGAGAGTCCCAGCTTTTGGAATATTCTCTCAGAAAAACTCTAAGTCAGAGAGAACCTGAGGAATATGACTGGAAAATGCAATTAACAGGTTGGATGTGGACTGCTGTTTTGAAGTTGGATATCTCTAGTTCCCCAGGGCCGATTTTGAAAATTCTGGTATCCCTGGAAAAAGGGGATCCTCAGCTATCAGCATAGGGCCCTTATACACCTGGGGCCCCTGGGCAAGTGCCTATTAAGCCCATACAAAAAGACGGCCCTGTTGGGGAGGAGGTGAATGGATGCCTGTGTGCGGCTGCGGGGGCTGAGGGGGGGTGCACGGTGGCTGGGGGCATCTGTATCCATCTTGATGGATCTGTATACACAACAGGTTTGATAATTTCACATACAGTAAGTAATTAATGAAAATAAAAATATATATAAATTGGTATCAATTGAATTCCTAGACCTGGTACTAATAGGAGAGGGGACTAAAGTAACAACAAAGAACTTCATCAAGACAGTTGATACCAACAGTTACTTACACTACAAGAGCAACCCAACTTGAGATGTACAAAGAAAGGTTTAAGGAAAAAGAATATCCTATAAAGATTCTACAAGAAGCGGTCGAAAAAATAAACAGCACAAACAGAGAGAACCTTTTGGAGTACAAGGAAAAGGACAAGAAAAAAGATGCAGTAGCCTTCGTGACCGCCTACAGCCAGCATGAAGCTAAAATAAAACAATGCCTCAAAAAACACTGGAATGTATTACTCATGGACCCAACATTGAAAGAAATTATACCACCAAACCCAGAAGACATTTTCAGGAAATCCAAAAATCTCAAGGACATTTTGGCACCTAGCCTCCTACTTCCAACCAAAACCCAAAATAAGTCCGGAATCAAATGCACAAGATCATACAAATGTGGGAAGTGTCCACCCTAATAGAAAGACTTTTTTTTACTTCAATGACAGCAAAGAATTCAGGATCAAAGACTTTATGAACTGCAACAGTTATATACTTGCTTGAATGCCCTTGTCATCTGAAATACATCGGGAAAACTAAAAGAATTCTGAAACTTCGGATACAGGAACACAGCCGGAACATTAAAAACAAAGTAGACAGCCACGCCATATATAAACACTTTGTGAACCATCATAATGCAAATCCGGAGGGACTAACTTTTAAAGCAATCGAGTGGGTCAAATTAGGGCCCAGAGGAGGTGACCTGGCAAATAAACTGTCGCAGAGAGAAATGTATTGGATATTTGAGCTCAACACCATGCATCCCCTTGGCTTCAATGAAAGTTACGAAATTGCTCCATTTTTTTAAGGTTTTAACCCTCCCCACTCTTTTATAGAAATATCACATATTCACTTTAATCACTACTTTATCTCTTCACTATTTTATCTCTTCACTATAAATAAAGGTCATTCCACAAGTATCCTTGTTTTTGTCGAATTTATCTACAGTCAAACCACACTCTGAGACACCCAATCTCGTCTGATCTTGGAAGCTAAGCAGTGTTGGGCCAGGCTAGTACCAAGATGGGAGACCCCTTGGGAAAACCTGGTGCTGTAGTAACGTGACATGACACACTGTAACATGGAACTATGGTTTTAAACCTTTGTAGAAACTATGTATATATATATATATATATATATATATATATATACATATATGGGATGCAGTTAAAATCCCGGCGTTCAGAATCCCGACCGCCGAAATGCTGACACATTCTCCCTCCGTGGGTGTCCACGACACCCCTGGAGGGAGAATAAATTAGTGTGCCGAGCGTAGCGAGGCACAGGGCCCGCTGCGTGGCGAGCGCAGTGAGCCCGCAAGGGGGGGCGATCCACGTCCTCCCCTTGTCGGCATTTCGGCTGTCGGGATTCCGGCGTTGGGATTCTGAACGCCGGGATCCCGACCGCCGGGATTCAGTACTGAATCCATATATATATATGAATATATATATATATATAAAAAAGACTCACTGCTGCTCTGTTGCAATTTTCCAATGTCAGTTTTCATGACTATGTCCCGCACACTCCTGCCACGAGTGTAGCAGGGCATAATCATGGTGTCAGACAGATCTAAGGTACGGTCCATTTGCACTAATGATTATGCCCTGCTACACTCGTGAGTGAGTCTTTTTTGAGCGCTAGACCAGGGTGCTTTAGGTGCCTAAATTGCATCACCTATAGGTCACTTACCACTGGTGAGTCGTTTTGTCACCCCTCTAGCGGTAAAAGATATGGTATCAGGCACAGAGTAACCTGTACAACCAAGTACATTGTGTATATGATAACCTGCCCCTGCTCCCTCAGTTATATCGGTAAAACTGAGAGGACGCTAAGGGAACGCATGGCTGGGCATCGACATTCTATTAAAGTAGCCCTTGAGAAGGGTGTCAGCGACCAACCGGTAGCGCGACATTTCTTTGAAGCACATCACACAATTCCTATGTTGCGCTACATGATTATTGACCACATCCCTGAGTCTATTCACAGGGGTGATAGGTCACGGAAGTTACTACAGTGCGAGGCGCAATGGATTCAGCATTTGGGTACGCTTGCTCCTAAAGGCCTTAATGAATTCAGAGGCCTTCATTGTTTTTTGTAGGCGTCATTAGTTTGCTTATGTCCAAGTGAATACTATGCCCACCATGTGTCTCTTTATGTACTTTACAGTGCCATTTTTCTATTAATATGCCTGATCCTATCATAATATAATGATCAGTATTGCATTTACTAAGTATGATGCTTAAGTACCTACCATGTTCATTCGTCTGTATTAATGTTTATTGCGCACTTATTCTTGGTTCTTTCAATGTGTCTTTTTTAGGTGTTGGTGAAGCATAACTATGTTATTTTAAATGATTCATGTTTGTTGTTACGATACTTGTGTTTCCAGCGTTTTGCCTGGCGACATATGGATCGTTCAAGTTTGTTTATATGTACTGTTGCCACAGTTACCTGGGATCCACTGATTGGATCAAGCAACGGAGGCGCGACTGAGCGTGATGACGCGCCTTATGACGCGTAGCACAGCTGTTGCAGGAAGCCGGGCTTGATCATCAGTGTGCTCCGTGAATGGGATGCGGCAAAGTGCGTGATCACCTTGGCAATGGAGGCGGGTTGTGATGCCGGGACAGGATCCGGCCTCCTGTGTGACGCAGCTCTTGATGCGCGCGTCATGCTGGGGGTGTGTTGATTCGTTCAATGGCGCCAAACCTACCGGACACGATTGGTGGAGAGGTCTTAGTGGTATGTATAAATATGGTTATGTGTGTTTTATATGTTGTACATCCTGATGAAGAACTGCTAATAAAAAGGTTCAAAATGTTGAATTCTGCCTATGAGAATATCTTTATTGTGGGAGTGCCGCCGACTGGAACTATATGCTGACCCTGAGGGGTTATGGATGGCACCCTAACTAATGTGATTGGTTGAGGAAGTGCTGCTTCTATCTGGACACGAATGTAGAAGTGAAAAAAAGACGTTTATTGTACAGGCATAGTATGCACAGACAGTCAGCTGTAACCTAACAGCCGTTTCAACCACTTCCTAGTGGTTTTCATCAGAGGTGTAGTCACATTACAGTAGGCTGTTTAAATAGCATAGAATTGCGCCCAAAATGCTTCAGAAAGAGGCCAGTCAGACCTCCTGTGACGTCAGCTAGCGTCACTGACAGTGAGTGACAGCGGGGCTGGAAGCTGGGGGAGTGGTATACTGGTGAGTCATCAGGGTTCCCCCGGAGCGTCAGCGCTGGGCTGGCTCAGGAGGTTCCCTGTGCAATGTTAGAGACTACATGACAGGAGACTGTGGGGTACAGCAGCGAGGCTGCTATATTCTAGCACACAAAGTAGAGGTGTGCTGGGGTGACAGGGTGCGCGTAAGCGGCTGGCTGGAAGTGTCAGCCGCTAAGCCGAACGGAGGGGTGAGGAGGGGGGTGTGTGCACAGGGCGGTCTGATTGCCCTGATAGCCTGACAACAGTGTTAGACGAGCGTGTTACACGTATACAAACGGGGGATACAAAGAAAACAATATGCACCAGATAGTGAAACAGTACTCATGTCAACTTTGTGCGCTGTCGACTAGCGCCATAGATACAAAACGGAATGCAGTCAAATAGCATATAGAAGAGCACATATGGCAGTGGACATGTCAACAGCTTGCTCTGTCGACATTTGTTACTAGACAGATGCAGGAGCAGGTCATACATTACGTGTCACACTGGTATGTGAGCGGCTGATAGGAGATCTGAGTGAACCTCCAGTCCACCCGGTCGACATAGGGCCATGTCGATCCCGGGAAATATAGGACAATACTGGCTATAATACATGGGTGATGCAATTGGCAACATGGCCATATCACTGATACATATGGGAACAATTGTAAGATTCAATCGTGCCTACCAGTCGACACTAGGAGGTGTCAATACAGTCTAGAGACCACTCTATGCATGGGGTTGTCTATGGCACAGGTCCACATGGCGGTGTCATACAGACATCAAAGTTGACTAAAAAAAGAGGAATACACACGGCGGTGTAGTAGGAATACAGTACGCTCGGCGGCGTATAGTGCAAATTCAGGTCCCTGTACACACGGAGGTGTCAGGGGTACATTTTAGATCACCCATAAACAGGACATAGTTGGTATCTCATAGGAAGACACCCATTTTAAAATCCTCATTTAGACCCTGTGGGGCCAGACTCTTAAGTCTGAAAATCCAAGAGAGTTCTCTCTGTAAAAGAAGTCTCTCCCTGTCGCCCCCATATTTCAGAGGCGGAACATGGTCCAAGATGGTACATTTTAAGTCAATCATATTATGTTTCTGTTCCAAAAAGTGTCTTGCGACAGGCAAGTTCTTGAGGTCACTTTGGGTAGTTCTGGGGTTGATGCTTTTTTTGATCGAGGATCTATGTTGATTAAATCTTTCTTTAAAGGTACAAGTTGTCTTTCCAACATAGACCTTGTGGCACGGACATTGTAGAGCATATATAATGAATCTGCTGTTGCAGTCGAGGTGGTATTTTATGTTGAATTTCTCATCATTAAGCGGGTTATTAAATACTGGGCCAATTAGCAGGTATTGGCAGTTCACACAGCCTCCACATTTGAATGTGCCTTTTTTACATTTGAGCCATGTTTGTCTTGAGCCGATCAAGGGGTTAGGCCTGGTTTTGACCAGAAGGTCCCTGAGATTGGGACCCCTACGGTAAGCAAACCTGGGGGGTACCTTAATCTCTTTAGAGAGTACCGGGTCACTGGTGAGCAGATGCCAGTGCTCATTCACCTTGTTTCTAATATGTTTAGATGCAACGGTGTAAGTGCTAACAAAATTGAGTCTATTGTCGCTATTATCACTGGCGTTTTTGGGTTGGAGGAGGTCATCCCTCTTAAGTCCCAGCGCTCTCTGGACCGCCTTCTCCACTTCATTCTTGTCATATCCTCTATCAAGGAATTTGTCCTTCATTGTATTTATAGTCGTCCGGGTTGTTTCAGGGTCTGATGTTATCCTGATTACTCTCAGTAGTTGAGAGTATGGCAGTCCACGTTTTAAAGGCTCTGGGTGGAAACTGGTAGCCGCAAGCAGAGTGTTCTTATCAGACTCCTTGGTGTAGATCTTAGTGGAAAGCTGCCCATTCTCCACCATTACCGTAACATCGAGGTAATTAATGAGCTTCTCACTAAAGTTAATGGTGAACCTGATGGTTCCTGGTATGGAGTTCAGTTCATTGAAGAATTTCAGTAGCCTCTCCTCACCTCCTGTCCAAATAAGGAAGAGGTCGTCAATATAGCGGACGTATAACGCGATGTCATCACTATATTCGGTATTGCCACAGATGTGTGCCTCCTCATATGCTGCCATAGTCAGGTTGGCATACGCCGGTGCCATGTTAGAACCCATGGCGGTCCCCTGGCGTTGCAAGAAGAACCTGCCTTCGAAGAGGAAATAGTTCTTCGTGAGTATCATTTCCATCAGAGACATCACAAACTCAACAGGAGGTCCCACATAGACATCACTGCTAAGTAAGGCTTCTCGGCATGCTGCTAGCCCTACAGCGTGTGGGATATTGGTGTAGAGGCTTGTGACATCAAGTGTCACAAGCATGGCTCCACTCATATTCTGTTGGTGGGCTTGAATCTTCCTTAGGAAATCGCTGGTGTCCGCTATGAAGCTCTTGGTTTTTTTCACCACTGGCTGGAGGTAAAAGTCCACTAGTTGGGACAGTGGTTGGTAGAGAGAACCACGCGCCGAGATAATCGGCCTTCCCGGTGGGGTCACCAGTGACTTGTGCACCTTCGGGAGTGTGTATAAACACGGTGTTTTAGGGTGAGCTTGTGTGAGGAATTTGGCAGTTTCTTCACTGATGTAGTTGTTGGTCAGGCCCAGTTGGATGGTATTGTCGATAATCTTTTTATATCTCCATGTGGGGTCCATGTCCAATTGCTCATAGCACGTTGTATCGGATAATTGTGCCATGGCTTCAGTGATGTAGTATGCCCTATTGAGCAGGACAATACCACCCCCTTTGTCCGCTGGTCTGATAATTAAGTCCACATCACCAGAGAGTGTGTCAATTGCTTGCTTCTCATCTTTGGAAATATTGTGAAAAGAGATTCTTTGTTTCTCAATGAAGGAGTTAGTATCCCTCTTCAGGACCCGGCTGAAGGTGCTGATAGATGGGTTGATAGAGGGCGGATCAAAAGTACTTTTGCATTTTAATGTAGGCTTATACGGTGTTATTAGGTTGTCATTGCCCTTGGCAACGGGGTACCTAATAAAGTGGTCCCGTAGGCGGAGTTGTCTGCCAAGACGGAACATATCAATTTGCCAATTGAATATGTTCTGTGTCAGGGTCGGCACAAAGGAGAGTCCACGGTTGAGTAGAGATGATTCTGCACTTGTAAGTATGTGATTGGAGAGGTTAAACACAACCGTCCCGTTTCTTATTTCTGGGGCTTTTTTCTTCCTCTTTCTCCCACCCCGGCGGGTGGGTAGTAGAGGTTTTTTGGCGGACGACGGTTCCTTTCTCCTCGTGCAAGATAATTTGGTGGTTGATGGTTAGATGTGGCGTTCTCAGAGTCGCTTGCCGAAGTCTGTGATTGGGTCTCAATATCGGTGTATTGGGCCGGGGGTCTGCGCCCACCTCCTCTCCTTTGTTGCTGTCGGAACTTTCTAGGCTCAATCCTGGAGAACCAAGGATACACACGACTCTCTTTATAGTCTTGTTTCACTTGTTTATATTTCTGCTTTTTGAACTTCAGGAGACCGGTCTTGAATGCCTCAAGTTCCCTGTCCAATTTGGTCAGCAGGTTGCACTCTGGTGTTTCCAGCGTTTTGTCTGGCGACATATGGATCGTTCAAGTTTGTTTATATGTACTGTTGCCACAGTTACCTGGGATCCACTGATTGGATCAAGCAACGGAGGCGCGACTGAGCGTGATGACGCGCCTTATGACGCGTAGCACAGCTGTTGCAGGAAGCCGGGCTTGATCATCAGTGTGCTCCGTGAATGCGATGCGGCAAAGTGCGTGATCACCTTGGCAATGGAGGCGGGTTGTGATGCCGGGACAGGATCCGGCCTCCTGTGTGACGCAGCTCTTGATGCGCGCGTCATGCTGGGGGTGTGTTGATTCGTTCAATGGCGCCAAACCTACCGGACACGATTGGTGGAGAGGTCTTAGTGGTATGTATAAATATGGTTATGTGTGTTTTATATGTTGTACATCCTGATGAAGAACCGCTAATAAAAAGGTTCAAAATGTTGAATTCTGCCTATGAGAATATCTTTATTGTGGGAGTGCCGCCGACTGGAACTATATGCTGACCCTGAGGGGTTATGGATGGCACCCTAACTAATGTGATTGGTTGAGGAAGTGCTGCTCCTATCTGGACTTTATATATATATATATATATATATTTATATCATCAAGATTATATCAATGTAGGCACTAAAGCACTTTCATAAATCACTATAAGCACTTCCATCCTCTATATGGTAATTTAAAGCATTACATCTTTAGATAATCATTGGTTGATTAAGTTATTTTTTCATATACACGCTATTTATGTCACTGAATCCGGAATACTCCTATAAACCACTAGAGAAATGTACACTAATACTCTGATCTGAATGGTTACTATGTCTATTTGATCTCTCTATGGTGAAAAATCGGCATGAGAGACTCTGGAAAAATGGCCACAGTTATATATGATTGGAAGAAGCATCAGAATCTCCTAGAAAATGGCCGCCGGGATCCGCATTATGCAGACCTAAAAGATAACCCTGTTTGAACACTGAGAGACTGGACGTGAACTCCGGGGGATAGGAATCACGCAGGCGCACACACAGGCAGAAGTGTGGCATAGAGACGTGATCGCAGCTAATGACGGGCCGCGCATGCGCATTTACCATCTCAGGATACCGGATGTGTGGCGGAAGTGCTGCCGTTTTATGAACTAAAATGTTTTGGACACTATTCTCTAATGTATACACTTTATATTTATAGCGCTCTAGTTAGGGTGATTATGGTCTATTGAATATGTTATGTTCCACAACCCCACACTAAATAGATATGGTTATACAGGCTAATGACCTATTAAGGACAGGAAGTGATGTCAGCAATGATGTCAGCAGTGATGGGGCTGATATACAAGTATAAATAGCAGCCTGGTCTCAGTTGCTCTCTACCCCTTGATGAAGTCTGACAAGACGAAACGCGTTGGTTGATTCTAGCCTCCAACTACATCCTCAAGATAAGCACTTTCTTCTTTTTATCTATAATATTGCCCTATTGTTATATTGTGAAAAGGTTTTTATGTAATTGTCCTTTTAATATCCTTGTAGCAAGGATTTTATGTAAATCCTTTTATATTTCTTCGTGTAATAAAACTTTTTATATTTAAGTTTTATATCTCCCATCCAGATTGCCATTTTTCAACAATTAGTCGCCGCCACTTTATCCATTTTTTATATTAAATTGGTATCACTGTTTAAGTATTTTAGTTGTCTTGAATAGAACTATAATGTCTGTTTAACCAGTCTCGGATCTCCCAATTACTGGGGATACAGTACATGCCAGTGTCCCGGCTATCCTGGATACACAGACTTAATGTTATTGTTACCCCAATATCTATAAAAGTTGTTTGATCTATATGGGCAGTTATATGTAACACTCATGTGAGGACCAATGTATTTTATTGTGCCTATGTGGACCAATGTGATTGTCTTTTCAGATTGTAAGCTTGCAAGCAGGGCCCTCCTACCTTTAACTGTCTGTAAATAACCAATTTTTTGTATCACTGTTTACAATAGTAAAGCACAACATTAAAGGTTATAGAGTCATCCTTATTAAGTTTATAATTATTGTTAGTGGTTTTTTTGGGGGGGTTTCTGCCTATTCCTATTCTTTATTGTTGTTTTTATGTGATTTTTTTTTTTTATAATTTTATCATTATCCTTATTATATATTTATATTTTTATCTCTTTACCTGGCTCATTTCAGAGTGTTGGGAATTAAGTTGTATTATGTTTTGTTTAAAACATTATTACTCTACATTCACTCTAATCCACTTTCGCTGATCACCGGATTGATTGTTCTATTTAATGTTTTAAGAAAAAGGGAATCTAAGCACAATGTCAACATACATCTGACGATTCACATTGGCAAATGAACAACGGTGTGTCAGGTCAGCTTCTGCAAGACATTGTCAGGTTCTATATTGATCAATGTCTATAAGCAATCAAGGGCTATCCACAGTACTATTTTTCTGGAAAAATAGGTCCAGAAACTCCAGGTCTGGGGGTGGATCCATTATATAAAAATAGGAGAGAGAGAGAGCGAGAGATGTATATATTGTATTTAGAAACAAAGGCACTCACAGGTGACATTAATTTAAAACTTATCTGTACTTTTTTATCACGACGCCCATGCCCGCGGATCGCATAGTGTGCAAATCCTATGCAAATATTGCATACGATGCGATTTAGCACCCCACCACTATCCATGTCAGCCGAAGTGTGGCCAGTGCACGCGGTACGCGTCCTCCCGACCTGTTCATACCTCTACTATCCACTTCGGTGTGGAGTTGATTTTTTTTTTTCCTTGAGGGGACGTGTAAAACAAGCCCGAAGCTTGGTGAGCGCAGTGAGCCCCGCAAGGGGACGCGGAATAAATGTCCTCTCGGGGCTCGCTGCGTTCGCCACACTTTGGACTAGTTTTCCGCATGGACTCGCCACGCTTTGGGCTCAGTGGCTCGCTGCACTCACCACACTTTATAAAATAAACTCCACACCGACGTGGATAGTGGGGGTATGAACAGGTCGGGAGGACGCGTACCGCATCCCCTTGCAGGGCTCGCTGCGCTCGCCATGCTTCAGGCTCACATGGATAGTGGTGGTGTGCTAAATCCATCTTATGGACGTCGTATGCAAATCATATGCCATGCGATAAGGCATGCGATCCGCGGGCATGGGCGCCGTGATAATACACAAGTACCAACTTATCTTATGGAAAGTAGAGATCAGGAACCCAGAACAGGAAACCAGTTCCTGATGATGTCATATTCAATTAGTAAGTAAGTTTAATTTATATAGCACACTTTCTCCAACAGGACTCAAGGCGCTTCAGGAACTGGTTCCTGCTGAAAAATAGCACTGAAGTCGACACAATTAAGATTGACAGTCATTAGGTCGACCAATATTGGTCGACAGGCCATAGGTCAGGCCATAGGTCAACACATTAAAAAAGATGACATTGCTTCAGATGACATTGCTTCAGTCGACACAAGCAATAGGTCAACATGAAAAAGGTCAACATGAAATGAGTTTTTACATTTTTTGTTTTCTATTTCAATAAGTTGACATGGACCCCGTATAAGTGTACCGCGTCCCCTCTCATGCTTCGGGAATGGTGCTTCGCTACTTTTATACTATACTTACTATTATAATCTAAAGGGGGATACACACAGTGTGATTCCAGGGCTATTTCTTATATTCTTTATTAAGTGATCTTACTAGAACATTTAGTAAATAAGCGTCAATTATTATTATAATAATTATTATAATTAGTCTTATACTACTCCATTTTTTTTTTAAACAGTTTTTTGAACCTTTTTATTTTTGTTTGTTTTTGATTTTTGGATTATGTTTTTATTATATTTTTTTATGTATATTTCTTTTTTCCTGTTTTTTTTGTCAAAACTGTTTTTTGAACCTTTTTATTTTTGTTTGTTTTTGATTTTTGGATTATGTTTTTATTATAATTTTTTTTTATGTATATTTCATTTTTCCTCTTCTCCTTTCACTTTTCTGAACTCTCTATGCTAGAAGCATTGTCTCAGCAGGGAAAATAATATTTGATTGAACTTGGACCAATACCCACATTGATACTGATCCTGTGGGTATTGGGTAGCCAGGTCTATATTTGTACAGGTCGAGTATCCCGTATCCGAATATCCGTTATCCGAATTTTTCCGAAAACCAGACATTCCAGAAAGTGAAAAAAATAATTTTTTGGGCTAAAAACTCACTGGGGACATTTGTAACAGCATCACTGGGGACATGATATGCAACTGGTACTATATATGTGCTAGACAATGATTGCTTGGCATTCAAATTCAGTGCTGAGATAGTACACACATTTTTTTCACGTTTTGAAACCTTGTTTTTTGAACAAATAACATATATTTGTGTGTATTTTATGTGGTAATAAAATATATTTGTGTGTATATTATGTGTTTATACAGCATAAATGCAAGATACTTCAAAATACATCATTGAAATATTAATATTCCGAAATACGGAATAATCCGTTATCCAAAATTCTCCTGGTCCCGAGCATTTTGGATATGGGATACTCAACCTGTATTATCTTCCAATCTGCCAATCTTTATATATCTATTTGATAGTCTATTAGTAATAAATTTACTAAAGCTTGAAAAGAGGGGGTGTTGCCAACAACAACCAATCACATTCTGTCTATCCTTTTCTAGGATGCAATAGAAAGAGTTGCCATTGTTCTTCCTATACTTATAAATAAATGATCCTTTGTGGTTTTGGCATCACAAATTCTATAGTTTATACTGTTATACACTAGTATAAAAGGTTAGAGGTGTTGGGAAAAAAAATCAACATGGACATCACTTGTACACAGCCTCACCCAAAGACGTGTACCAAAGGTGTGTTACTGTACGTGAGGAATAGTTGTTTTGCCCACTCACTTTCCTGGAAGAACATGTTGTCTATAGGTAGTTAATTGCTTAAGTAAGCATCACACATAATTAGCAAGACAATTCCTGGTTTTAACATAACTGGATCAACCACATCATAGTGACATCAGCCCTGGGAATTCCAAAGCTACTGTAGTCAAGAAAGAGGGGGGAGAATGACCCGTGTGTGTCATCCGGTATCCGGACTATTGTTAGACAGCACTTACATCGACAGCCATTACATCAACACCATTAGTTCGACAGCTCAATAGGTCGACATGGTTTTAGGTCGACATACCATTAGGTCGACATGTCATTAGGTCGACAGCTCATTAGGTCGACAGCTCATTAGGTCGACATGTTTTTAGGTCGACAATGCCATTAGGTCGACAGTGTCTATGTCGACAGTCAAAAGGTCGACATGGGTTTTTTCACTGTTTTTTGAGCCGACATGTGCCGACAGGCGGTATTTCATGCCCTACTATCCACTAGGGCGTGGTGGGAGAATAAAATAGTGTGCCGAACGCAGCGAGGCACCGTGCCCGAAGTGAAGTGCGAGGGGCTGCGGTACACTTCAAACTGTGTCCATGTCGACTGTGTCGACATTTCGGCCAAAAACAGTGAAAAAACCCATGTCGACCTTTTGACTGTCGACATAGACACTGTCGACCTAATGGCAGTGTCGACCTAAAAACATGTCGACCTAATGAGCTGTCGACCTAATGAGCTGTCGACCTAATGACATGTCGACCTAATGGTATGTCGACCTAAAACCATGTCGACCTATTGAGCTGTCGAACTAATGGTGTCGATGTAATGGCTGTCGATGTAAGTGCTGTCTAATATCCGTCCCAGACCCTGTCATCCTTGGAGGTGCTTGACCTGATCATTCTGGTTGGCTCGCTAAGCAGCGTTATCTCACTGCTTAACGAGCCTTGTAATGCCGACCACCCCCTGCTGAATGGTGAATGTACCCGCCGCACTGTGAATGGATGTTTTACATAAACATCTATTCACAGTCTTGCGTGTGGACCCGAAGTCATTCGATGGTCGCCGACCATGGAATGATTTCTTGAGTGCTTGCAAATCTAAGTCAGTCATTGCTGACTTAGATCTGTGGTGTCCAGCTCCGATAACTGGGCAGGCAGCTACCTGCCCCCGGAAGGCAGTTACCCGCCCGCGTTTGAATGGGGACACCCAACATTTTCCTTTGGTGGTAAACCCAGGAAATGCAGGGAGTTCACATGCGAACACCCCCTGCCCTCCTCCTACATGACTCCCTTTTGCAAGCGCCATGGTGATTATGTAAGACTCTGAAGGCTCCCGCATTGAAACCTTGCACATGCGCATAAGCCAATATGCGCATTCTCAGAACTTCACCATCGAACCCCATGCGAACGTACGGGTGAGTTCGCTAATCAGAATGGCCTCCAATGTTAGAAGCTGCTATGGGCAACCAATCACATCCTGTCTACTATCTTCTAGAGGGTGGTAAATAAATAAGAAGTAGCTTCTGATTGGTTGCCCATAGCAACATGACCTGTGAAGTGTATTTCACATCTTGGTAAATTTCACCCATAGGGCGGTATTCAATGAGAATACCTGCGAGGTGCAGCGAATCCTTTTTAGGATTCGCTGCACATTCGCCGCACATTCGCCACGTTCCGCAGCCGGCGGGCTCCGGTATTCAACGTGTCAGGGGCTCGCTGCCCCTGATTGGCGAATATGAGCTCCTGCGGCGATTGCCGCAGGGAGCCTGAGGACGGTGCCAGGCAGAGAGATGGAAGTCTCTCTGCCTAGCCCAGAACGTTTGTGGGGGTTAGGTGGGCTCCCCGGGTGCCAGGCAGCACAGGCTGCCCCCCAGGGGTGCCAGCAGGGGAGCGTATATTCACTACACACGATCGTAACGATCGTGTGCAGTGAATATATGAATATGTAATGAGCGGCTCGGCTCCGGCGCCCCCTGCTGGCTGCTGTGTTAAAAAATTTTTTTTTTTTTTTAAATTAAATATATATTCATGTGCTTACAGCACATGAATAAAAATAGCATGCCCCTCCTCAGAAGAAAATTCCTGATTTTTTTACACCAAATGTAAAAAACAAAACACTTTATTTTAAAAGTTCACATTCCACTTCACCATAAAAAGATAGCGATTGCTACTCGGTGAATCATGGTGAAAAAAACCTTCAAATGTATTCGCCATCTGCTCATTGAATAGGGTGATTCACCGTTTTAGTCAGAAATTCGCCAAACAGCACAAATTCGCCATAAAAACATGGCGAATCAGGCTCATTGAATACCGCCCATAGTGTTTTTGTTATGTAAAAAATGTAAATATAAGTATAAAAAATGACCTAGAAAATGAATGTGATAACAGTTATAAAAATTAAAGGAACCAATGACAGAAAAGAGGACACTTATGTAGAATTGTAACCATCTCTACACCAGGTAATGGCTGGAAATGGACACCTATCAATCAAATTCATCATCCACAAGATTTACATTAACAATTAGGTTTACAGGATCTTTCGGTACTTATGTAGTATCTGGGCGTCCGATTTAGAAATCGGATCGCATCGCATCGCATCGCATGCGACCAAATCATATGTGATGCGATAGTCAAGATTTTTCCATAGGATTCAATGTTAAAATGGTCTGAGTCCATTTTAACATAGAATTCAATGGGAAAAAGGGGTCCTTTTCCTTTCCCCACTATCCAAGTGGGCATGGAGTTGGATATAAACCTATGGCGAGCGTAGCGAGCCACCGAGCCCAAAGCGTGGCGAGCGTAGCGAGCCCCGCGAGGGGACACAGAATACTTTTTAAGAAATATGCGTTCGCTCGCCACGTTTCGGGCTCGGTGGCTCGCTGCGCTCGCCACACTATATAAAATCAACTCTATGCCCACTTGGATAGTGGGGAAATGAACAGGACCTTCTTAACATTGAATCCTATGCAAAATCGCATTGAATCACATCGCATCGCATCTGATTGTATGCCTTAAGGTAAGGCATACAATCACAAAATCGGCAGCCCAGATACTACATAAGTACCGATCTTTCTGCTACAATACCCTTTCTGTGATGTAGTGGAGTGAAGGCTGTTATAATAGAAAATTAGAATTGTCCCACATTCTGTAGTCAGCAACTTTCCAGTCATAGAGTCTAAACATCCTAGCAGCCTGCACCAGGGGCGTCACAGCCCCCGCAACAGAGGAGAGCGCAGCAGAGAGGACCGTAGGATCAAAAGCAGGAGCGGTAGCCCCCACCGCAGAACCCCGCCTAGATCCAGCACTGGACCCAGTGCGGCCCCAGGGCTGAAGGCCTCTCGCCTTCTGTGCCCAAACCCCCTACTAAGCCCCACCGCCTCTGCACCCCCCTTGCAAACAGGCGCTCCCGGGGGTGAAGGTAGGCGTATAGCCAGCAGTGGACCGCGGGGGTGAATCACGTGCTATGCCCAGATACTGCAGGCCTCCAGACCCCCTCTTGACCTGGGGAACACAACCACTCTCCCTGCCAGACCGCCTCCCAGGCCCAGAAGCCCACGTACTCTGACCTGGTGTATTGCGCGGCACCAGAGCCCCCCTTGCAGAGACTGGGGTAGCTCTCCCCCTGCCTGCACCTCTCTGGGCAGGGACCGGCGCTGGGGATTACGGCGCGGTGCCTGTCCCAATGCAGCCTGATGACGTCACCTGCGGCACAGTGATACACCATCCACCAGCTGCCCTGGAGACCGCTGCGACCATGGTCACAGCTCTGGAGCTGGGACCCGCAGCCACAGCCCCTCTTGAGCGACGGCCGGGAGCAGGCAGCGGGGAAACCTGCGCCATCGCTGGGGGGGTCCGGGGTGGCAAGTAGGCCGCCGTCCGCCGCGAATCTCACGGGTGGCCAGGCAGATCGCTGCGGGGAGGGGGATGCCTCAGACCTAGGCATAGCAGCAGTGCTAGAATATAAGTATTTGGGACACAAAAACTAATTAAAATGGATTCCCAAGGGAGCATGGGGAGCAGCAGCCACTCAACTAAAACTCTGCAGGAAAGAGAGGAAGACTCCTCCCTTTCCTGTCCTAATATCTCAGCTACCTCTGCCATTCCCTTAAACCTTATTGGATCCCCGAGGATCTTCCCAAGGGTCACACACACAGCATTGGATGTTTAACCCATTCCATGCCTATTGCTGGCATTACATTAATCAAGTGAAAGCCTTATTCACAAGACCATATTGCCAAATGATAAAACACCTATTGATACCAATATCCTCCTGTCCTTCACAAAACCTTTACTTGCATAATTATTCCACAATTATGCAGAAGAAATTGTTTTGCCATATTGAAGTCCACAGACTTGGTGACAGTGTCTCTGCTCTGACAAACGTACAGGGGGTAGTCGGTATTCAGGATCAATCGGAGCCTTGTAGTAAAGTCAGTGGAATAAAAATAGACAAATTCGGGTTTGTATGGGGTAAATATATTAGATTCTGCAGTTTACGCAGAACCAGTGGGTTTCATCACCTGTATCCTGATTTTTAGTTTCAGGTTTGGAAAGGCTACTCAGTTTGAATAGCCTTTCCTCCTCATTTTTCACAGCAATTAGTAATAAGTTTAACCCTGTGGGTAATTAAATACCCCTCTCAGTGGCTTCTATTAGGGCAGTTGTCACTTTGTAGATTGTAGCCTTTAGCCAATTGTCTACTAATCCCACCCCTCTTTCAATTAATCTGAGGAGAAATACTGGGTGACATTCTATGGGATGAGATTTTTTCGCACTTTCAAAATCGCCCATTATCGCACTTTTTTAATATCGCATTTTTGCCACGGATTCGCATATTTAATGAGGTGCGAATTCTGGAACGAAAAGTGCGATTCGGTGCGATAATGTGCGAATTTTAGGCATGAAAATGTGCGAATTTTAGGCATGAAAATGTGCGAATTTAAGGAAAAGTGCGATTTTTTGTTCATAAAAAAAAAAAAATTGGCGTGGGGTCCCCCCTCCTGAGCATAACAAGCCCCGGGCTCATTGAGCCGGGGCTGGATCCAAAAATACGGGGGACAAAAAGCATAGGGGTCCCCCGTATTTCTGAAACCAGCCCCGGACTCTTGGACCAGTCCTGGTTCTAAAAATACGGGGGACAAAAAATCTGGGGGTCCCCCGTATTTTGAAACCAGCACCGGGCTCCAACAGCCCTCGGTGTCATGCCACAGCCGGGGGACACTTTTTATATAAGGTCCCCCGGCCGAAACATGAGCACCGTGGCTGGTCAGCCTTGGACGGGGTACCTGGAGGAGTGGGGACCCCCCCCCCCCATAAAGGGGTCCCCCCCCCTTCCTGGCTTCATCCGTCCAGGGCTGAAGCCCGGGTCTGTCACCGGCGTCCCTGGCCAGTGGACACCGGCCTGATGGGGTTAAATCTTCCATACATAACATTGCTTGACACGGGAGAACTACAAGTGCCAGCAGACCTCCCCGCATGCTGGGACATGGAGAACCACAAGTCCCAGCATGCGGGGCATTAATGGGCCCGCTGGGACTTGTAGTCCACCTGTAAAAAGAATGTAAAAAAAAACATACACAGAGAAGTAAAACTTTATTACACACACATCCACACACCTCACTTTTACAACCACATACTCACCGATCCAGGTCCAGCGCTGTCCTCTTCACAGCCGGCTCCCCCCGCACTGACAGCGGGGACAACCGGCTCTCTCCGATGCCGCTAACAGCCTCAGGGCTGAGCTATGCGTCTCCATGGAGACGCATCGGCCAATCACGCTCTCAGCCTCTGTAGCGCTGGGACAGCGCTACAGAGGCTGTTAGCGGCATCGGAGAGAGCCGGTTCCCCGCTGTCAGTGCGGGGGGGGGAGCCGGCTGTGAAGAGGACAGCGCTGGACCTGGATCGGTGAGTATGTGGTTGTAAAAGTGAGGTGTGTGGATGTGTGTGTAATAAAGTTTTACTTCTCTGTGTGTGTGTTTTTTTTAACATTCTTTTTACAGGTGGACTACAAGTCCCAGCGGGCCCATTAATGCCCCGCATGCTGGGACTTGTGGTTCTCCAAGTCCCAGCATGCGGGGGAGGTCTGCTAGCACTTCTAGTTCTCCTGTATCAAGCAATGTTATGTATGGAAGATTTAACCCCATCAGGCCGGCGTCCACTGGCCAGGGACGCCGGTGACAGCCCCAGGCTTCAGCCCTTGACGGGTGAAGCCTGGGGGGGGGCCCTTTATGGGGGGTCCCCACTCCTCCAGGTACCCCGTCCAAGGCTGACCAGCCACGGTGCTCATGTTTTGGCCGGGGGACCTTATATAAAAAGTGTCCCCCGGTTGTGGCATGACACCGAGGGCTGTTGGAGCCCGGTGCTGGTTTCAAAATACGGGGGACCCCCAGATTTTTTGTCCCCCGTATTTTTGGAACCAGGACCGGTCCAAGAGTCCGGAGCTGGTTTCAGAAAAACGGGGGACCCCTATGCTTTTTGTCCCCCATATTTTTGGAACCAGCCCCGGCTCAATGAGCCCGGGGCTTGTTATGCTCAGGAGGGGGGACCCCACGCTATTTTTTTTGCCAAAAAACACTTTTCCACTTTTTTTAACACAGGGCCATGCACAGATCTCTATGATCTGTGCAGGGTTCTGGCCAAATCGCATATCAGAACCTGGTCTGATTTTTTTGAGATTTTTAGACACATTTTTCAAATTCGCATCTCATTAAATATGCGAATTGTATACTTTTCAATGTGAAAACATCTGGATGCGAGTCCTGGCGAAAACGAAAAATCGCACTTTTAAAAAGTGCGATTTCGCGGCAAAACCGCACTTTTTGCCGATTTTCGCATCTCATTAAACATGCGAATTAGGGAAAAAGTGCGAAAACGGCTGTTTTTGCGATAAAATTCGCCAAAGTCAGATTATCTCATCCCATAGAATGTCACCCCATGTGTCATTATATATTTAATATCAATTTGTTATTCGGCCACTGTCATGACATGGACCACGAGCCATGCTTTTAAAATGTGCCATTGGCTTATGCCACTGTTTCTAGTGCATTATGTTTCCTTATATTCTAATTGCTAATTCTGATAATTGCAGTGCTTAGGTGTAGTTATGCAGACCTCACCCATGCAAACAATGACTACTGTATATAGAAAACTAGATAATTTTCTATTATGCAGTGGTCACATAGACATTATGTTTACTTAGACATTTTATTGAATAATTTCTTCCTGGTTCCTTAAGTAGATTTTATAATACAGGTAAGACCAGCATTGTCATGCCACTGGTTACCCAGGTTACACTGGCATCTCCCCATACCAATCACATGATGTTAGCTCAGCCACCAAGTCTGAACCTCATCTGAGAGTTTATTTCCTGTAACATATTTTTTTTATCTTTATACAATCACAGCATTAGTCACATGATCATATCCCTACCATGCCCCAACACATGATTATTCCACCATCAACAATATTGCATCAAATATCTTATCACAAAGATCCCAATGCCAGCAATTATTCATAAATCTCTAATTGTATAGATGTTATGAATCAGAAAAAAGCACTTGATAATGAGAACAGTTTTATCATCATTGAGAACTGAATCGGAATCCTGATGCCAGGTACACACTGGAGCGTTTTCAGCCGGATATGTAGTTTTTGCTGGATCAGAATGACATATTGGCTGGATTGGGAATGTGTGTGCTAAATCTGTGCACTCCTGCAGTCGCATGCGATATTGTATGGCTGTGCTGCACAACGAACTGGACGATATCACATGGTGCACCATGGAAGGTAATGAAGGCTGGAACGAGAAGTTGCTCCATCCTTCATTCTATTGTTCTGATGTGTACACACAGTACAATGGGCCTTATTTTAGTTCACTCTTTCTGACAAAATCCTTCTTAGATGGACAAAACCATGTGCACTGTAGGGGGGCAGATGTAAAATGTGCAGAGAGAATTAGATTTGGGTGAGTCATTTTGTTTCTGTGCAGGGAAAATACTGGCCGCTTTATTTTTACACTGCAATATAGATCTCACTTTGAAGTAAAACCCCACCCAAATCTAATTCTCTCTGCACAAGTAACATCTGCCCCACCTGCAGTGCACATGGTTTTGTCCATCTAAGAAGGATTTTGTCAGAAAGAGTGAACTAGAATAAAGGCCAATATGTTGCATTGTCAGGCGGCATATTGTCTGGGTACACAATGCAACAGTGTGTGCCAAGCTTGACCCTAATGATCTACCCAAATCCATGGGCTAAATGGTTCCTATCTGCTGTCCCATTCTATGTTTCTATGTAATTTCCCCATGATGCGTTATCAATATAACCTGTGTGTCAGTCATCTTCAGTCTTAAACAAGGACACAATTTACGCAGAAATATTTAGCAAAATTCATAGAATCAGAACCTTTGGATTTACCTGTAATAACCACCTTTCCTATAGATCTTTACACTATTTCCAGATTAATTTGGCCTTAAGCTGGGTATACACTTCAGCAATTTATTGACCCATTAAATTGACAATGTGATGTAACGGTATATTACCACGCCATACACAATGCACAATCCACCATACAACGATCCTATTAGGGGTATTCAATCACCTGCAGCCATCTCCCGATGCGGGAGATGGATGAGAGGCCCTATTTAATGCTGTCAGGCTCGTTCTACCGAGAATGGCCGGGAAGTGACGAGCTCCCGGCCAGAGCTCCCGGCCCCAGCTTGTGGCAACACGCCCCTTTCTCGTCCGCCTGCTTGTTCTCAGTCGAGCAGACCGAGAACGGGACAGGGTCACGTCTGTCAGGCCAGCTCAACTGCCGTGACCCCAGATTGAATACCCCCCTATATATCATTACATTCTTCATGTAATGACTAATATGCAGCACTTCTGATGGGACAATGTGCCCACCCAATTCATCAAACAATGAAATTAGTGGATTAGTAAGTATGTTTTGCAAGATCAGCCAATATATTGCATTGGGCCTTATTCAGATCTGAGCTCAGTACAAATTTGTTTGGAAAATGGGCAAAACCATGTGCACTGCAGGTGGGGCAGATGTAACATGTATAGAGAGAGTTAGATTTGGACTTCAGTTTTAGCATACCCCACCCAAATTTAACTCTCTCTATGGGGGAGATTCTCTAAGGTAAAAATGCGGTAAAAACCCCGTTATCAGGGTTTTTACCGCATTTCGGGATGCTCTAAGCATCCCCCGCCGGGTTACAGTGGCGGGGGGCATCGCCAGAAAAATCTGGCGATGCCCCATAGAAGCCAATGGGCTTCTAACGCGAACCCACCGCCACCCCGCACGGACCTCCGCCGCCCCGCATCACCCCATCCCCCTCACCTGTGTCCAGGCAGTACAGAGCTGTGCTGCCCCGGACCTGTGACCTCCTCCATGCACTGATCCTCTTCCGGGTGCAGGGAGGAGGAGAGCCCGGCACAGCAGCAGCAGCGCCGGGTGTGGGAGGGGGGAGCCGCCGGGACCTGCTGGGACCCGGCGACTCTCAAGCAAAGGACAGCTCTTAATGCAAGAGCTGTCCTTCGCTATAATTATCGCATATGTTAGAACATATGCGATAATTATAATTGCGATGGGCGGCGAAGGGGGGTGGAGAGTTTTAGAGAATCTCCCCCTATACATGTTACATCTGCCCCACCTGCAGTGCACATGGTTTTGCCAATTTTCCAAACACATTTGTCTCTGAATAAGGCCCATTGGGCGCACCTAGTGTTAGTTTGAAATATAGTTTTCAGCTTCCTACAATCCCCTGAAAAGCAGTCAGTAACAATGAACGTTGGGTTCCAGAATATAATGGATTCATTTTGCCATTTCCTTATTGAGCAGTCTGTCTCTGAGATAAATCTTGCTCCTCTTAAGAACCTCTACCTGTTTGTCTAAAACCTGAGCAGGAGTTGTAGAAGCAGCATCCATGGAATTTGAAAAGAATAAAAATTGGGGTTTACATGAAATCATTTTGTACAGTATTAACCCTTTGTGTGCCAACGTTGCTGTGAGAGATCCTCAAAATATCCGTTTAAAATGCCAGTGCAGCTTACAGTGACTTTTTTTGGGTGCAATATTTAACTAAAGTTCAGATAAGTGACTGGGCTGTATTTTTATTTATTTATACTAAAAGAACAGTCACTGTCGCTGCCATTTTGAGTGGATATTTTGAGGATCGCTCACAGCAAAGTTGGCACTCAAAGGGTTAAACTTACAAATCTGTAATAGACATATGGATAGTGGTAGATGCTCAATTAGTTCAGTAATACAACTCAGGTGCATGCAAGGAAGGGGTTAATACTGAGTAAGTAAAAGAAGACATAGTTCCCCCAGCTCACTGAGTGGTATTAGTAACCAATCTCGAACACTACATGATAATAGAATTCAGAGATATTGGTTACATATACCTGCGCAGGTGTATGATATGACCCCAAGCCACGTCAAGGCTTCTCTGTATATTGGGGGTCCCTAGCGCTATATCAGTACAAGATACAGTACAAGTATTAAAACTATGACACAGATTCATAGTCACATTAAAGAATAATTTACTATAAAAAGATTCTCAAATGTTGTGTTTGACTGTTAACTGTCAGACTTTCTCGGCTCCTGATTGGCCGCCAGGCGGCCAATAGAAATCATTCTGAGTAGAGGCGGGGAAATTTGAATATCTCTGCGTCTCAGTCTCCAGTATCCGAGCGGAGCGGGTACCAGCAGCCGGGAGCAGCGCGTCTTGAACAGAAGATGCCGGGAAGGTCGCCAGAGGACAAGGTGAGTAGGATTTCCTTCCACAGGTACCCCCTTTGGATTACAACGGATCCTGGACCCTGGACTCTTCAGCCCTGGAGCCCCGGACCCGGACAAGCCCCGGAACCAAGGCCCCGGAAGCCAACCACCGGACCGGACCCAGGGACCTACCGACGGGTTTAAGATAGGTAAGTATCAGTGTGTTTGTGTAATGTATGTATTAAACTTTTATCTTTCTGGCTTGTCAGTGTGTTTATTTAACTATTTCTTGTACTGTGGAACTACAAGACCGAGCGGGCCCTTTAATGCCCCGCATGCTGGGACTTGTGGTTCTCCAAGTCCCAGCATGCGGGGGAGGCTTGCTGGGACTCATAGTTCCACGGTATAGGACAATAGTTTTTACACCATTTTATCAGCCCGGTGGCCACCGCACAGGGCCACCGGGGACAGCATCAGGCTTCAGCCTGGTCAGGTAAGTTCTGGAGGGGGGGACCCCTTTATTGGGGGGGTCCCCACTCCCCCAGGACCCCTGGCCAGGCTGACCGGTCAGGGGGTTAATGCTTTGGCCGCGGGAACTTATATAATAAGTGTCCCCGGCTGTGGCATTACCCTGCTGGCTGGTTGTGCCTGGGGCTGGTTCTTAAAATACGGGGGACCCCTAGTCATGTTGTCCCCCATATTCTGGAGCCTGGGGCTGGTTGTTAAAAGTCGGGGAATCCCTATTTGTCGGGTTGCCTGATTTTTAATTACCGGCCCCGGCTCTTTCAGCCTGGTGCTGGTTACAGCTGTGGGGGGGGGACCCCACGCCGATTTATTTATTTATTTATTTTTATTTCTATTTTTTTTTTACACTAAAGCCTGCACGGATCTGACTGATCCGTGCAGACTGCCTGTAGGAATTCGTATTAGCGGCCGTATATACGGCCAGCTAATACGAATGAATACGACATCGGAGGGTTACAAAGCAGTCGTATTTGACTGCTTTATAAATCCCCCTCCGGAACACGACTTTGCATACGAGGTATGCAGTTGTATTCATTCGTAGCAAGAATACGAATACAATTGTTTGTATTTGTATTCTTAGTAAATTTCCCCCTTCATGTCTTCTAACTTCCAGTTTATGTACATATTCATTTTAGGTATAATAGCCCACTCCGTAATGCACACAATAAGTAAGTAGAAATGCCATGAAGTGAGGATGGGTGGGGTACATTTATTGTGTGTACACTGGCAGCATGGGCAAATGAGCGGGACCACGCATCATGGGTGTGTGGCCATGCATATCAAGAGTGTGTCAAGAGTCACATGGGCCCTTATTCTGATCGGTGCGGCCAGAGCCGATTATGCGGCCAGGACCGTGCGTGCGAAACCCCGCCTTCCATACGGAACGCCAACTCCGTCCGTATGCGGTAAGAAGCTGGCCGAACGGACCGCACGTGTATTTTTCACGGAATACGCCTCCTCCATCTAAGGGAACCTCCCCCATCATTCGATGGTCGCAGACCATCGAATGCAGGACCGAGTGCACCACCAGCACCCGCAACCTCAGACCACACGGGCATTTTTCCGTGCAAAAGCAGGGATCTGGGCGGGCAGCTGACATCCGGCGATGTCATATGTCCGCCCCCTACACGTGCGTCACGGCCGCATTACCATACGTACGCCCAGCGTTTTCATGGGAACTCCCATGAAACGCGGGGCGTATGCATATGGTAATGAGCCCAAATAGCCCTTCACGCCCCTCTCCACCCCCTGTTCGGAGTGTTCACATATCATGCAGGATTTGGCCGTACGCCCCGCTCGCACATGCGCAGAGACGCCTCTGCACATGCGCAGACACAAAACATCGGCGGCCCGAACGCACGCGGATATATCCGCACCGATCAGAATAAGGGCCATGGTTAAGTAGCACACCGCTATGTTAGCATGCTGGCACAGCAGAGCATAGGAAGGCAGATCTGCTTGGCCAGTCCTTCAGGCATCAGGACCAGTAAGGACAGCAGCAAGTCAGAGAGAGAGGGAGCACATGAATAGTAGGGAGATTAACCATTACTATGTTTGACGTATATTGCTCTGTCATCTCCTACCTGCTCCACAATGTTCCATCACCTGGGAGGTGTCGACAGACGGGTGAAAGTGTATGCTTATGCAATTCTCAAAAGTTTTGTAAGGTGAAATGTTTTTAATTTAATGGACCCTTATAGGCTTTTAACCCCTTCGGTGCTAAGGCCGGAAATTTCTCGGGTTGAGCTTTGCGAGAAATTTCCGTACATGCCACCGTAAAGAAAGGGTGCGCCATTGGTGCCTCCATCAGTGAATCACTGGCGCTCCACATCCTCCTGTCAATGATCCTCCCCCCATTGCTGATCCTCCACGTCACCGCCCTTGGGGAGGGTCAGGACATCTCAGGGAGGTTCAGCCGCGCTCGACTGTTCGTGTGTTGTCCAAACACAGGAATGCCCGAACAGACAAATGGTTGAGCATCTGAACACCTGAGCACTCTCATGCCCCCCCCAAGTGGCCCCAAACTTCTCCATGCGGCCGCAAACAGCAGAACCCAGCAGCAGCAGCCCCAGGAAAGCAGGGGCTGCTGCAGAGGCAGCGGCTGCTCCTTCTGTGGTGGAGCGCGGCCCGAGTAAGAGACCCGGCCTGAGTAAAAAGTACCTGCCCCGCCTCTCACACTGAATACAACACAATAAACAGACCCCCTTAAGTAGATGCTTTACCCTTTGAGTGGTGGGTTTTCCTGGGGCTGGACAAACCTACCAGGGCAGATTTCACACAAAAAATTAAAAAAAGTGAAAAGACCCATGTAATTTACATGCAATCTGAGGGTTTATTATTATTATTTTTTATTGAGTTCTGAACTGACAAAAGACTCAAGCCAGGACTCATTTCCACTTGGAACCACCAGTGATTCAACTTGGAACCCCTAAGGTCAGTGTGTTTGTATTTCAGGAAATCAGAACAAATCTCTCGCATTTCGTTTCTGAAAACGCATTAGCGAAAAATATTTGGACCTTGCTACAAGAGTTCTGCTCCATTTATCTGCTAATATTCATCCACAGCACCATTGTCCGGGACCTTTGTGGCTGGTACGAGCCCTGCTAATGAATACAAGCCAGAGAACAATATGCTCGTAAGTAGTACTACCAGCAAACATCAACTGCCAGCCTTGGCACGGCACCAGAGCGATTCCATCTCACGGCCCGGCCACTGTGACATCGGGTGCAGCGGTGCTCTGAAAGCGGATCCCTGCACTCGTCTGGGGCTTTCTGGGCACAAAACCATAATATCTCCATTTCAATCACCTGGCTCCCTGCTGCAACATATACTGCCTTGATGGAGGACTACCACATCCATCGGAGGTGTATTTTCACCATGCTTACCTGTTGGTAACATGTATACCACTTTATTAATTACTTCTATTCACGTAAACAACATCATCTATAGCGGAATATTGGGACTTTATGAGCAGAATTTGTACCTGTCCTCCCTACACCTTTAAATTGATATTTAATTACATGAAATATAGTTTATTCATGTCTTTATTTTTTGTATATATGTCTTTGTCCTGCTTTATTGAGATTTTACCTAATTGTCTATTTTTCAATTTTTCCAAGAGATAAAGATTCTCTTTGATATTAATTTGTGTGTCTTGAATTATTTCTTGCCAGTCAGCAATTGTATTATTAAGATTAATTTAAGCGCAGAGTAATTACATTTTGTATACATTTGTTCATACTGTCTCTGGATTTTCCCAGTATTATACATCAGCTCTTTAGCTTCTATCTATTAATAGGATTAACGATGCAATTACAGTAGTTCCGCTTTCCCTCCCTAGTGACTGTTTACTGAAAACTATACCCTTAGGTCTTTCTTCATTCACTGGTTGCCAGGAATCTATGTCTAGAAAGCATGTGTTACCTTTGTGACTTCTCTGTCAGTGTGCTGTTATTGCAGTGGGCTTTCCTATACTTTCCCTCTAGAGGCCGGGGCCCAGGACAGCTGTACCCCTGGCACCCCCCCTGTCGGCGGCCCTGGACGCTCCGACAGGGGGGATCCCGACAGTCAGTATCCAGATGTCAGTTTCCCAACTGCTGGTGCTCCGACAGGGGGGATCCAGACTCACAGGGGGTCTCCCTTGTGGGGTCTGCTTCTTTGCGCTCGCCCCCCTGTTGGAGCACCCGCAGTAGGGATTCCGACATCGGGACACTGACCGTCGGGATCCCCCCGTTGGAGCTCCGTACCACACCCCTGTGTACACCTGCTATTAACCTGCTATTATACCGTAGCACTTTTTCCAAGATAATTTCTTTATAGCCTTCTATAAATGTTATGGCTTCTGCCTAGTCAACTTCCACTATAACACATCACATATACTCATACCTCCCAAGTGTCCCAGGGGGGAAGGGGGGTGGTGTGTAGCTGGGAGTGCATCCTGTCACCCAGTGAGGTAAATAGATGCAGTGCACATGCACCTTACCAGCATTGCTGAAAACACTGATGATCTTTTCTTTTATTCAGTGATGCAAACTGGACCTTTACAATAGCTGAGTGGTTTCTCGTTGTATATCTAGAAGCATTTACATACAGTCATGTTTTTGGTGGTGCTAATGAGTGTAGACAGTCTCCATAAAGTCACTTACAGTAATTACAGCTATTGCTGGACTGGACATGACATCATGATACTGTGTCAGCTTTGCCCCATGGCCAGAATTTAATACAAAAGAAAAGAAGGAATTTTCTGTGTTCATCTAGTTAAAATCTTCAGGGATTCCTGGCGCTGACACCTTTCTGCATGATCTTCAAGTTATCAGGAAGGCAGGATATATATATATATATATATATATATATATATATATATATATATATATATACAGCGCCACAGGCGGGGAGGGGGTGGGCGCCCCGGTGCTCTAACACTTACCCTCTCCAGGGGGGCCACGCCGCCAGGTCCAGTAAGGTGGCGCATGGCGCCGTGACCTTCGCGGGGGGCTTGCTATGCACGGCCGCGACTCTCCCCAGGGAGGGGAGAGGATGGGTCCAGCGCTGTGATGCGGGTGATGCGGCGCGGACAAGTTCCAAACTGCCGCCCTCCAGCGGCCAGCACCCTAGGCAAAGAGCTAGACGATGAGCGTCTTACAATTATATTTTCACACGGCAACAAAATCTTTGCTAGGTGTGCACAACCACTCGCACGGCGTACATATGAATTTACATGATGGGAATTAACTATAGCTACCTGATTGCTGGCCGTAGAACATTCGCCATGCAATCAGGACTGAATTACCCCCAATATATCAGGAAATATTATCAGCAATTAGAAACACCTGTGGCTAAACTAAGCCGATGTCTAAATGAAAATAAGTAAGAAATGACATTATAAAATATAAAATATATTTGAAAGTGGCAATTAGAGTTTGTTCGAATTTTCTGTCTTAAGGTGCCCATACACTAGAACGATTTTTTGGCCAATTTGCCAATTTCCAATAAATCGACCGATATATCATCCGATGTTTACCGATAATTTCGGTCCGATGCGCGCACCCATGGATCTTTTGCTAAATCTTCTGATCTTACGTGCTGCATGAAAGATCAGAAGATTTAACAAAAGATCCATAGGAACGCACACGGGATCTTAAGAAAAATCTTTGGTAAATATGTGCGCTTCTCTGAAATCTTTTGTCCGGGACAGGCAAAAGATTTGAAGGCTAATTTATGCAAACATCTTACGATCTTTCTAGTGTGTGGGCACCTTAACAGTTTACTTTTCTATGTTTTGAATTTGATTTATACAGTGAAAAGTTGTCAGGTTTTGTTATTATTAACCTTTCAGTTCTGACTAGGAAGATAAAAAACATAAAGATAGATCAACATTGTTACAGTATCATATCATCACTTTATATGACATAGAAACTAATTGCTAATAAAATGCCTTAGGTATTAGTCCCCTAGTTATGACTTGTTAATAGTGGCATCCTGGGAAGTTTCTTCTCTTTACAGTACTTCCTGGAACAGTTCCCAGCACTATAGCTGCACCTGTTTCCCAGGTGTAATCTGTTTGTGTAACGCCCATACACAGCACCATGATATAAGGATACATAGATTTGGATGTGCACATACTGTAGACATCCCCTCAACCAACATAGAATTAGCCATCAGAAGAAGCAGTTCACATTATAAAACAAACCTTAATTCAAGATGCTTTCTACAGCTGCTAAAGTAAGTACTCTTTCAATGGAAATGTAGATATTTTACGCATTTTGGAAAAATATTATACAATATAAGATACATTATTCCATATTTCAATTTGATCAAATATACTAAAAACCTTTTGTAAATAGACCTACACTACTAACCAACTAGAAGATAATTGTAATGTCACCATTATTTTGTATGTTAATATTATTGTATTTATATCGTATGGTTTATTATTGTATCTATAGTATGTGTCATATAAAAATATTACATTTGCTTATATAAAATATTTACATGTATACCAAACTTCCCAATATGACCCAATGCCGTATACAGTATTCTGTTACCAATTACAGTAGGCTGTGGGCCATCACTGGTGTAACAACAGCTGCTTAGCATTGGTTAGTTAAGTTTGAACAATGCATAAACTTGCATAAAGGTGTTTGTGGGTGCGTAAGCTGTAGCAAGTGCTGTAAACAAGGCTAGGAACAGATATGTCACTGGAACCACTGAACATAGGAAGGCATTGAAAGTAGAAAAGCATTTGTAATAGGGATTCCTTGTATATAAAATAAATAAAATAAGAGAAAATGCTATTTTAAGGGGGTAAATACTGAAGCTTGGTGAGAGAAAAAATGTGCCTTCTGCCTTACATGTTATGAGACGTGTTTAAAAAATGACAGTTAAGGTCTAATTGGTTAGTACTTTATATGTAACAATTTTATCTCTCTACAATCTCTAATAAATACTCTCCGTAAAAAAAAACCAGTAAAAATATATAAGATAATTACACAAAATCTATTATAGTTTATAATGTTGCCAAGGAGATGTGTAATACCTAATGTAAAGATACTGTACAAAGCTTCAAATATCTATATAAATAACATGGAAAAAAACGTCAACTTAGAATAGAATAGAATAGAATCACTTTTATTGGCCATGTGTGCTTGCGCACACTAGGAACTTTTTGTGGATTACAGTGCAGCATCAAGCAGGGATGAAAATATATATATATATATATATATATATATATATATCTTAGTTATAATAGCTATATTATTACCTATTACCTATACCTATATTATTATTCATATGATTCATTATGCTGCAAACTACAGCATTTTGCCTAATGAGTACTAATTGTACAATTAGAACTAATTGCTTAAATGTTCATGTTGGATGTAACAAGCAGCACAACATAATAAAGTGTCATAAGACATGGTTACAGTGACCAGGATAAGAGTGTGCATTGATAAAATAGAGCTCTCTGTGGATTTCACAGCACATAGAGTACATTAAAGTATATTATATTCACATAGTATTTAAACTACAGATGTTACCATCACAAGGCATATATGCTACAATATATAACGAATATATATTCAATAATTTTTTTTTATCATTCTTAGAACACAAAGAGCCTTCATCAACTATCAAGGCAAATTCACAAGTTGTCAGAGAAAGGTAAATATCTTCACTATCCACTTCATTATCATTATTATTTTGAAATTAAATTGGTGAATGCAATCATGTTATCAATACAATATTTGTAACATATTTATGGTGCCAATGAGACATTAACCTGTGAGCTGTTACCCTAGTGTATAATTAGTAAAAAGTTCTAGTATTTAATAAAACAGGGTAAATACTATTTTGAAAGTTTCATAAGATTAAAAATGGCCCCATTTGAATTGAAAAAAGAAATGTAAATCAGGAAAGTTAGAAGAAATGTTAATGTGCTGTGTCTCTTATCAGTGGCTGTGGGAAACCAGTTAGATGAATCCGTCACCAACACTTTTGCCTCATTCATCCATGAGATCCGTCCGGATCACCTGTCTGCTATTGTGCGGCACAGAAGCAAGCGCATGATCCTGGACAGCATTGGGGTCGGACTGGTCGGCAGCACAACTCATGTCTTCAATATCGTGGTGAAATACTGCCAGGTAATACATGGGGATGATCTGTGATAGTGTATGTCATCATTTGAGTTATGAGGATATGGTTACAGAACTATGGACTGAAAGATAAAAACTCTAATCTGAATACTGTATGAAAGTATAATGTAATAAGTAATGGATTAAATAGATATGTAAATTGAATATTGTACACAATTATTAACCCTTATATGAGAGGGTCGGGAGAAAATTAGAAAGATTAATCAAATTGAGAAATAAATTCTATAACTGGTGATCACCTACATGTCACTAACGGGGTTATTCTAGTTCACTGTTTCTGACAAATTCCTTCTTAGATGGACAAAACCATGTGCACTGCAGGGGGGCAGATGTAAAATGTGCAGAGAGAATTAGATTTGACTGAGATATTTTGTTTCTGTGCAGGGTAAATACTGACTGCTTTATTTTTACACTGCAATATAGATCTCATTTTGAAATAAAACCCCACCCAAATCTAATTCTCTCTGCACAAGTAACATCTGCCCCCTGCAGTGCACATAGGTTTGTCCATCTAAGAAGGATTTTGTCAGAAAGAGTGAACTAGAATAAGGCCTTAAGTTACAGTGAAAATATCATAAGAATATTCGTACAGTCAGAAGGGAGAGCTCCCTAAGATACAATGTCATCCGTTCATATGGACAATCTGCAAATGCTATTATAAAACAACTACACCGTTACTGGATTCCATTGTGGTGAGAGATAAATACAATATAGTATATTATTTAGTATAATAGAATATATATATGTGAAATATCACTCAGTGAGCGTTTAACTGTTACGTTGGTGCGATCCTTATGCAAGGTCACCATACCCCAAAATGTAGGAGAACGCTGCCTCAAATTATAGTTATACAATAATTCAGAAACACTAAGGTCGGCAAGTTTGTAAACCATAAGACCCGAATCTATTCTTCTTATACAAGCTTTTAACAAATGTTTTAAAGATTAACATCATATTGTTTTCTTGTTTCAGGACCTGTATTCTTCAACATCTGGAAATTCTGCCCTTTGTTCTGTCTATGGGCAAAAAGGTTTAAAGCTCTCCCCAACCCTGGCTGCGTATGCCAATGGAGTAGCTGTAAGTAGCCTTTACTATAAATAAGAGTAATACCGTAATGATTCTAAAGCTGCACAGTGAATCTAATCGTCTCACATTCACCTTAGGCTCACTCCATGGACTTTGATGACACGTGGCACCCTGCCACACACCCTTCTGGTGCCGTGCTTCCTGCCATCCTGGCACTGTCACAGATACTTGCACAAGGCAGAAAGATCAGTGGTGAGGAACTGCTGACAGCTTTCAATGTGGGGATTGAAATACAAGGAAGACTTATGGGTTTCTCCAGCGAAGCAAAGAGCATTCCCAAAAAGTGAGTAGTTAGTCCCATTTGTTGATGAAATATTCAACAAATGACTTATGTTTGTGTGTGTCTGTGTTTGTGTGTGTGCATGTATATACATCCGGATGAAGGAAGTGGGGGATGCGAACAATCGACGTACAAACACTGACATTACCAGGGTTCTTGCAAGTCTACTTAACTGTCCTCCAACCCTCCCTCCCCACATCTTATCCTAAGCCTCCCTCCTGCAGCCTATAGATGGGAACACAGTGGGTGATACATCATTAACGATAAGCACAATAATGGCTTACCCCCAATGTCGTTAATGATGTATGCTCAATGTCATCAGAAAATGCATGTGCAGAACATGGGGTGGGTGACATCCTTGACCGAAAACGGTCAGTGTGTTGGCACTATATGATTCTCCTTTGGCACCACCAATATAGTTAACTATAACGGAGGGCGCGGTGTGTGCCCAGCTTAACACTTCCCGGTAGTGCCTACCCTAACCCCCATACCATGTCACCTGAATCTAAATCCCTGCCCCACATCCTACACCTAGTCTCCCCTTCTAAGTGCCTAACTTTATCATCCCGGTGGATAGGTTGGCAGAAGTCATAATATCGGTGCTGGAATCCCGACTGTTGCCATCCCGAACATACGTATGTGGGAGGGTTAGCTTTAGGCCAGGAGGTTGGAGGAATAGGGTACCTAGGGTAACATACCTCGTAACTGTCCCGATTTACGCTGGAATGCCCTGTTTTTTTGGGACGGCCCCGTGTGCTCTGCGGTGAATAGAAACTGTGCAAATGCATCTATTCCCTATTGCATACATCATCTATTCCCGGATACAGAGTGGCTGGGGGCATGGCCAGGGCCTCACAGAGCAGGCCATGTCCCCACATCGACCAAAATGGGGGCATGGCCTCGCACAGGATCTGACTACCTGTCCTTCACATGTTGGGAGGTATGGGGTGAGGCTACCTGAGGGAAGGTTAGGATTAGGCTGCCGGGAGGGAGGGTTTATATATAACCAATAATGGGAAAAACAGGCATTGTGCTAAAGAAAATGATATTTTAGCTGGATATGGAACTATACGGCATGATCATCTTATTAACAAATACTGTAAATGTTTTTATTTTACCAGTAAATGTTGTTATTATTATACCAGATAACGTGTATATGTTTTTGTCATACAAATTAATAACGTATATTTCCTCAATACAGATTTCATCCACCATCCGTGGTTGGCACCATGGGAAGTGCAGCAGCATCAGCAAAACTTCTCTCATTGGACAAAGATCAATGCACTCATGCCCTGGCAATAGCAGCCTCACTCGCTGGTGCTCCTATGGCAAATGCTGCCACCCTGGCCAAGCCCCTGCATATTGGCAATGCCACAAGGTTAGGTCTGGAAGCTGCTATCCTGGCTGCTAAGGGAATGGAGGCCAATACTCTCATACTGGATGATGTGCCCGGCTGCGCTGGGTTTAGTGCATTTTATGGCGATTACCAGCCTAAGCCATTATCTCCACCAGGTAATCAGTATGAATTTCTCCTTGAGAAGCAAGACATTGCATTCAAGTCCTTTCCTGCACATCTAGGAATGCACTGGATCGCTGATGCTGCCGTCTCAGTTAGGAATAGATTTGTCCAACAATATGGCTCATTTGACCCATCCGCTATTCAGTCTATAGTTCTTAGAGTCCCAGTATCCAAATACATTAACAGGCCCTATCCAGACTCAGAGCACCAGGCCCGCCACTCTTTCCAGTTCAATGCCTGCACCGCACTCCTGGATGGGGAAGTGAATGTCCGTTCCTTCCATGAAGACACCATGTTTCGTAAAGAACTCCAGAATCTCCTGAGCAAAGTGGTGGTGGAACATCCTCAAGATAATGAAGCCAACTTTGACAAGATGTATGCAGAGGTGGCTCTGCTGCTAAAAAATGGGGATCTGGTGACCGCGAAATGTGACACTTTTTATGGACATTGGAGAAAACCGCTGAGCAGAGAATCACTGCTGAAGAAATTCTCCTCCAATGCCAGACATGTCCTGCAGGAAGACCAGGTGCAAGGTGTAATACAGATAGTAGACAATCTAGAGAGTGTCAGAGACAGCTCCCTACTGCCATTGCTACTTCAGTAACTCATATAAGATTTACTCTTTCTCTGTTTACAGCAATTCTAAAGCCGGACTTTAGGATGGTATTTATTAATTAATGTATTAGTATTTATATCTATTTTTCTTGTTGGATTTATGAAACATTAAACTGTTAAAATAGCTACAATGTGTAACACACCTGTCAAAAACTGAAAATAGTTATATAATGAAATTGCATCTTTGTTGCTTTGCTACATCTGTGAAGGCTGGCATCATCACCCCACATCTCTGATTTATAGCAGACCAATGTGTCTGGTGAGGTTATAGCAACTTAGCTAGGCAACGTATTACTAGGTCCACAGATGCCACATCTTCTTGGCATATTAATGGGAGTGGGGGTCTACATTTGATGGTAAATGTCTACCAGTATATATATATATATATATATATATATATATATATATATATATATATATATATATGTCTAGTGTCCGTTTGTGTGTCTCTGAAACACTGCCAATGATGCATCTCTTTCTCTCTGAAACATGCACAAACACAGAAGTAATCACAAGGTAGCAGACTAGCTTTCAAAGCATTTGCTTCAAGCGGGCTTACTAGTATTGTCATAGTAGTAGAAGGTACAGCGACATTCCTGTGCATATGTGGCAGACCACTTCCCTCTGCCGATCAGCTGTACTGTACTATGCTCATATATAAATAAATATTGAGCATTAAGTCATACTACTAGGTCCTACTGTTTCATATATAAGCGTGGGGCACTAACCCATGCTTTTGAAGTATTTGACTTGTATGATGTCTGCATAACCTGATCAAAGGGTATTGATCAAAATATTTCAAAATAAACAGAAAACTGTTCCAGAAAACAAGAAGCTACAAGCGTTTCATTATTTCTTACTAGCTGACCCGCCCGGCGTTGCCCGGGAAAACCTTGGGGTTTCTTTATTTCCAAAATTGCTGAAAAATGTCATCTTACAGTATGCTGTGACAAAGACCTAAGATTGTAATTTTTTATAGATTCCACCATAATGTTAGAATGTGTTTGCATTGATACTCAATGATGGCAATGAAATCAGGTGTGGTGTTGTTGTTTGAAACACAACGCTCCTGAGTTGAAAACTTGTATGTGTTGATGAATTCCACATCCACTCCTGAGATTTAGCACCTACTGTATGACATATCCTCCAACATCTGTGGGTCAGAAATCGGGGTACTTATGTATTATCTGGACTCCCATGTTAAATGCACCCCATTTTTTCATACCCCTACTATCCAACTACGCATGGAGTTGATTTTATATAGTATGGCGAGCGCAGCGAGACCCGCGAGGGGACGCGGTCTCATAAGAAAAACGGGACTCCAGATATTACATAAGTACCGAAATCGGTACAAAATCAGAAAGGGACCACACCTCAATTTCTATACTTTCAATGGTTTCTAGGGTGTGTAATTACAGGCGCTGAGTGCGTGGGGTCCGGTGTGGGCGTTACTTACCGCGCCATAATTAATTAAAAATTCACTGCTCCCTGCCACTGCCACTCCCCTCACCGAACCTGCCTGCAGCAGTCTCTGAGGTCTGGGGATCTGTAAAGCACATGCACCGAGCATCTCTACCAAACAGTGGGGCAGCCCCTGAGTGTGGGAGCAGGTCCGCGGGCCTGGCCACATGATGTCATGACGCGACGCACACTATCCACATCACTGTAATGCACCACTGGGAATGGGTGCAATGGGCCAAATTCTTCCTTACACCCGCCGGGCCAATCCACTGATCCAGCCATCACAATCATCAATGGATGCATTGATAAGGTTTGGAGTTTAAGAAGTTGAAGAATAAGACTGAGAAAAAGAATTGCCGTTACAAAGTGTACAATTGACTCAATAAATCGTGAAAAAAATGTAAGTGTACATAGAAGTACAATCAAGAATTGAAAGTAGGATTAAAAAATAAGTTCTGATTCAAACTGATAATTGTTTGGATGGGGTGGGTTGTGAAACAAATCTATAGGTGAGGGTATGGATATTGTGGGCATAATTGGTATTTGTTACACCTACAGGAGGCCCTCAATTGATGGGATTTTCACTACAGTGTCACGGTCACAGTGTCACCATAGGGGGATTCCCAATTGGGGTCCAGGTGGTCTTTTAGGGACCCTTTACAATCCTGTAGGTCTCTTCTCCTTAAGGCTTACAGTCTCCCTTAATGATAGTCAATCACTGAGGGAGACCGTAGGCTCCAGGAGAGGAGACCAACAGGATTGTAAAGGGGTCCCTAAAAGACCACCTGAACCCCAATTGGAAATCCCCCTACGGTGACACTGTAGTGAGAATTTCTCATCAACTGGGGACCCCCTGTAGGTGTACCAAACACCAATTATGCCCACAATATCCATACCCCCTCCACCTATAGATTTGTTTCGCAACCCACCGCCATCCAAACAATTATCAGTTTGAATCAGAATTTATTTTTTAATCCTACTTTCATTTCATTATTGTACTGTACTTCTATGTACACATATTTTTTTCACGATTTATTGAGTAAATTGTACACTATAACGTGACAAATCTTCATCGCAGTCTTATTCTTCAACTTCTTACACTCATAACATTCAAACAAATACATGCAGCGCTCATGCCCATCGACCAAACATTATCTATGAACCAAAAGAGTCTGGGAAACCCTTAAGGCAAAGCAGTGCCTGATATCCAACTGACTAACAGGGTAAGTGCAGTGTACCCACTTTGTATTGATCAATGGGTGCATTGGCCAGGACAAAGATTTCTCAGTGCAACTGGCTGGGGAGCGCAGTGACAGTCTGGAGGACTGGAGAGACGGATATGGGGAACAAAGTAGAAACGGTACATTAGGTACAGTTTTTATTTGCCGGTACAGACGGTTAAATAAACGGCAAATTATTTTTTATGTTTTCTGTGTGTTTGTGTGTGTTGTACTGTTTTTGTGTGTGTGTTGTAGTGTATGTGGTTGTGTGTGTTGTATTGCATGTATCTGTCCAATGCGTAAGTGTGTGAGGTGTGCTACGTATATACAGTATGTGTGTGTTGTGTCTTTGTGTATCTGTGCAGTGTTTAAGTGTGTGTTTTGTGTGTGTCGTACTGTTTTTTGGGTGTGTGTGGTGAATGTGGGTGTGTGTTGTGCTGTTAGAGGTATGTAATGTGTGTGTGTTGTGTGTATCTGCCCTATGTGTAAGTGCGTAAGGTGTGTTATGTATAAATCTGTGTGTGTGTAGTGTGCTGTGTGTATCTGTTCAATGTTTAAGTGTGTGTTTTGTGTATTGTACTGTTTTTGGGTGTGTGTTGTAGTGAATGTGGGTGTGTGTTGTACTGTGAGTGTTGTGTGTATCTGCCGAATGTGTAAGTTTGTTAAGTGTGCTACGTATATATATGTGTGTGTAGTGTGCTTTGCGTATCCTGGCAATGTTTAAGTGTGTGTGTTCTGTGTGTTTGTTGTACTGTTTTTGGGTGTGTGTTGTAGTGTGTATGGATTTGTATTGTACTGCATGTGGTATGTTGTGTGTGTGTGTGTGTGTATCTGTCCAATGTGTAAGTGTGTGAGGTGCTCTACGTATAAATGTGTGTGTTGTGTGCTGTGTGCGCGTATGTGGTGTACTGTGTGTGTGTGTACAATGTGTATGTGTGTGTGTTTTGTGGTCTATGTATATCCTCCATTATTTCCTAATTGTTTAAAGCCTTCACCATATTGTTAGAATGTGTCATTCATACTCAATGACAGCAATGAAATCAGGTGTGGAGTTGTTCCTTTGCAAACGGTTTCCCAGATCATCGATCTTTTCCCCTGAACATCAATGAAGGTAAATTAAAACTTGGTGTTTTTTAAATTTCTAAGTGAAATTTCCCAAAAACGGCTTCGAGGTGCACACCACCGGGTCCAGAGGTATCTTGTTGCTGAATTTGGTATCTCTGAGTGCCACGGTGTGTCCGCAATGCGACGGACACGCACACACGCACACAGATTCTTCAACTTATTATATAGATTTCAATTGATATATCTTTTATGGACATCACATACTGTACATAGGGCACTAAAAGACACTTTTGTGGGTATTTGAAAAATTGTGAGTTCCTGCTGGTAGGGAACTAAGGGGGTTATTCTAGTTCACTCTTTCTGACAAAATCCTTCTTAGATGGACAAAACCATGTGCAGTGCAGGTGGGGCAGATGTTACTTGTGCAGAGAGAATTAGATTTGGGTGGGGTTTTACTGCAAAGTGAGATCTATATTGCAGTGTAAAAATAAAGCAGTCATTATTTACCCTGCACAGAAACAAAATAACTCACCCAAATCTAATTCTCTCTGCACATTTTACATCTGCCCCCCTGCAGTGCACATGGTTTTGTCCATCTAAGAAGGATTTTGTCAGAAAGAGCGAACTTGAATAAGGCCCTAAGTGTCTAATAGCCACCACTCTTTTATAGAAGCGCAATATTGGAGATTTTGTGTTTTTATATATATATATATATATATATATATATATATTTATATATTTATATATATATATATATATATATATATATATATATATATATAGTAGAATTGAGGAACCGCACTCCATCCATTTCTTGCGGACAACTTTGTGGTGCTCCGCTTTAGAGGAAACAATGTCCCAAATATAGCAGTTTTGTTTGAAGCAGGCACTCACCATAGACCATAGGTAGCAGTGTTGACACTACCTGGTGTTCCTGGTCTTTGATGTGACATGTTCCTGTCTTGACAAAGGTCCCTGCAAGGACCGAAACGTCGACCACATTTATGAAATAAACCTTGTCTCAACTACTACCTATGGTCTATGGTGAGTGCCTGCTTCAAACAAAACAGCTATATATATATATATATATATATATATATATATATATGTGTGTGTGTGTCGGAGCATATTATCTATAAGATAAAAATGTACACTATGGAATTGCTTGTGCAAATATGTATATTTAAAAATATTTTTGTTTATTAGTTCGCTAGGAAGCAATGACATCAATATGCAAATGTTGAATTGTGTAAATATGTTATACAGTACAATATAAATTGCTGACTGCATGTACTATAAAATAAATACTTTGCATGTTTCGTACATTAAATTGTGTCTGAAAATAACATTGATCATGTATTCATTTTTTCATTAAATTGACTCACAGAACTTATGATAGAAATCCATTTTTATTTACTTGGGTACAGTTTATAACGGTTCATATAACTATGCACCCAGGCACTTCCTAACTGTCCCTATCCATACACATCTAGCCATAGCCTACATGTATCCATACACACACCCAACTGCAGCAGAGGCGGAACAAGCGAGTGGGGTTTTTTTTGTTTACGTTAAATTTAAAGACCATTGCACATTATGCCACACATGTTAATGCCCATTACACGTAATGCCCATCACACATTGTCAAGCACTGTAATACCCATTACACATTGTTACATACTGTAATGCAAAAAATTACACATTATACAGCACATCATAGTGGCCATTACATATTATGCTGCACACAATAATGCCCATGACATATTATGCCACACACTAATAATGCCCATTACAGAGCAATGCCCCTTGCACATTATGCTACAAGTAATTCCCGCTGTACTCCTACTTATACAGTTAATATGCCCATTAATGCCCCATTCACAATGCCCCAGTAATGTCCACATAATGCCCCCATTAGTACCCCTGGAAGATAGGGGGAGAGAGAGAGGGGGGGAGAGAGAGAGAGGAGAGAGGAGAGAGAGAGCAAGAGAGAGAGAGCGAGAGCGTGAGCGAGCAGAAGGATGTAATAAGCAGGAGAGATGCTACCTGACTACAGCACAGGATGGGGATGCATGGACAGACAGATGGAGCACCGTATGGGTGCATAGATGGGCAGAAAGATGAATGGGCAGATGGACAGAACACTATGTGGGTGCAGAGATGGGTCGGCCATAAACTGATGGAAAATAGGCATAGACAAACAGACAGATGTGGGGGAATAGGCAGATGGCACAGTGGGCAGAGGGGCAGACACACACAGACTGCTTTACTCAATGTACAAATTCCCTGACATGCCCTGTTAAGATGCACCCTCCTATAAGGACGTGAGACATGCTGCCATGTACTGTGCTTAATGCCATCTGCATGCAGTGGCGGATTCAGGGAGGGGGCACCCGGGCATGTGCCCCCCCTGTCATTTCATTTTGTAGATGAGGACCAGGGCTTTCCAACGAGCCAAGCCCCGTGTCTCTAACCCCCCGGGAACCGGAGATATCGCATGGCAAAGCTGTAACGTTTATCCCCATAGGATAATATGGGACCCGTCAATTCTGACCCCCACCAGGTTCCGATGGCTGCCAGTTCCCGCCCTGGCATCAGGCAGAAGCTTGTGGTTGATCTCATTCAATTCCAAATCGCTGGGCCTTCAATAGGATACCAGGCTCGGTCAATTGGATCCAGAGATATTGTGTGTAAACTGATTTTTTTATTTTTGAAATGTAATTTCATGGCTGTTCATGTTCTTTGAGGGCAGATTACTCTGGAACCAAATGTACAAGTTTGACTGGACCAAAATCATTCAAAGCCTACTCAAAAGTTCTTCAATATGATACTTGTCTCATGTAAATGGTTCCGAAGATATAGCCGGTTAAATGAGATAACTGGTTAAAGGGGGGGGGGAGGGGTGGTTTTCTCTCCCCCTCACACCAGAAAATGCAGGGACTAGGCTGGTGTAAAAGGGGCCAACCTGGGAATGCATTTTCTGGTGTGAAAGGGGTATTATTTCAAATAGCCGGGACCTGCAGTGCTCTGAATACAGCCAGGCTCTGCCACTGTCAGTGGCTATCACTTCTGCCTGGCGGCAGTTGTACCGCGAGCATGTATTCCCCCTTGGCAATGAGCATGTAATCCCACAAAGCAATGAGCATGGAACCTCTGGCAATGAGCATGTAGATAAGCAGCACTTATGTAGCATAATTTTTAATAGGCATTATGGTGTTTGGCATAATACATAATGGACATAATGGTGTGTAACTTAACGTGTGATGGACATTATGGTGTAAATATTTAATACGCGCCTTTGGTGGATAATGTCCCTGTTTATGAAGCGTATTGTGAATTTTGGCTTAATCTGTGTGGCATTATGTGAATTCTGGCCAATCCATGTGGCATTATGTGAATTTTATATAGGGGTGGGTTTTTCGGGAGGAGTTGCGCCGTGGACTATATATGGTAACCCTGCTGCAATGAGTGTGGAGGTATACTACCAGTACCTCTTGTTAGTCTGTGGGGGGGGGGGGGGGTTTTCACCTTACGGTGTACACTCTGCGCTAAGGGTATACCTTTTGGAAATGTTTGTCGAGGTTATATATCTCCTATATTGATACAATCACCAATATTAGATTCTCTTTGAAAGAATAATGATTTTTATTTAAATGTACAAGCGTATTTTAATTAAAACACAAAACACGGAATATAATAGGTAATTTTTAAAAGGCATTAATTGCCTAAATAAAATAATATAAAAAATTCATGTAAAAAACATGCACATAAAGATTATCTATGCATACGTGGGCTCTAGTACCGGTATACACATACAGAGGGATATACAAACAAGGAGACACACTGGGGGTAATTGTCCTCAGCAATTGGTCCAATTCATATAAGGGCAATAATATGATAAAACAAGTCTCCGTTTAGAGTGGATTATCCACTAAAGCTTGATACCTGATTCTCCGATGGGGTAAAGGTAACTTGGAAGTGTCTGCCGGCAGACTCCTGTTAGTATCCTCTTAACCAGAGGAATACTCAGCAGGTCCAGGTGCAGCGATGTGTCAACTAGTTTCACCAGGTAACTGGCTTCTTCAGGATGATGTGAATTTTGTCTCAATTCGTGTGGCATTATGTGAATTTTGGCTCAATCCGTATGGCCTTTTATGAATTTGGCTCAATCTGTGTGGCATTATGTGAATTTTGACACAATCCATGTGGCATTATGTGAATTTTGGCTAAATCCATTTGGCAATATGTGAATTTTGGCTCAATCCGTGTGACATTATGTGAATTTTGGCTCAATCCATGTGGCATTATTTGAATTTTGGCTCAATCCATGTGGCATTATGTGAATTTTGGCTCATTCCATTTGGCATCATGTGTAAGGGGCAAGTATAATGGGGTCTAGTATTTTGTTGCATAATGTGTAGAAGTTGTATATGGTGTTGTTCACCTCACTCAAGGACACACCCCCTTTTTTCGAAGCATGCCTTCGGCACGCGCACAACTACATCCTTCTCTTTTGTCGCCATGGTGGGCCTGCATACTTTAAATGCCAGGGCCTATTTTTAATCCCATTCCCACCCTCTCTCTGCCACTCTCTTAGCAGGTACACTGGCATCACGAACACCGCCCCTCCCCCACCTAAACCCTCTTTTATCATGGTGCCCCCCCTGTCATTTTATCCTGGATCCGCCCCTGTCTGCATGCACAGCAAACACACAGTGTCACACACACAAACAATGCCCACAGTGCTACTGCTTACTGCGGGTCCTGGCATTATATTTAGACTCCCTCTGCAGGCCACCCTGTCCAATCTCCTGACAGCAGCTGTAAACCGTGGCTGTCCATGTGTTTGATTCCTCCCTCCACCGCTCCCCTCCCCGTATGTGCATCAGCAGCTTCCTCTGCTCTCCATGTGTGCGGCTCCCCTCCCCTGCTTACCGTGTCATGGGCTTCCCTCATCCGTCCCTGTGTGTGTGTGGCTCCGCTCCGTGCGAGCAACTCTGCTCTCGGTTTCTGCGGCTACATTTGGCTGGTGGTCCACTGTGACTGCAGCAGTAGGGACAGGACGCCGGGGACCAGCGCTGCTGCATCTGATGTACTGTGTGTGTTTGAAGTGCCGGAAGTAGTAGTATGAAATACTGCCAGCACTGCTTCCGGTCACTTTAGCCGTGCCACACATGAAGTCACCCTGCCAGCCCCGAACTCTACCAGCCGCGGTACTATTTAAAAGGAACACAAATTAAAGAGGGTCCAGACTCCAGCCCCCAGCCCCGGCAGTATCCCCCTGACGGCAGCCAACAGGATTGAAACAATATAGGAATTACAGCATGCCGGGCGGACGGCGGCACCGGGCCCCTTTAATCCCTTGGGCCCCGGTGCATTGCACCGTCTGCACCGGCGGTAGTTCTGCCCCTGAACTGCAGCATAACCCTATCCATATACACCCAGCCACAGCCTAACTGTATACATGCACAAACCCAGTCACATCTTAACCATAGCCAAACACCCCCCATGTAGTCTAACCATAACTGTACAAACCCAGCATCAGCCTAACTATTACCCTACACACCTAGCCTAAACATATAGTACACATAGGCGAATCTAGAATTATGGTAATGGGTGGTCCCAGATGTAGACATAATAGCAGGGGAACCTTTGCGCGGCGTAGCCGCGCTGCAAAAAGGGGGCGTGTCCTCATGGGAAGGAGGCGTGGCATCACAAAAAGGGGTGTGGTATTACACTTTAGACCATACATAGTAATGCCCATTACACATTTTAGCAAACTCCGTAATACCCATTACACATAAAGCCACACGCCGTAATGCCAATTACACATAAGGCCACACACCATAATGCCCATTACACATTGTGCCACACATCATGATGCCCATTACATACATATCAAACTGTAATGCCCATTACATATTTGCCACATAAGTGCTGCTTACCTACGTGCTCATTGCTAGGGGGTTCTTGCTTGATGGCACCATAGTACCCATTACACATGATGCCGCACACCATAGTACCCATTACACATGATGCCGCACACCATAGTACCCATTACACATGATGCCGCACACCATAGTACCCATTACACATGATGCCGCACATGATTAAAGGGGGGGCGGGCTGAGGTGAAAGCGTGGAGAAGAATTGGAGCGGAAACTGCAGGGGTGACAGTCATTGACAGCTGGGCAGAGAGCAGGGGGCTGCCCGGCTGTATTCAGAGCACTGCAGGTCACGGCTGTTTGAAATAATACCCCTTTCACAATAGAAAATGCAGGGATTTTCCCGGGAATATGGTCCCAGGATCATGCAGGGACATTCCCAGGCTGACCCCTTATACACCAGCCTAGTCCCTGCATTTTATGGTATGAGGGGGAGAGACAAACACTCCCCTCTTCATACCCCCCTTTAACCAACCAGCTATATCTTCGGAACCAACTGACCCATTTACATGAGACCAGTATCATATTGAAGAACTTTTGAGTTGGCTTTGAATGATTTTGGTCCCGTGAAACTGGGCTGTTTGGTTCCAGAGAAATCTGCCCTCAAAAAACATAAATAGTCATGAAATTACATTTAAGAAATGAAAAAAAAACAACCGGTTTAACCTCAATATCCCTGGAACCAATTAACCCATATGGATCCAGCCTGGTATCAGATTGAAGGCCCAGCGATTTGGGTTCGACTGAGATCAACCTCGAGCTTCAGTGATGCCGAAGGGGGAACTGGCAGCCATTGAACTGGGTGGGGGTCGGAATTAGTGGGTCCCATGTTATTCTATAGGGAAAACGTTCCAGCTTTGCCTGGCTGTATCTCCGGTTCCCAGGGGGCTAGAGACACGGGGCTGGGCTCATTGGAAAGCCCCTTCCCTCAGCAACAAAATGGGATAATGGGTGGTCCTGTGCACCCCCGGACCACCCCCTAGATTCGCCTATGACAGTACTGTATACCTACACTCCCAGCCTAACTGTGACCATACACACACAGCTGCTGACTAACTGAAACTGTACACACACATCCTCAGCCAAACCATACACACCCAGCCTAACCCTAACTGTACACACCCAGCCACTGCCTAACCGTACAAACCCAGCCTAACCCTAACTGTACAAACCCAGCCTCAGCAAAACCGTACAAACCCAGCCTAACCCTAACTGTACACACCAAGCCACTGCCTAACTGTAAAAACCCAGCCTAACCCTAACTGTACACATCCAGTAATGGGTATTTTGTGAGGAGGATTAAATCATGGGGTCTTTTTTGCATAAAATACCATGTATTCCCAGGGGACAGAAAACAGTAACATGCAGCCGTACCTTTCATGCATATAAATGTATAGTAGCCAGCAGTCAGAGCGGTGCATGCGATTGTGTACAATAGTATGGTCAAAAAAACAAAAAAAATAGTATGTGAACAAGCGCTGCAAAACTTACGTCGGGAGCCGGTACACCTGGTGCACACGGGTGTCCGGCATTTCTCAGGCAGGGACAGACGCAGGAAACAGCACAGCTCCAAACGGCGAGGACAGCAGCCGAGTCCAGCGCGGTTTGTTATACACAAACCGGCGCAGGTTTAAGGTAACCACTGGAAGTCTCCAGTGGATTTGTCCTCTCTTTTTTTGACCATACTATTGTACACAATCGCATGCCCCGCTCTGACTGCTGGCTACTATACATTTATATGCATGAAAGGTACGGCTGCATGTTACTGTTTTCTGTCCCCTGGGAATACGTGATATTTTATGCAAAAAGACCCCATGATTTAATCCTCCTCACAAAATACCCATTATTGGTTGGCATTTGAGGATATATGAGGGTCACTCTATACTTATATCCCGGAATAGCCTGTTAGGCAATAATAGCCTTTAAATTTACTATATATATTTTTGCAGCAAATTTTTATTATTGACCAAGTGAGTAAAATATATACTTACCTTTTAGGATATACCCAATAAAAGTTACATTTTAATACTGTCATCAAATTCAATACCTGTGATACCAGGGTGCCCCCACCAAGAGTTTCCTTTTTTTCTCTCTCCTTCCTTGGATACACTTAACATTGTTACCTAATTCTGGGGTGCACCACTGACTGTCCTGAATACAAGTACCAGTGACATGCCTTAGTCCAGTATACTTGGGACACATACACCCCATACAAGGGTTCAGTCAGTCTCTCACAGGTACCATATTTTCACCTATTACCTTCAACATACCTGTGCGGTTTCTTTCCCTCCAAAACCCCTTCCCCCACATTCCTTTACAATACATCTAACTGTACACACCCAGCCACTGCCTAAATATTTACCGAAGCCCAACCCAGTGGGAGAGGGAAGAAAATGGGTTATATGAGGCGGGAGTATATTTACCCCTCTTGGCTGACCACGCCTGCTCAAGAGATCCCCCCCCCCCTTCCCCATTAGGGCTGCTTTGAGACATTTCCCAGGCTGCTTTTAAATACCAATCTGTCCCTAGGTAGGAATATCCAGCTACAGCTAACAGCAAACAGACTGTATAAAGTTAAGTCTGCACCACAATTGTATTGGTCAATATGCACCCATCTAAGGGGTTAATTTACTAAATCTTCTAAAAATGAAAATAAGTAATGTTGCCCATAGCAACCACACAGATTCTGTGTACGATTTCTTTACTGTATCCTCGAAAATGATAGGATGAATCTGATTGGTTGCTTTGGGCAACATCACCTTTTTTAGAAGGTTTAGTAAATTTACCTCTAAGTCCTTCAGTGTTCTGCTCATACACAAATATGGCTGGCAAAGAGGATGCTACATTTATATACCTTGACACATGGTGGCCATGTTCATCTCTGGTGACTCCTATTGGGCCTTCTCTGTCTCTTCTTCTGTCCTATCCTTTGCTCTACCCTCCTGTCTCTATTAGGCCTGTACTGTCTGCTGGGGGTGGCTTAGGCGAGTTACACACGGACCGGGCCATTTGCTGTGGGGAGGGAGGGCTGGGGCTGACGGGCCCTGGGAGGGAGGGCTGGGGGCCTGCTCATGGGAATGCCCAATGTTTTATTGGCGTCCTCATGAAAACACTGGGCATTCCCATGGGTACGCAGGTGGGCTGATGTCTGTCACAAGACATCAGCTGCCCAAACCTACTTCATCCAGGGGCATGCAAGTAAAAGTCAGTTTTGAATGATGTCTCCTGCTAGTGGAGGGATGCGAGGCCATGTGATCTCGTACACATCCCCACACATGATACCAAGGAGATTCAGTTGTGTGGGGAAGGGGGGGGCGGAGTCGCCCTCTAGTGCTCAGACTCTATTGTGCTGCATGGTGGGGTGCTGTGGCTGAGAGAGACAAGCCCAAACAGAGGAGGCTGCACATGGGCCTCCTCCTCTCTTAAAATGCCCCTGAATGCAAAACAGAACACGTGCACTTTATACAGGGAATATAAACATCACACTGCTACAGACTGTACATAGAATGGACAGTGTGCAAAAAGAACTAATGAGGAGATGCAGACATGGTACAGAAGGTGTGACTCTCCACTCACCTCTCCAACTCACCACGGCGACTCACCACTCCGACAATCGCCACTCCAACTCACCATTGTGACTCGTCAGTTTGCCTCCAATAAACTCACCACTCCAACTCACCACTGTGACTCACTGCTCGCGAGTTGCCTCCAACAAACGCTCAATAACAAAAAGTTGCATTGCAACCAGTGGCGACTCTTACCTTCACGGGGCCAGCGCAGGTGCAGTAGCTTCTTTGGTACTGCACATGCGCTGGCCCCCAGACTCTATGGGCTGCTTTTGCAGCAGCCCATAGAGGCATATTCAGGGTCCTGGGTCCAATGCATGTGCAGTATCGTCCTCATACTGCGGATGTGCGGAAGATGGTTTTTATGGGCTGCCGCTCAGCAGCCCATGTAGAGGCGCCCGGGAGGGAGGGAACACCTCCAAATGAGACTGCCTTGGGTGACTGGCAGGTCAAACTTCTAATAGGAATTCACTACCAGTCACAGTGATGCCAGTGCAGTCTCACAAACTACATCTGGCTTCACTTAGGCATAAAACAGTGGTGGATTTTTGCCTTGCAGCCTATAGGTAAAAACCGCCAATGATTGCAACTGACCTGGCAAGACCATAGGGATGCATGTGCAGTGCATTCAGATGTATGCACAGTACAATCATAATCACCATACACAACAATCAGCATTGCACAGTACTTTTCTCCTCTGAATTAGGCCTAATATCAGTACCGTAAATCCATATACATCTGGATTTTGACCTAATTGACATATTCAGAAGGTAACATTTTTTACATAAAATTTGTTTGATAACTTGGCTGTCACTACTTCACGCCTCTCTGCTACTGAAAGAAAGCCTATAGACTGACTTATGGGGGATTCACCATATTTACTAAACAGCAGCGTTTCATAACCACTGGCAGTCAGCCGGTTGGTATCCAGATGATAGATCTAGATGGGTACATTACTATAGCTTCTAAAACTGAAAAGAAGTGATGTTGCCCAAAGCAACCAATCAGATTCTGTCTAGCTTTTCTCCATTGCATTTTAGAAAATGGTAGACTCTGATTGGTTGCTATGGGCAACATCACCTCTTTTCATTTTTAGAAGCTTTGGTCAATGTACCCCACAGTGTCTGGGTAGACAGTCAATAGGTGGACACCATATGGTCATCCTGTACAAAAGGTAAACAGATAAAAAAAAAGGTCGACAGTTCTTAATATTGACAGCTTCAGAAGGTTGACATGGCAATAGCTGAAACAAGAATGGTCGACATTTTAATTTTTCTAACATTTGCCAGATTTGCTATACATGGGGCCTAGGATTGTGAATGATAATATTGCCCAAAGCATGTAAGGTGAAGCAAGCCTGCATGGATACACGTTTCCTACTGATGGAGTGTTGGCATTGGCAGTTGCATACACACTTGATGATGCAGGCGGTTGGGGGCGACGGCAGGTGGGGGGACCATGTTGCAGCTGCAGCATAACCGTCATTAACGAGGTCCTCCCTCCTCTCTACATGTACAGACTAAGGAGGGGGTTGCAAACGATGCTCAAGAGCTTACATTGTTAACGATATACAGTATTGAGTGTACACACTAGACCAGAGAGTAATAATCTGTTAATTAGAAGGGCCAATCATTGGTCTAGATCAGGGCTTGGCAATTGCGGCCCTCCAGATGTTGATGAACTACACATCCCAGCATGCCTTGCATCAGTTTCAGCATGGCCACATAGCAAAACGTATGCAAAGCATCCTGGGATGTGTAGTTCATCAACATCTGGAGGGCCGCAATTGGCCAGCCCTGGTCTAGATGCGCTGCAGAAAGCACAAAGAGCAAATAAATGCATAATAGTGCAATGGTGGCTATTTAACTGAAAGAAAAAATGGTACTTGTTTCCTAGCACGGCGCCCACGATATTCAGTCGTATGGCATTGTATTCAATTTAAAATTGTATACCATTGTATATGGCAGTGTTTTTCAACCACTGTGCCGTGGCACACAAGTGTGCCTTGAGCTGTTCTCAAGTGTGCCTCCAGATCTAGAGATGCCAAAACCAGTTTACAGCCCCCAACAGTTCAAGTGTTATTTACTGGTCTCTTCTTTTCATTTAAAGGGCCAATGTATTTTATTTTGGTTACCTGTGGGGATCAGTGTGATTGTTTTTTATATGGTGGGGCAATAGGTTAGACTTTTTCCTGTGGGGGCCAATGTGTTTTGCCTTGTGGGGATCTCATGGTGTGCCTTGGCAATTTTAAAATCTTATTTAGTGTGCCGCAAGGTAAAAAGGTTGAAAATCACTGGTATATGGCATACAATGGCATACAATGCAATGCGATTCGATTTTAAATTGTATAAGCACCCTAATGGGTTTTTTCAAGGTTAAATGGTCCCCCTATACGATTTTGAATTGTATAGGTGCTTACAATGGTAAATGCACCCCCACGCCACCGCCACTATCAACGCCAACCTGAAGCGTGGCGAGTGCAGCGAGCCCGCAAGGGGCGTCAGTACGCGTCCTCTGACCTTTTCATACCCCCACTATCCACGCCGGTGCGGAGTTGACTCTATATAGTGTGGCGAGCGCAGCGAGCCACCGAGCCCGAAGCGTGGCGAGGGGAAGCGCATTACTTCACATGTATTCCGTGTCCCCTCGCGGGGCTTGCTGCGCTCCCCGCGCTTCGGGCTAGGTGGCTCGCTGCGCTCGCCACACTATATAAATTCAACTCCACACCGACGCAATATAGCTTGCAAAACCAAAAATGTTACATTGAAAAGAGCAACTATAACAAACTACTGGCTAACTATAACAATACAAAGTATCCAATCCATTAAATACATATTGTAACATTCAGGTATTCTATGTAATCCTACTATATTGGTGATAAAATAAGAAAGGAAATCATAAAAAAAAGCACACACACCCAGCCGTCTTTTGGACACAATTTATTTTAATGAATCTTTCTTCATACTCCATCTACAAATAATTTTTACAATTTTGCTGAGGCAACTGAACACAATTTTAGTAATAACGAATAAAAGTAAAATCTTCAATATTCATTATTATTTCTAGTGCGCCATAAACGGACTCTTTTCTTGCCTCTCTCTTCTTCTAATATCAGGTTAAACCTTTTAAAGAGTGGAGAAATTGTGCATAGCAACAAATCAGCTTCTATTTATCATTTAATAGAATGTACTTCATAACTGCTAGCTAAAAGTTGATAGGCTGCTCTGGTCAACTACTTCCCTTTTCCAATTGTCCACTCTTGATACATTTCCCAACAATCACAGACCAGCAGACAACTTGAGGGGCAGGGCACATCATATACAAGAGATTAGGGTCCCCTCCAACTGTCCTTAGTGATGTCTATCTAACAGCAGGTAAGTCAGACATTGCAAAGTTTTATCTGGTGTTCCCACAAAAACAGGGGCATGTTACAGTAATCTACTGACCCAAACATTCATCATCTGTGCGCCCAATACTGATAGATATAACATGCAAATTAAGCGCTTACACATCATAACCTGGATGTGCTGCTGTTAGTATGTCATGGCATAGTCCTTTATTCATATATTTATTTTTATTGCACTACTGTCATCCATAAGGAAGCTTTGTCCAACAGGTATTTTCCAAATGATTCATATGTTTTAGAAAAATCAGCAGAAGTATTGCAGAAGAATTATTGGTACTTATGTATTATCTGGGCTCCCATGTTAAATGCACCCCATTTTTTCATACCCCTACTATCCAACTACGCATGGAGTTGATTTTATATAGTGTGGCGAGCGCAGCGAGCCCCGCGAGGGGAGGCGGTCTCATAAGAAAAACGGGAGCCCAGATATTACATAAGTACCGAATTATTCAATCATGCAGAAATAATTACCACCATCCCTATGCCTCTGGCAAAATGTATTATGTAACAGGTTAGCTGTTCACACAGCAGGCAGTTTTCAGTAATTGTTCATGTATTTAATAACAACAAGCCCCAAATCCACTTTACGGCAAACAAGACTTTATAGAAACAATCAAAGAAAGATATTTGTCAATGTAGTGCACCGTGTGCAAGGTGCCTCAGTGCCTCCAGGTAATGGTAGTCCAAGTCCCTGGTGCTATAATACTTAGGCCTACTAACTGGTCCCTATAAGGCATCAGCACAATGAACAGCAAACTTAGGAAAGCTTAAATCTCTTTTACTGCAATTAGCCCAGTTCCCAACTGTGGCTGTGCAGGTCTGAAGACCTGGGCCAGAGCTGTATGCTTGAGAGCCCACCCGTCTCTCTCTCAAGCATACCTCAGAGACCCATTCCTGGCTTTGCAGTGGACCAGGTTTTCTTACCAGGCTGTAAAACACTCTCTTTGAGGCTGGACGGCTCCTTAACCCTTTACAGGGCAGTTGTGACCAAAGAAAAATAGCACTCTCTGGTAGAACTAACTCTGTTTAGCCATAATTAGAATGCACTTTATAATGGTTTTATTTTGAACCGCTAGTTAGCCTTTCTCTTCCTGAAGTCTGGAAGACATATATACTACCAGAGGCATCACTGGGTTTGGTGACAACCAATGCACACTTTACATTAACTCCCAAGATCCCTGCCACTGGAGACATGGCTGTCTGGAAGGGGGGTGGCCTACTTTGAAGGGGGTGTGGCCTCATAGGGACACCATTTGTTTTCAATCCAGGGCCAGCCAGCATCTCTGGATCACTGACTGGTTATATGTGTTGACATAGTTTGTCTGAATCCAGAAATGGTGTTCCTACCTTGATAAAGCTATGAGTGAAATGTGCATTGGGTGACACACAGAATTCGTTACTAGACATGCTGCATGCTTAGAACTGATACTAGACATGCTGCGTGCTTAGAACTGATACTGGTTTTGTAGTGTAAATGATTGCCACTTTAAAAAACTTCACCCGTAGTTTCCATTGCTGCCAACAGATAGCATTGTTTTGGTGACACACAGACACTAGACATATATACAGTTGTGCTCTTAAGTTTACATACCCTAGCAGAATTTGTGATTTTCTTGCCATTTGTCAGAGAATATTTCACTCATGGTCAGTGGTTGGGTGAAGCCATTTATTGTCAAACAACTGTGTTTACTCTTTTTAAATCATAATGACAACAGAAACTACCCAAATAACCATGATCATAAGTTATAAAACAGGAAAGGGAAAATAAAAAGATATTCAAGCAATTGAGAATGCCAATCAGCAGTGTTCAAACTCCAATTAAAAAGTGGAAAATGAGGGATTCTGTGGAAACCAAATCACGGTCAGGTAGACCAGCAAAAATGTCAGAGACAACTGCCAGGAAATTGTTCAGGATGCAAAGAAAACTCCACAAATAACTTCAGCTGAAATACAGGACTCTCTAAAAGTGGTGTGGTTGTTTCAGGATGCACAATAAGGAAGCATTTATAGAAAAATGGTCTGCATGGTCGAGTCACAAGAAGAAAGCAATTACTATGCAAATGCCACAAAGCATCCCGCTTACAATACTCCAAACAGCACAGAGATAAGCCTCAAAACTTCTGGAACAAAGTCAGGGCCATAACTAGGGGGGTGCTGGGGGGTCACGCGCACCGGGCGCTGCATGGGGGGGCGCTGTTGGGGACAGGTAGCGGGGGTCCGGGGACGGGCATAGCGGCAGCTGGAAGCAAGCTACGCTATTTGCCCAAAGGGAAGCAGATTTTGAAAAGACTTGCCGGACGCTGAATTCTCTTAGCCAATTAGCGTCCGGCAAGTCTTTTCAAAATCAGCAGCACTTCCCGCGACCAAATGACTGCCTTCCCCCGGGTGCCGGAAACCCTAGTTTCGGCCCTGTCAAAGTAATTTGGAGTGATGAGACCAAAATTTAACATTTTGGTCACAACCATAAGCGTTACATTTGGAGAGGAGTCAGGAAGGCCTATAATGAAAGGTACACAATTCCTACTGTGAAACACGGAGGTGGATTGTTGATGTTTTAGGGATGTGTGAGCTACAAAGGCACGGAAAACTTGGTCAAAATTGATGGCAAGATGAATGCAGCATGTTATCAGAAAATACTGGAGGAAAATTTGCAATCATCAGCCCGGAAGCTGCGCATGGGACGTACTTGGACTTTCCAACATCACAATGATCCAAAACACAAGGCCAAGTCAACCTGTCATTGGTTACAGCAAAATAAAGTGAAGGTTTTGGAATGGCCATCTCAGTCTCCTGAACTCAGTATCATTGAGCCGGGGAAATCTCAAACTTGCAGTTCATGCAAGACAGCCCAAGAATTTACAGGAACTGGAGGATTGTTGCCAAGAAGAATGGGCAGCTTTATCATCTGACAAAATAAAGAGCCTCATCCACAACTACCACAAAAGACTTCAAGCTGTCATTGATGTTAAAGGGGGCAATACACGGTATTAAGAACTGGGGTATGTAAACTTTTGATCAGGGTCATTTGGGTAGTTTCTGTCATTATGATTTTAAAAAGAGCAAACACAGTTCTTTGACAATATATGGCTTTACCCCACCACTAACCATGAGTGAAAGAAAAGTTTCCTATTCTCTGACAAATGGCCAGAAAATCACAAATTCTGCTAGGGTATGTCAACTTATGAGCACAACTGTATAGATTATGATACCATTGGGTTGAGAATTTTAATAACTGTGCATTATATTTCAATATAATGTACTTCGCTCTAGACCTGGGGTAGCCAACCCTAGTCCTCGAGAGCAAACAACAGTGTATGTTTTGCAGGTCTCCCCACAGAATCACAAGTGAGCTAATTAGCTCCATCTGTGTATCTTTTAAAATGTGTCAGTGATTAATGAGTGCAGCTGTGCAGCAGCTAGGTTGTCTGGAAAATGTGAACTGTTGGAAGCTCTTGAGGGCTAGGGTTGGCTACCACTGCTCTAGACATTATAAGGAGATATGTGAATATCCACAGTGCTTATGTTTATATATAAGATGCAGTATGATCTATATATTTGGTACTAGCTGACCCGCCCGGCGTTGCCCGGGAAAACCTTGGGGTTTCTTTATTTCCAAAAATTGAAAAATGTCATCTTACAGTATGCTGTGACAAAGACCTAAGATTGTAATTTGTTATAGATTCCACCATAATGTTAGAATGTGTTTGCATTGATACTCAATAATGGCAATGAAATCAGGTGTGGTGTTGTTGTTTGAAACAAAACGCTCCTGAGTTGAAAACTTGTATGTGTTGATGAATTCCACATCCACTCCTGAGATTTAGCACCTACTGTATGACATATCCTCCAACATCTGAGGGTCAGAAATCGGTACAAAATCAGAAAGGGACATGTCCACACCTCAATTTCTATACTTTCAATGGTACAGTTTCTAGGGTGTGTAATTACAGGCGCTGAGTGCGTCCGGGGTGGGCGTTACTTACCACGCCATAATTAATTAAAAATTCACTGCTCCCTGCCACTGCCACTCCCCTCACCGAACCTGCCTGCAGCAGTCTCTGAGGTCTGGGGTTCTGTAAAGCACATGCACCGAGCATCTCTACCAAACAGTGGGGCAGCCCCTGAGTGTGGGAGCAGGTCCGCGGGCCTGGCCACATGATGTCATGACGCGACGCACACTATCCGCACCACTGTAATGCACCACTGGGAATGGGTGCAATGGGCCAAATTCTTCCCTACACCCGCCAGGCCAATCCACTGATCCAGCCATCACAATCATCAATGGATGCATTGATAAGGTTTGGAGTTTAAGAAGTTGAAGAATAAGACTGAGAAAAAGAATTGCCATGTTACAAAGTGTACAATTTACTCAATAAATCGTGAAAAAATGTAAGTGTACATAGAAGTACAATCAAGAAATGAAAGTAGGATTAAAAAATAAGTTCTGATTCAAAATGATAATTGTTTGGATGGGGTGGGTTGTGAAACAAATCTATAGGTGGGGAATGGATATTGTGGGCATAATTGGTGTTTGTTATACCTACAGGGGGCCCTCAATTGATGTGATTTTCACTACAGTGTCACGGTCACTGTGTCACCATAGGGGGATTGCCAATTGGGGTCCAGGTGGTCTTTTAGGGACCCTTTACAATCCTGTAGGTCTCTTCTCCTTGAGCTTACAGTCTCCCTTAATGATAGTCAATCACTGAGGGAGACCATAGGCTCCAGGAGAAGAGACCAACGGGATTGTAAAGGGGTCCCTAAAAGACCACCTGAACCCCAATTGGAAATCCCCCTACGGTGACACTGTAGTGAGAATTTCTCATCAACTGGGGACCCCTGTAGGTGTATCAAACACCAATTATGCCCACAATATCCATACCCCCTCCACCTATAGATTTGTTTCACAACCCACCGCCATCCAAACAATTATCAGTTTGAATCAGAATTTATTTTTTAATCCTACTTTCATTTCTTGATTGTACTGTACTTCTATGTACACATATTTTTTTCACGATTTATTGAGTAAATTGTACACTATAACGTGAAAAATCTTCATCTCAGTCTTATTCTTCAACTTCTTACACTCATAACATTCAAACAAATGCATGCAGCGCTCATGCCCATCGACCAAACATTATCTATGAACCAAAAGAGTCTGGGAAACCCTTAAGGCAGAGCAGTGCCTGATATCCAACTGACTAACAGGGTGAGTGCAGTGTACCCACTTTGTATTGATCAATGGGTGCATTGGCCAGGACAAAGATTTCTCAGTGCAACTGGCCGGGGAGCGCAGTGACAGGCTGGAGGACTGGAGAGACGGATATGGGGAACAAAGTAGAAACGGTACATTAGGTACAGTTTTTATTTGCCGGTACAGACGGTTAAATAAACGGCAAATTATTTTTTATGTGTGTTTGTGTGTGTTGTACTGTTTTTGTGTGTGTGTTGTAGTGTATGTGGTTGTGTGTGTTGTATTGTATGTATCCAGGGCCGTTTCTACAGGCGGACAAGCCGTGCAGCAGCCCGGGGCGCCGCACGGCTTGTCCACCTCTGTTACACAGCCGGGGCGCCCGGCCGGCAGCTGAGCTCTCAGCTCCCCACAACGCCGCTGCCGCCTCCAAGTCTCCCCCGCCGCCTCCGCCTCCAAGTCTCCCCCGCCGCCGCCTCCTCCAAGTCCCGTCCCGTCCCCCCACCCCCCCCCCGCAACGAACAGGCGCACAGGTGAGCCCCAGGGGAGGGGAGCGCAGTGCGTCTCTCCTTCCCCTCGCTCACTGTGTCATTGGGCTGGCAGCCAATCAGAGGACCTCGCGGGCTGGCAGCCAATAAGGAGCCAGCCCGCGAGGTATGAATGGCTGCCGGCTCAGGGACACATCGAAAGCAGCAGCAGCATGCAGCGGCGGGGGACTGGAGGGGGAGACCCAGAGAGAGAGTGAGTTGTGCTGCTGGCACTTTGGGGGAATGTGTGGCACTGTGGGGGCATATATGTGGCACTTTGGGGGCATATATGTGGCACTTTGGGGGCATATCTGTGGCACTGTAGGGGCATATCTGGCACTGTGGGGGCATATGTGTGGCACTGGGGACATATCTGTGGCACTAGGGGCATATTTGGCATTGTGGGGGATATATATGTGGCATTGTGGGGGCATATCTGGCACTGTATGGGCATATGTGTGTCACTGTGGGGGCATATGTGTGTCACTGTAGGGGCATATGTGTGGCACTGGGGGGCATATCTGGCACTGTTGACATATCTGGCACTAGGGGCATATTTGGCACTATGGGGGCATATATATGTGGCACTGTGGGGGCATATATATGTGGCACTGTGGGGGCATATGTGTGGCACTGTGGGGGCATATGTGTGGCACTGTGGGGGCATATGTGTGGCACTGTGGGGGCATATTAGTAAACGGCATGAGTTGTGCGGCAGCGGCTTGTGGGGCATAATGTGTAATAGGCATTACGGTGTGGGGAGTATTGTGTAATTGCCATCACAGTGTGGGGTGTAACGGGCATCATAATGTGTAATTGTCATCATGGTGTGCGGCGTAATGTGTAATTGTCATCACGGTGTGCAACATAATGTGTAATTGTCATCACGGTGTGCGACAATGTGTAATTGTCATCACGGTGTGCGGTGTCATGGATAAATAGTGTATAATGTTTCAAGTAACCTGTCATTGTTTGGCCTTGATCTGTGAGGCGTACTAGGTCACTGTGTGGGCCTTTATATTTTTATGTCACTGTGTGGCCTTCAGCCCGCCAACTAAAGTGCGGGAGTACAATGACAATTCTTGCGGTAACCAATGTCTGGACATGCAGGTTGCAAAGGTGAGTTGTAAGGTAATTGTTTTCCTGCTAGACCACGCCCTTATATTAAGCCATGCCCATTTGAAAAATAAACCACGCCCCCTATTTCGCCGCGCGCGCCTTTTTTTGTACGGGGGGGGGGGGGGGCGCATTTTTATTCCTTTGCCCTGGGAGCTAAATTGTCTAGAAACGGCCCTGTATGTATCTGTCCAATGCGTAAGTGTGTGAGGTGTACTACGTATATACAGTATGTGTGTGTTGTGTCTTTGTGTATCTGTGCAATGTTTAAGTGTGTGTTTTGTGTGTGTCGTACTGTTTTTTGTGTGTGTGTGGTGAATGTGGGTGTGTGTTGTGCTGTTAGAGGTATGTTATGTGTGTGTTGTGTGTATCTGCCCTATGTGTAAGTGCGTAAGGTGTGCTATGTATAAATCTGTGTGTGTGTAGTGTGCTGTGTGTATCTGTGCAATGTTTAAGTGTGTGTTTTGTACTGTTTTTGGGTGTGTGTTGTAGTGAATGTGTGTGTGTGTTGTACTGTGAGTGTTGTGTTGTGCATATCTGCCGAATGTGTACGTTTGTGATGTGTGCTACGTATATATGTGTGTGTAGTGTGCTTTGCGTATCCTGGCAATGTTTAAGTGTGTGTGTTTGTTGTACTGTTTTTGGGTGTGTGTTGTAGTGTGTATGGATTTGTATTGTACTGCATGTGGTGTGTTGTGTGTATCTGTCCAATGTGTAAGTGTGTGAGGTGCTCTACGTATAAATGTGTGTGTTGTGTGCTATGTGTGCGTATGTGGTGTACTGTGTGTGTGTGCGTGTACAATGTGTGTGTGTGTTGTGTGGTCTATGTATATCCTCAATTATTTCCTAATTGTTTAAAGCCTTCACCATAATGTTAGAATGTGTCATTCATAATGACAGCAATGAAATCAGGTGTGGAGTTGTTCCTTCGCAAACGGTTTCCCAGATCATCGATCTTTTCCCCAGAACATCAATGAAGGAAAATTACAACTTGGTGTTTTTTAAATTTCTAAGTGAAATTTCCCAAAAACGGCTTCGAGGTGCACACCACCGGGGCCAGAGGTATCTTGTTGCTGAATTTGGTGTCTCTGAGTGCCACGGTGTGTCCGCAATGCGACGGACACACACGCACACAGACTCTTCAACTTATTATATAGATTGGAACTTATGTATCTAAAATAATTAACACACACATTCTATCTTTTCAATAATAGAACTCTGTGTATGTTCATACTCTGTGGGGGGAAACTTACTAAGGCGTGTGTTCTATTTCACATAAGAGTAGATTCTGATTGGTTGGCCATAGCAATATCCCATTTATTTATTATTTATTTACAGTTTCTTATATAGCGCAGCAGATTCCGTTGCGCTTTACAATTGTAGACAGTGATAAAACAAACTGGGTAACAACAGACAGACATGGAGGTAAGAGGGACCTGCTGCAAATTTACAATCTATAGGACCCATGTGAAATAGATCTCCCATCTTAGTAAATTTTCACCTGTGTGTTCAGCCGATACACTTTATAATACTACAGGAAACTCTGAATTTGTGTTACCACATTTATTACAAGCAACAGTGGTAAATATATATCTACACTTAGGCCCTTATATTGCTTCACTCGCAAAGGGAATTCCTTCTCAAATGGAAAAAAACATGTGCACTGCAGGGGGGCAGATGTAACGTGCAGAGAGAATTCGATTTGGGTGAGTTATGGGGACAGCTGTCCCGGGCCAAGCCGATCTGACATCGCCCACTAGCCGCAACCCGCTATCCACGGCCCGCTGCACCATCACAGACCCCTAACCATCACACCATGCAGTGATTCCTGTGAGGAGCCGGCGCCGCCATATGTGGTGCAGCAGGAAACAGTGTGTGGACAGCGTGTCGCCGCTCCCCTGTGCTAAAGGTACGGTAACTAAATATACACACCGGCAGGGGCGGATCCAGGATAAAATGACAGGGGGGGCACCATGATAAAAGAGGGTTTAGGTGGGGGAGGGGCGGTGTTAGTGGTGCCAGTGTACATGCTAAGAGAGCAGCAGAGAGGGGGTGGGAATGGGATTAAAAATAGGCCCTGGCATTTAAAGTACGCAGGCTCACCATGGTGACAAAAGTGAAGGACGTAGTTGTGCGCGCGCCTAAGGCGCGCTCCGGAAAATGGGGTGTGGCCACTCAACAGGGGGCGTGTCCTTGAGTGTAGTGTACAACACCATATACAACTTCTACACATTATGCAACAAAATACTAGACCCATTATACTTGTCCCTTACACATGATGCCAAATGGAATGAGCCAAAATTCACATAATGCCACACGGATTGAGCCAAAATTCAAATAATGCCACATGGATTGTGTCAAAATTTACATCAAGCCACACGGATTGAGCCAAAATTCACATAATGCCACATGGATTGATCCAAAATTCAAATAGTACCACATGGATTGCACATAATGCCACACGGATTGAGCCAAAATTTACATAATAACACACGGATTGAGCCAAAATTCACATAATGCCAAATGGATTGAGCCAAAATAAACATAATGCCATATGGATTGTGTCAAAATTCACATAATGCCACACGGATTGAGCCAAAATTCACATAATGCCACACGGATTGAGACAAAATTCACATAATGCCAAACGGATTGAGCCAAAATTTACATAATAACACACGGATTGAGCCAAAATAAACATAATGCCATATGGATTGTGTCAAAATTCACATAATGCCACACGGATTGTGACAAAATTCACATAATGCCACACGGATTGAGCCAAAATTCACATAATGCCATGAAATTACATTTCAAAAATAAAAAAAATAGTTTACACGTAATATCTCTGGAACCGATTGACCGATATGGACCAGCCTGGTATCATATTGAAGGCCCAGCGATTTGGAATTGAATTAGATCAACCACAAGCTTCTGTGATGCCAGTGGGGGAACTGGCATCCATCGGAACCGGGTGGGGGTCGGAATTGACGGGTCCCATATTATCCTATGGGGAAAAAACGTTACAGCTTTGCCAGGCGATATCTCTGGTTCCCGGGGGGGGGGGGGGCTAGAGACACGGGGCTGGGCTCATTGGAAAGCCCTGGTCCTCAACTACAAAATGAATGACAGGGGGGGCAAGTGCCCGGGTGCCCCCCCCCCCCTGAATCCGCCACTGCACACCGGGAACTGGGAGGGGGGAGAGCTCTCTGCTGCTGCTGTCTGTATGTATGTATGTATGTCTGTATGTATGCGTGTGCAGCCTGCAGGCTCAAGCAGCAAGACTGTTATAAATATTAGGTGAGCCCTTAAAACTAAAAATAAACTATATATATTATTTACAGTATTGCAAACATTTTATTTTTCAGGTAGTCACTTAATATTTGTTACACCCTTGCTGCTTGACTAAAATATTTTTTTGTGACAATAGGGGGGGGGGGGGGAACTACCTATTTTAGCAGTCCTGGGCCCCACAAATTCTGTTGGCAGCCCTGCCCCACAGTAATTCCACACACTGCCCCCACAGTAATTCAACACAATGGGCGAAATGTAATGGGAGGCGATTTTTTTTTCCGCATCCAGATGTTTTCCCATTAAAAAGTATAGAACTCGCATATTTACCCAATGATGGGTGAATAGTTTAATTTATATAGGTCACTAATATTGCCCGGGATGGTTATGCCAAAATATTTAATGGCCTTAGTATTAATCTTGAAGGGATTTCTGCCACCTGGGGCCCTAACACTTGCAATATTTCTGATTTATGATAGTTTATCTTGAATTCCGCAAAGGACCCAAAGTCGTTAATGCATGCCCTAATGGCCGGTAAGGTTTCAGATAGATGGGATACGAACAGCAGCATATCATCTGCGAAGAGACTGACTTTTAATTCTGTAGTTCCCACTGTGATTCCCTGGAAACGCCGGTTTGCCCGAAGTGCTATTGCCAATGGTTCCAGGGCCAGTGCGAATAGAAGTGGGGACAGCGGGCACCCCTGTCTCGTCCCCTTTTGAATGAGAAAAGGGAGCGAGATGTATCCATTACATGCCACCTGTGTGTAGGGCCAAGGTGTATAGGGAGCGTATTGTTTGAATAAAGGTCTGTGGGAATCCAAATCTAGCTAGTGTTTCATACAGATGGTCCCAGGTGACCAGGTCAAACGCCTTTTCGGCATCCATGGATATTATGACCCGGTCAACCGAGCCACCCTCTTCCCTCAACTGCTGAACCACCGCCAACAGTTTGCGTACATTTACCACCGAGTGGCGGCCGTGTATAAACCCGGTTTGGTCCTCGGAAATAATCGCAGGCAGGATATATTTCATTCTCTCAGAGATAATTTTAGTTAGCAGCTTATAGTCGGTGTTCAACAATGAAATTGTCCTGTAGGACCCCGGGTCCTCCAGGTCTCTTTCCGGCTTCGGGAGCACCTTAATTACTGCAGAGTTGAAGTATAACGGCAGTTGCTGCCCTGTGAGTATGGCATTAAAGACTGCGGTCAGGTTTTCACATATCTTAGGCTTTAAAATTTTATAGAATTCCCCTGAATAACCGTCTGGCCCAGAGGCTTTAAGGGGTTTTAACTTGGTTATTGCTTGTGCTACCTCTTCTGCTGTTATGGGTGCCATAATTCGTTCTGCTGCAGCTGTAGAGATCTGGGGCAGGGAGACCGAGCTCCAAAACTTATTTTTTTCTTCCTGATTTATTTCTCCCTGGGAGTAGAGTTTGGAGTAGAATCCCCTCAATACTTCCAATATATCTGGTCCCCTGTGTACCCTGTAGCCCCCCGATGTATGTAAAGTTTTGATGTGTGGAAAACCGTCACTTGATTTGAACGGAGAAACGCGTCAAGAAAAAGGGGAACATTTGCTTTTAATCATCCCATGTTTATTTTGGACTTTCACCACAATCAGTGGCAACTTCAATCCAATAGATCCCACCTGCAGTGACAGACAGTGAGGGACAACGGAGCAGCTGACGCCTGTCTCCCAAACCTGGGGGCACAGTGCAACACTAACACCTTTTCCAGCGAGAGACCCACGGTGGTTTCTGCCGTTCCATCGCCCATATCCAGCCGGGGAGAGTGCAAGGTGTGGTCCGGAGGCCGGAGGTATTCCTGCTTGCTAGGAGTTGCTCCCGACGTCGGCTTTTTCACCATCAAGTCACGCCGGTTGTTAGTGACTCCTCAACATCTCACTGCGGCAGAGGTTGCTCCCGACGCGGGCTCCCACCACAACAGTGCAGCGCCGGTGGTAGCGACCTCCAACTAAGATCTGCCCGACCATCCTTCCACCTGCACAGACCTACCGATCCCTCACATCTGTAAGTTACCATCAAGCTCCTGTCAGCAGCTCCTTACCATCAGCCACTTGGGTATCATTTGGATTGTGTCCACAAAATAACAATTGGTAAACAGTTGATACTACCACACTGATCTAAATAATCCTGCCTATACAAACGGTCCTAGGATAAATCAACTGACTGATACTAATTATAGACCTAGCTATTTGAGACTCCTTACCATAACAATACCTATTAAGGACTCAAGAGAGTAAGAACTCTGGGAATTATAAGATTATAACTGCATGAATTTAACAGTTTCAATTTGGTAATCAAGATAAACATGGTATCAATTTTAATTATATTTTATTATTGATTGCATATTACCTTGTTTTTAAGATTTAATAAATTGTGTATATTAATATAAATGAGCTCTCTTTTCTATCTGTATTTACATATGAAATAATTTTTCCTCTGAGTACTGCCTTGGCTGCTTGCCATTTTAACAGAGGGTCTGCATCATGCTCCCCGTTGTTATGTTGGTACTCCATCCACTTGGCCTCCAGGGCATCCCTGAACGTCTTTGAAGACGCTAGGTACGAAGGTAACCGCCATTGGCGGTGCTTCCCGACGTCCAGCTCTGTCTCTAGCATTACCCATACCATGGAATGGTCCGATAAGCATATAGGTTTCATCCCAGCTTCTAGTAGACGCCCACAAAGGCCAGCAGACAAAAGCACATAGTCAATGCGTGATAGTGAACCATGAGCTGCTGAGATACAGGAGTAATCTCTATCTGTAGGATGGAGTAACCTCCAGCTATCTACTACCTGCAACTGTGATGATATGTCTCCTATGCCTATTGCAGGGTTTGTGGGTTTTCGTTTGGGTTTAGAGGATCTATCTAGTGACGGTTTGGCTACTATATTAAAATCCCCCCCTAAGATTAAACGTGAGTCTGCATAAGAGTATAGTTTTGTCAGTAGGTTGGCGAAGAATTTTTTAGAATAGGTATTGGGTGCGTATATATTACAGATCATAAACTGCTCCCCCTGAATTGTCATTTCCACTAAAATATAGCGCCCCTCCGGATCCTTAATGGTTTTGGTAACCATCGCCCCCCGTGATCTTCGCGATAATATTGCCACCCCCTAGCCTTTGAATTGAAGGAAGCATATGCTTCAACCTTGAATCCCATTACCCCCAGCTTTTCATGCTCACTGTCAGTGAGATGTGTTTCCTGTAACAGGGCAATGTCTGCTTTTTGCTTTTTAAGATAACAGCAGTTTCTTCCTTTTTATTGGGGAGTTGATCCCTCCTACATTCCAAGAACACAGTTTCACATTAGACATTATAACTTACTGTAAGATTATTCCTTGCTAAAGATGCACCTGGCCCTGCTGTAGAAAAGTCCTTGAAAGAGTCCCCTTCAAACACCCTAAGGCGGGCAGGGTACAACAGGGCAAACTTCCTTTTATCTGCAATAAGCCTTGAGCATATGCTGGTGAACTCTTTCCACGCCCTGGTCACTTCAGCTGAATAGTCTTGAAATAAGTGCAGCTTGTGGCCCTCCCACTGCAGTGATTTTAGCTTACGCAAAGCTGTCCATAAAGTTTCCTTGTGCAAATAATTAAGGCACTTGAATATAGTGACTCTTGGTCTCACATTCACCCCCTCCTTTTCAGGCCCTAGCCTATGGGCTCTTTCTATGACCATGTCCATACACTCTTGTTCTACTCCCAGCAGGGATGGCAGGGTGTTGCGGACAAAATGGTGTAATGCTGGGCCCCTGACCGACTCTGGGAGTCCCACTAATCTGAGGTTCGATCTCCTCGATCTATTTTCCAGGTCGTCGACCTTATTGGTTAAAGCATATACAGATTTTTGCAAGTCAGCATTGTGGGTTTTCAGTTCTTGCACGTCGTGGAATGTTGCCCCAATCTGTGCCTCATTCTGTGATACTCTCTGTGTGAGCTGTGTCATATGTCCTTGTAGGTCAGCAAAGCTTAGATTAAATGCCTCTGCTTGTTCCTTAAACATAGGTGCTATCGTTGCCTTGATAGCCTTCATCATCCCCTTGTATGCCCCAGCGTCCATTTCTTCCTCCTCCCCACTGCCTGTGTCTTGCGCCAGGCACTCAGGGGTGCTCTGATAGTTATTAATAGGGGAGTGTGGGGTGCCCGGTACCTGCGTCTGCTGTGGCTGGTATTGGTATTGTAGTAGCTGACCGGGTGCCCGTTGCCCCTCTGCCAGGGTCTCATTCGGCTGGTGCTGCTGCTGGACTGGCTGCCCTGGTGCTTTTTGCCCCTTAGCCAGGGTTTCGTCTGCCGGGGAAGGTGGTGCGGCCGCCATCTTGGATACAGGTGTCTGCGGCTTTGCTGGAGCTCGGCGGGACTGGCGTTTAGGCATGGGAGGGAGAAACCTCTCCATGTACTGCACGCTTGCTCCCTAGATGTTCCGCCGTTTGTGTGAGGTTCTGGGGACCGTGATCTGGCAAGTTAGGGGTGCCGCCCTCCTCGCCGTCCACGGAGCTCTCTCCTCACGCGGCCGTCCTGCTAGAAGCCGGAACCGGAAGTCCTCAGTACTTGTGTTTAAAAGCAATATAGATGAGTTTCCCCATGTCAGCGGACTCTCCATCAATAAATCCCCTCCTCCCCTCTCCCACCGAGTCCAACCAGTGGTATTGGGTGAAAGAAGGAAAAAAAAAAGGGGGGGGGAGAAAAAGGCAACTCCGCGGGAAGTCCTCCTGTATAATAATCAAATATAATTATCCCATTTGAGAGTCTCGTCACAGTCAGTCACAATGCTTTAAAACTGCGCCCATTAAAACAATCGTAAGGCTCAAGACTGCCTTGGTGGTGATCCCAGGCTTTCCCGGAGATAGGCCTGTGCGTCTCCTGGGGTAGAGAAGTCTCTGACAGATTCACCCTCAAATAAGCGCAACCTAGCAGGATACATCAAGGCAAACTTTTTGTTGTCCGCAATCAGCTTGGCACAAATGGGGGAAAATTATTTTCTGGCCCTAGTGACCTCCGCTGAGTAATCCTGGAATATGTGCAATCTGTGTGATTCCCACTGCAAGTTTTTAAGCTTCCTAGAAGCGTTCCATATCAGTTCTTTATGCAAGTAATTGAGGCATCTGAAAATGGTTACTCTGGGTCTTGCATTCTGGTCTTTGCGGTCTGGGCCTATGCGGTGGGCCCTCTCAACCACCATATCTGAATAGTCTCCTGTTATTTGTAAAAGTTCCGGCAGGGTATTCCTTATGAATTGGTGAAGAGCAGCACCCTTCACCTGCTCCGGCAGTCCCACCAGCCTCAAATTATTTTGTCTAGATCTGTTTTCGAGATCGTCTACTTTGTTAGTTAGCATATGGACTGATTTTTGCAACACAGTATTTTCTGCCTGCAATTCACTGACATCATTAAATACAGCCCCCACCCTGGATTCAGTCTGGGCCACCCTTGTATTGAGCTGAGAATTGAATTGAATTGAACTTTTAAAGGCGTTTGCCTGTTGCTGGAACAGCGGCTCCATAGTGTCTCTGATAGCCTGCACCATAACTTGGTATGAGACAGCGTCTTGTGAAGGCTACGAAAAGCATGCCAGGGGGTCAGGCGGGCTGTCAGTGATTGGTGTACTAACCTTGCTGGTTCCCGGCTGGGGGGACTGGAGGGCACACACAGAGACTGCCGGCGGGATGGGCGCAGTCGCCATCTTGGTTTTCAGCGGTGTTCTGGACACAGTTCCCCGTCGCTTTGTCATGGAGAAATATCTCTCCATGCATCGGCGGGGGACTCCGGAGGACCAGGGGGGGCTGCCCAGCGAGTTAGACCGCAGTGCGGTGAGTCTGGGGTGCCGCCCGATTCACCTGCGTCCTCTCCCATGGAAGCCGGAACCGGAAGTCCTCTGGGCTACATGTTCTACTGGTGCTTCCCTGCAATCCAGGTAACCTGGGCTGCCTGTACTGCTAGTACTGTACCGCAACCCATCAATCCTATGTTATCTGTACTGCTGGACCTGCTCTGCAACCCTGTATATCTGGCAATGCACCACATCCAGAATTAGCTGCATACTTATAAAATGCATCTTTGGCAGAAACCAGTAATTGAAATGCTTAAAAGGGAACCTTTAGTTTAGAAAGCCATTTCCATAGCTCATGAACACTTTTGTTTTTTTCCAACATAGAGCTAAAATAAATTCTATGCCAAAGAATTTAAAGTTTTCTCTTCTTCTAGATATAAAGAAATGTTTATTAACATTTTTCAAGAAACATACCTTTCCTCTCACAAACGGCTTTCAGTTGGCCTATCGACTTCCCACAATTGATGGAAATGTGGTGAAGCTCAAGCAGACCTTTACCATTGCCTATAATTATGTCCCCTGATTAGGGGGTTTTGGGTGCGAATCCAAAAATATGTCACTGATCATTTAGTGAATTATCTACAGTACATCTATCGCCAGAATGGGCACTTTTCGATATTTTCCCGACAGATCAAGCCATGACAAAGGGAAGTACACATCTACTTTTTATTTTACAAGTGCGGATACACCCTGAACCACCTTCTCTGGCATTATTCAAATCAAAACAGTTTTTTTCTTCTTAGAATGGAGTGGATGGGAGTGATGTTAGAGAAAGACAAGAAAGTAAAACAATTCTTCAATATGTGGGAGAGCTACAGAGCAATACTGTTAACCCCTACAAAAACACAAATACATGAGTCCTAAAACAACACTCTATGGCAGTGATTTTCAACCTTTTTACCTTGCGGCACACTAAATACGATTATAAAATTGCCAAGGCACACCATGAGATCCCCACACACATTGGTCCCCACAGGAAAAAAAACTATTGGCCCACAAAAACCATCACACTGGTCTCTACAGGTAACAAAAGTCAAATACAGTTTCTCTTTACATGAAAAGAGACCAGTAAATAACAGTTGAACTGGTGTTGGCTGTAAACTGGTTTGGGCATCTCTAGATCTGGGGGCACAGTTGAGAACAGCTCAAGGCACACTAGTGTGCCACGGCACAGTGGTTGAAAAACACTGCTCTATGGTATATGACAAGGGTGCTGGGAGGGTATATGTCATTGGGTCTACAGCAAGTTGGTCGACAAGCATTGGGTAGACACTGTTAAGTTGACATGGGGATAGGTCGACATCGTTCTAGGTCGACAGGTCATTAGGTTGACACAAGCATTAGGTTGACAGGGTCTAGGTCGACAGTCAAAAGATCGACATGGGGTTTATCACTGTTTTTTGACCCGACATGTGCCGACATCCACTAGGGTGTGGTGGGAGAATAAAATAGTGTGCCTGAAGCATTCTGAGCAAAGCAAGCGATGCGAGGGGATGGGGGAAATTGTGTCCATGTCGACTTTGTCAACATTTGGGTAAAAAAACAGGGAAAATCCCCATGTCGACCATTTGACAGTCAACCTAGACCCTGTCAACCTGTTGCTTGTGTCGACATATTGACCTGTCGACCTAAACCCATGTCGACCTAGGCCCATGTCGACATTGACCCATGTTGACCTAGAACCACGTCAACCTTTCCCCATGTCGACCTAACAGTGTCGACCTAATGCTTGTTGACCAACTTACTGTAGATCAAACGATCCCAACCCGCTGGGAGGGGAGCCACCTATTCACCCTGTGATGCTTTATATTTGGATGCATTGGGGAGAGGGAGATGAGCCCATAAAACGACCTTGTTATTTTTGACAAAAAAAGATGGGTTTAAGAAACAACTAAGTACAGTATGTATTGTTTCCATTGCATTGAATTATAGACCAGTAGTATTGTACAATAGAAAATAACTTTTGTTGATTTATAACGCAATCATCATAAAAGACAGACGTAGACTATGGAAACATGTAACAATCTTGTTTTATTTGTATAATGATGTGTACATGTTTACACTGTGAGCCGGAAGTTGTATAACGAACATTGTATGACACATTGCTTCAATAAAGTGAAATCAAAATAATATTAACTGATACTTCTCTTATCTGATTTTATAGCATTGCTTTGTCGCATTATAGTAACGGCCCCTACACACAAGGTGATTTCAGGGCATTTTCGAAGCGATCTCACTGAATTGCTTAGAATATGCGCCTACATTGCGTGTGTAGGGGTCATAGCGATAGCAATGCGCTGCCCTGCGCGTCGCTATTGGCCGGCAATTAATTAATTTGATTAAATCTAGGCATCGCCATTGTCAGGGTCATTGTTCTCACCAGAGAACACTGATCCCGACAGATCGCTCAGCACATATCGCTCAGAACGCTCAGCATATCTCCCCGTGTTAGGCCCCATTACACATACAAGGAAACTATATTACTTGCTATTGCTAAAAATGTACATCCTGTCACCTATGTGGCAATCTAGTTGTCATGAAACTGTAAGACACTATAAGGAAACATCCTGTCAATTAGTTTCCAGATTCTACTATCCCCATGAACCAGCATATTACTGGTAGGGTGAAAGGTCTTTATAATGAGGATTTAGGGTAACTGTGGGAACTCTACATGGCTACATTGTTATGCGAGGATACCAATTAGGGTTATTATGTTCTCGAGGCTATGTATGTTGACATTCGGAATGTTAACAGCAAAAGGGCAACATTTTCTGAATGTAGATAATATTAGCGCCAATAGTCACAATGTTGACAATGTTATTTTAAGGTCAACTTAACTCTAAGGACCTTATTCTGGTCTGCTCGCATGGCTGTGTGCATTCGCACGGGGCCAATATTTTGGCTTTGCGCATGTGCTGGGTACGTGCGGCCACGGCAAATAGACTGTTCGCTGGGTGCACGCACCCATCCTTCTGAATAGAGGTCGGGGGCGGCCCATTAGCATATGGGAACATCCAGCGTTTCATAGGCGTTCCTATGAGAATGCCGGGTGCTCTCATGCTAATGGGCCAATGACGCTGGTGCATCAGCTGCTCACCCACTTCCCTCTGAATATGCACCCAACCTTAGATCTGCGTGCAAGTTCCACATCATTCGATGGTCGTCGAACATTGAATGATGTGGGTGTTACCCAGCAGGCTGTGAATGGATGTTTATGTAAAACATCCATTCGCAGCCAGTGCAAATGTACGCACCTTGTGAATGGTGGGATGGCGTGCCACCATTCGCAAGTCAGGCTCTGGTTCTCTCGCAACGATGCGAATTCGCATCCGAGAGAATAAAACCGATAATACCACCATAAAGCTGGGTACACACTGGATGTTTCCCATGTCCACCGATATACCCAACAATAACGTTGGTGCAGCGGGAAAACTATATAGTACATACACACTGATTCAGACCTGTTAGCAAGGTTGCAAATTTTGCAGGTGGACAAAACCATGCTGTACTGCAGATGGGGCAGATGTAACATGTGCATAGAGAGTTAAGCTTTGTCTTAGTGTAGTTAGTAATAGTCAGTGACTATCCTGAACAACAAATGATTTGCAGAATCCTTACAGAGATCCTTCGTGTGGTCGCATACCCATTGCAAATGTGCAAAAAAGCCAGCACAGACTGTGTGGAAGCGTCTGACACCTGACAGCAAATCTACGATCACAGTCACTGGTTCTACATTCAGGATACCATTCATCAACTAGAACTAGGCACTGTCGCCCTAGGCAATGAACTTTAATAGCCTGTAATTAAAATTGGCAATTTATTCATATACTAATTAATCTAGTCCTAAAAGTTACTTTGTGGAGTAATTTCATACATTTATAATACATTGCTGCTACTTAGGTATACTGTTTGAACTCAGAAGAACAGTATAATAGAACTCATAGAGGGAGAGTCATACAGGCGTGCATTTGCAGGTAATACTAGTCCCTTTCTTTGAAAGAATTAAAGGGCAAGATAAGGTAATAGCAATAGGAGGCAGAATTGAGTGAGTGAGAGAGAGAGAGAGAGAGAGAGAGAGAGAGAGAGAGAGAGAGAGAGATGTATAGATGTATAGATGTATATACAGTATGTAAAATAATTTACAAACTTTATTTCCATTCTTTGATTTACTTTGACCTATGATTAAATCCTTACCATGAATTGATTTGAGTGAAATGCTTATAACATCGATGGTGTTGATGTTAAGGAGATATGATGGTCAATAATATCAGTAATACCAGTCCCTTAATAATATAGTCATAATAAACATAAATATTTGCAGGCATTATGGCAATTTAATTAATATCCCAGGCTCACATCAAATTATATATACATCAATAGAAAAATAATCTAAAAAAAATGAATAATAATAATAAAAAAATAAAATAATAAAAATAAAAAATGTAAAATAAATTCATAATGACATAATATATTGTTTCTGGGTATCTAGCATGCACCCCACCCGGATTTCTTTTTCATCTTTTTTTCCCTTTTCAAATGTGTTATATCTCAGGGTGCACCACTGACCATCACATCTAAAACCCAAGGGTTAATATTGATACGTGATGTTAAGTAGAGGAATTCTCTTTAACAATAGTCAGTTTTGATCCTAAGAATATAATTTTAGTTTACCATCACTTGCTGATTACTTAGTGCGGTTCCCCTAAACTATATTTCTCTATCTTATTCATATACACATATTCAAAATTTAATATACTCAGGTTATAAACACCCAAAGTGACATATTTTATATAGTAAAGCTCAGTGACGTGCGGTGGTGGCTGTGAATGGAGAGGCACTGTCACAGCCATCACCGCACGCCACCCCCCCCCCCCTCCAGGCCCTCGTGAATGGCTGCAGCCGACACCTGCTGCCCCCCTTCCAGCAGCCGGCCAGCAAACTTTACCCGCCGCCATCTCCGTCCTCGCCGCCAACCCCTCATCCCGCACCTGGCCGCCGATGACACCAGCGCCATTCCCCGCCGCCACCTCTGTCCCCCTTCATAAAGTTGTACTTACTAGGCAGGGGAGAGGGACACATCACGCGGCAGGGAACCGGGACTCGGGAGCCAGGGCACAGGGGAGGGGGGAACAGAAGTGACACTGTCACGCTTAAATGACAGGGGCTGCTGTGATTGGACAGCAGCTGGATCTGCTGTCCAATCACAGCAGCCCTTGTCAATTAGGCACTTCTAGAAGTGCCGCTTTTGGCATTATTTTTAATGGCCTTTTTAAATAAGGTTAAATAATTAAATGTAAAATAATCTAAAGAAAATACTTATGACACAGAATATGTGTCTTAGGTATATTCTTTGTATTATTTTAAAACAAAATGACAGGGGAAGCACTGCCTCCCCTGCCTCCCCTGACTGCACGTCCCTGGTAAAGCTCTGACGCAACTTATTATGCAATTTGTTCTATAAATAAAGTCAATATTGGGCAATATTTACTGCATCATGTTCAGTATGATTTTACAAGATGTGTTTTGCAATATACTCTTGAAGATGAGAAGGAAAAACTCTGAGACAGACTCACAATTGCAGCAGATTAATAATTCACTATTCATTATTGATTTTCAAATGTTGTGTATGACTGGCACCTGACTGCTGACATCATACATTCTAACAGGAAATTAATTAAGATATTTTGGGAAAATCCACTTTATCATTTTGTACCTTTATATTAACTCAGGTTATCTTTATTTTTGTAACAAGGAAAAGGAAAGAATGTCGCTGTGCGGTGCACAGAGAAATGGTTAATTTAAATTTTAACTTTTATTACATATGTTTAAAATAGTAGCGAAGTATAGACACATACATTACAAAACATGGAACATAAATGTGATTTAAAAAGGATAGTATATCCTAATCGATGTGACTACAATACTGTATCCCAGTTGACAAAATTTATTGTAAGTGTGTCTGTCTCCACGTATCTGAGAATAAATTCTGTTGTTGGAGACTGACTTATTGTCCAGCTTTGCCGTGCACTTAATGAATACAGGTTACAAATACTGTAAAGCGTAAGAACCCGCTTGAAGGTCAGTGGCGGGTCCCGGGTCTGGGGTTGCGCTTCTCGTGCCTGTGCGTGGACGGTGTCTGATGTGAGCTGCCACTTTCACAGTCAGAACGCCGTGCCACCGCAGTCAATGGCACGGATTCGCAAACACCTCCCGCTGAGATGCATGGTGAGCCGCGTCGTCTCTGAGTAGTGCGCCGGAGGCTTAATGCCTGTCTGAGCGGTCAGGGGAGACAGTCCTGACGTCAATCACTGTGTCTCTGACCTAGCATGCCCAGTGGTGACTGGCGCGCGCTTGTTCGGTTCGGCTAGTTTCAGTTCACAGATTATTAAACATTGGTATGTGGGGAAAGAGAGTAGGGAGTCACAACAATAGCTGACAGTTCAGCGTACGCTTCGCTTATGGGAGCTTCATCAGGACCCACCTGGTCTGTATCAGTAAGCCCCTTATGTACCTGGTTTCTCCAGGTACATAGAGAGAAACTAGGCACATAAGGGGCTTACTGGTACAGACCAGGTGGGTCCTGATGAAGCTCCCATAAGCAAAGCGTACGCTGACCCGTCAGCTATTGTTGTGACTCCCTACTCCCTTTCCCCACATACCAATGTTTAATAATCTGTGAACTCTAACCAGCCGCCACTGGGCACGCTAGGTCAGAGACACAGTGTTTGACGTCAGCACTGTCTCCCCTGACTGCTCAGATGGGCATTAAGCCTCTGGCGCACTACTCAGAGACGCCGCGGCTCACCACGCATCTCAGCGGGAGGTGTTTGCGAATCCGTGTCATTGACAGGGATGGTACGGCGTTCTGACTGTGAAAGTGGCAGCTCACATCAGACACCGTCCACGCACAGGCACGAAAAGCGCAACCCCAGACCCGGGACCCGCCACTGACCTTCAAGTGGGTTCTTACGCATTACAGTATTTGTAACCTGTATTCATTACGTGCACGGCAAAGCTGGACAATAAGTCAGTCTCCAACAACAGAATTTATTCTCAGATACGTGGAAACAGACACACTTACAATAAATTTTGTCAACTGGGATACAGTATTGTAGTCACATCGATTAGGATATATTATCCTTTTTAAATCACATTTATGTTCCATGTTTTGTAATGTATGTGTCTATACTTTGCTACTATTTTAAACATATGTAATAAAAGTTACATTTTAAATTAACCATTTCGGTACTTATGTAGTATCTGGGCTGCCGATTTTTTGATTGTATGCCTTAAGTTAAGGCATACAATCAGATGCGATGCGATGCGATATCGCATCGCATCGCATACGATGCGATGCGATGCGATGCGATGACCCGATTTTTCCATAGGATTCAATGTTAAAATGGACTGAGTCCATTTTAACATGAAATTCAATGGGAAAAAGGGGTCCTTTTCATACCCCTACTATCCAAGTGGGCATGGAGTTGGATATAAACCTGTGGCGAGCGTAGCGAGCCACCGAGCCCGAAGCGTGGCGAGCGAAGCGAGCCCCGCGAGGGGACGGTATTCTGTGTCCCCTCGCGGGGCTCGCTACGCTCGCCACGCTTCGGGCTCGGTGGCTCGCTACGCTCGCCACAGGTTTATATCCGACTCCATGCCCACTTGGATAGTAGGGGTATGAAAAGGACCCCTTTTTCCCATTGAATTCCATGTTAAAATGGACTCAGTCCATTTTAACATTGAATCCTATGGAAAAATCGGGTCCATCGCATCGCATCGCATCGCATCGCATGCGATTTGGTCGGGTGCGATGCGATGCGATGGACCCGATTTCAAAATCGGCAGCCCAGTTACTACATAAGTACCACCATTTCTCTGTGCACCACACAGCGACATTCTTTCCTTTTCCTTGTTACTATATCAATTTGTGTCCAGTGGTAGCACATCCTCCGCCTTTTTTCATATATATAATAAAGAAACAAGTATAGGAGGGAAAACTAATGTACATTTGTCATACCTATTCCTTTGCGACTGTTCCAACCCTTCCCCGAATTTCCCCCAAGCTTATCTTTATTTTTGGGTGTGATTCAAAAGTAATTTAGAAAAAGATAGATAATAATTATTATTTTATTTATATACTTTCTCCAGTAGGACTCCTATCACTTAACAGATAGAATAAATGCAATACAAGTGACAATGAGCAGTGGCGGATTCAGGGGGGGGGCACCCGGGCACGTGTAGCTGAGGACCAGGGCTTTCCAATGAGCCCAGCCCTGTGTCTCTAGCCCCCCGGGAACCAGAGATATCGCCTGGCAAAGCTGTAACGTTTTTTCGACATAGTAATATGGGACCCGTCAATTCCGACCCCCACCCGGTTCCGACGGCTGCCAGTTCCCTCCCTGGCATCACAGTAGCTTGTGGTTGATCTTATTCAATTCCAAATCGCTGGGCCTTCAATATGATACCAGGCTGGTCCATATCGGTCAATCGGTTCCAGAGATATTACGTGTAAACTAATTTTTTTATTTTTGAAATGTAATTTCATGGCTGTTCATGTTCTTTGAGGGCAGATTAAGGGCCCCATACATCAGCAATTAATTGTGACAATTTTCAGATATGGAGATGATTGCCACAATTAATTTTAGATGTGTGGGCTCCCCCTTTTGGCAATCCCAATCAAAATCGCCAATCGATTGCTTAATCAGGTTTTTAAACATGTTTAATAATCTGGTATTATTTGCAGATCTTTTTTATATGTGTGGGCATTCCCAATTCTTCGTCTTCATCTATTTACATTATGAACAGCTGAAATGACAATCGATTGGGGCAATTTCCAGATATGAAGATGCAATCTTTAGATGGAAAAATCTGCCGATCACTGAAATAAATCTGTAATGTGTGGGCAAAGTCAGATAGATTGTAAAATCCATTTATCTGGCCAAAAAATCCCTATATCTGGAAATCCATAAATTGTGATTGCTGATGTATGGGGCCCATTACTCTGGAACCAAACATTCCAGTTTCACTGGACCAAAATCATTCAAAGCCCACTCAAAAGTTCTTCAATATGATACTTGTCTCATGTAAATGGATCAGTTGGTTCCAAAGATATAGCCGGTTAAATAAGATAACTGGTTAAAGAGGGGAGGGGGGTGGTTTTCTCTCCCTCTCACACCAGAAAATGCAGGGACTAGGCTGGTGTAAAAGGGGCCAACCCGGGAATGCATTTTCTGGTGTGAAAGGGGTATTATTTCAAATAGCCGGGACCTGCAGTGCTCTGAATACAGCCAGGCTCTGCCACTGTCAGTGGCTATCACTTCTGCCTGGCGGCTGTCCCCCATTTACCGCGAGCATGTATTCCCCTTGGCAATGAGCATGTAATCCCACATGGCAATGAGCATGGAACCTCTGGCAATGAGCATGGAACCCTTGGCAATGAGCATGTAGATAAGCAGCACTTATGTAGCATAATTTTTAATAGGCATTATGGTGTTTGACATAATACATAATGGACATAATGGCGTGTAACTTAACATGTAATGGACAATGAGTGTAAATGTTTAATGCGCGCCTTTGGTGAACAATGTTCCTGTTTATGAAACGCATTGTGAATTTTGGCTTAATCTGTGTGGCATTATGTGAATTTTGGCTCAATCCGTGTGGCATTATGTGAATTTTGTCACAATCCGTGCAGCATTATGTGAATTTTGGCTCAATCCGTGTGGCTTGATGTGAATTTTGACTCAATCCGTGTGGCATTATGTGAATTTTGGCTCATTCCATTTGGCATCATGTGTAAGGGGCAAGTATAATGGGGTCTAGTATTTTGTTGCATAATGTGTAGAAGTTGTATATGGTGTTGTACACTACACTCAAGGACATGCCCCCCCTGTTGAGTGGCCACACCCCATTTTCCGGAAGTGCGCCTTTGGCGCACGCACAACTACATCCTTCACTTTTGTCTCCATGGTGGGCCTGCATACTTTAAATTCCAGGGCCTATTTTTAATCCCATTCCCACCCTCTCTCTGCCGCTCTCTTAGCATGTACACTGGCACCACTAACACCGCCCCTCCCCCACCTAAACCCTCTTTTATCATGGTGCCCCCCCCCCCCCCCCGTCATTTTATCCTGGATCCGCCCCTGACAATGAGGTACAGAAAATCTTTTCATAAATGATACTTAAGGGTATTACAGAAATGCTTGAGTAAATAGGAAAGTCCTGAGGTTTTTTTTAAGGATTAAGGAAGAGTGGGAGCCTCTCGAACTGTGCTGGGGAGTGAGTTCCATAGAGTTGGAGCCGCATTGCTAAAAACTCGAGCTCCTGATGAATTATGGGAGATTCTAGGTACTGCTAGATAGGCAATAGGTCAACCCCAAATGGTCAATATCACAAAAGTCAACATGGTCAAAAAAGTGCCATAACGAGAGGGGGCTAGGGGGTCATGTACCCTGACAGCTGGAGTAGGGGGGTGTGAAATTGACAGGCTGTGTGCTATTGCGGGTGTAGATCATATTGTCGACCCAACTTAGGTCAACAGTCATTAGGGCGACACCATTGGGTCGACAGGCAACTAGGTTGACAGGGTTCCAGGTCAACATGGGTGAAGGTCGACAGGTGTCTAGGTCGACATGGGACAATGTCGACAAATGTGTTAGGTTGACAGGTCGTGAGGTCGACATGGTTTTTTCACAGTTTTTTTTACCCGAATGTCGACACAGTCGACATGGACACATTTCGAAGTCAACCGCAGCCCCTCGCATCGCTCGGGATGCTTCGCTGTGCTCGGCACACTATTTTATTCTCCCACCATGCCCTAGTGGATGGTAGGGCATAAAATACCGCCTGTCGGCACATGTCGGCTCAAAAACAGTAAAAAAAACATGTCGACCTCGCGACCTGTCGATCTAACAAATTTAAAAACCAAGTCTTTTCAAAGTCATCAGCGCTTCCCGCCGCCAGGCAGATAGCGCTAGGAGATGGAGTGAGAGAAGGCTGCCGCTACACCAGTCCCTGGACCCCTGGACGCTGCCTACCCCTGCTGGCTGCACACAGGTATGTTGGCAGCGGGGGTCCAGGGACTGGTGTAGCGGCAGCTTTCACATACACAGCCGCTCGCTATTTGCCTGGCGGCTTTCACATACACAGCCCTCGCTATTTGCCTGGTGGCGGGAAGCGCTGATGATTTTGAAAAGACTTCCCGGACGCTGATTGGCTGAATTCAGCCAATCAGAGTCCGGCAAGTCTTTTCAAAATCTGCTTCCCGCCCCTCGCCCGGTAGCGCTAGGAGCCGGAGTTAACCTTCTCCAGTCCCCGGACCCCCGCTGCCTGTCCCCAAGGCAGTAATTTGGTGTTTTGGGGGGTGGGTGCGACCAAATGGCTGCTGCCTAGTTTCGGCCCTGCATTCGGGTACTATTTTATTCTACCACCACGCCCTAGTGGATGGTAGGGCATGAAATACCACCTGTTGGGCACATGTTGGCTCAAAAATCAGGGAAAAACCCCATGTCGACATTTTCACTGTCGACCTAGCCCATGTCGACCTAATGCTTGTGATGACCTAATGTCATGTCAACCTAGACCCATGTCGACCTAGACCCATTTCAACCTAAACCCATGTCGACCTTGTTGCCTGTCGACCTAGTGGTGTCAACCCAATGTTTGTCGACCTAGTTGCTGTAGACCTAATGACCGTATCCCATTTGAAGTGGGAGGTAAGAAGGGCGCAGGGCTGGTCCCAGAGGAGAGGCCACACACAGTAACCTGTCACACAGTTTAGGAGTTGGAGCTGGGTGTAGGGGAATAGGGCACTAGAGGCAGGTGGAGAAGGAGCAGGTGGAGAAGGGCTGTGGGGAGCCAGAAAGGGTATTATCTCTGTGCTTACACTGCTGGCGCTAACTGTAGATGGTGGACGCCCTGTGTCCAATGAACCAGTACTTTGACTAATGCTTCTCAAATGTTCTGAGCGGGGTGAGCTTTCCCCCATTCCAACACCTATGCCTGTAATTAAACTTGACCATTTATCATGTACACATTTTCAGCATTTAATATACGTAAGTTATAGTACATTAAGTTTTATATAGTAAAGTTCGGTACTTGTTTCCTAGCACGGCGCCCGTCACAGGTGATCGCATACCTTAACTTAAGGTATGAGATGGATGCGACCGACGCGATTTCAGGGCTATTTTTAGTCTTTTCCCCAACAATTAAAAAATCGCGTCCATCGGGTCCATCGCATGCCTTAAGTTACATAGGCACCGATTTTACATAGGCACCTATGTTAAATGGGCCAATGGACCCGATTTTTCATTGTATACCCACCCTTATGGGTATTTTACATGTGAAATCGCCCCCCCCCCCCCCCCCCCATTGTTAATGCCACCCCACGATGAACGGCAACCCGAAGCGCGGCGAGCGCAGCGAGCCCACGAGGGGCGGCGGAACGCGTCCTCCGACCTTTTCATACCCCCTCTATCCACGTCGGCGTGGAGTTGATTTTATATAGTGTGGCGAGCACTGTGAAGTAATGTGCGTCCCCTCGCCACACTTCGGGTTGGCGTTCATCGTGGGGTGGCGTTAACAATGGGGGGGCATTTGACCCATCAGGGTGGGTATACAATGAAAATTGGGGTCTGGGGGGTATTTAACATTGGGCCCAATGTAAAATAGGGTCTCAGGGACCATTTTACATGTTTTTAGATGTAAAAATCGCATCGACCGCGTCGATCGCATCGCATGCGATTTGGTTGCATGCGATGCGATCGACGCAATTTTTGTGGGCCCGATGGAGACAATTAAAATCGCAGGCACCGTGCTAGGAAACAAGTACCTAAAGTTCTTTTAAGACTTATATAATTTATTCTACAAACTACAGTCATTATCCTAAACAGGATTCGCTGCACACCGCGATTATGTTCATTGAATACTGCCCATTGAGTCACGCTGGATCTTCCACAACTATGGAGGGGGCTTCAATGGCAAACATTACTGCACCTGTGGAGTCTGGATCATTATAGTATAACTATAAAGGGTTCTTTCATGCAGCCATGATGGGAATTGCCAATGCTAGTTATGAATTCATACTGTATTTGTTGCCATTGGCAAAAATGGATGAGCCTTTGATAGTGGGTCAGGGAGACCATATTCTTTGAGAGAGTGCAGATATGGGTATTAATTAAGGGTGTGGGGGCAGGGGATATGGTCACTAGGTCACCAAGAATTAGGTCGACAAGCATTAGGTCAACCACTGAAGGTCGACATGACTGAAGGTCGACATGGGGTTAGGTCACAAGGGTCATTAGGTTAACACAAGCAATAAGTCGACATAGGTAAGGTCAACAGTCAAAAGGTCGAAATGGGGTTTTTCACCTTTTTTTTGAGCCGACATGTGCGACAGGCGGTATTTCATGTCCTACATGGTAGAGAACCATGTGAGGGGACGCGGTGCACTTTTTTTTGTGTCCATGTCGACTTGTCGACCTTTTGACTGTCGACCTTCCCCATGTCGACATAATGATTGTGTCAACCTAATGACCCATCGACCCTTCAGTCATGTCGACCTTCAGTGGTCGACCTATTGCTTGGAGACCTAATGTATGTCTATCCAATGATCCCATTCTGGGGGCAGTGCTGCGGCAAGAAGATGCAATAAAATAAACGGTTTATAATTATGACCATGAAATCTACATTAGTTAAAAAATATATATATTTAAATATATTGTGTCCATAAATTATATATTCTAATGTTAGGGATTATTCAGACCTGATCGCACAGTTGTGAAATCACAGCACAAGCATTTACGACAGATATGCAAGTTGATTGACAGGAAGCTGGCATTTGTGGGTGGTAACCGTCCGATTTCTGGGAGTGTCTAGCTTGCTTTCGCAAGCCGTGGTAAGCAATATGCAGACATGCACGGGGCAGACTTTCACTCAGACTGGGCAGCGGCTATCTAATTGCAGAGCGTTTGTAGAGTGCTGATAAATTGCGCCACGGCGATCAGGTCTGAATATTCTCCATTGGTGGGTAGTGGTACTATGGGAAAAACACTGGGTGGCATGCTTATAGATTGGTGGTCAGGGGTGAGGAAAAAAAGGTGGTATAGTGTAATGGCGCTGAAACTTTTATCATCTGCGAGAGGGAAAAATATGGGAATACTTAGCTGTTGGAGACCAGTGTTCTTAAATCTTTTGGACTGTATTCTGTGTGTTTTCTCAGATCTCTCAGAGGTGTGGATATATAAAAAGGGGCATTACTGGATTGATTGAGCAGCTCTCACATTGGTATTTGGCTGTTTGTACACTAAGGATCAAAAATGATAGGATCCTACCTTTCCTCCAGGGTTCTGTGATAAAAAGGGTCCCTCCTGAAGTCCCCTCTGTCCAAAGCATTTGAGAATCTGTGTTCTCTTTATCATGCCTTGTTGCTATGGGCAACCAATCAGAATCTACTTCTTATTTATTTAGCAACTTCTAGAAGGTAATAGATAGTGGGTGGCATGCACTAAGATTCGTGCTGAGTTCATGTTGTTTACGCTTGTTTTCTGCCAAATTAGCACGTCATTATTGTTTTGTCTTTCTCCATATTCTCTAAAAACTTGTTTACCACATTCTCTTTGCGGTATTGGCCCCAGCCATTATCTCCATCTTTTTTTTCCGTACAGCGTATGCACCCGCTATGATTTTTTTCAGTCATGCGCAGTAGGACGTCAATAGCAGCTGCCTGCCTATGCAAGTGGTGCCTCACACCTCCCTTCTCATCTCTTCTACCCCCTATAAGCTGTTGCCTCACACCTCCCTGCACACCATCTTCAACCCCCTAAAATGTGGTGCCTCACACCTCCCTTCTCACCCCCTTTCAGCTCCTACTGCTCTGGCCCCGGCTCAAGGATGCTCTGGATCTTGCTGCATCCTCCCTGCGGCACCAGCTGCTGCTCTACTCGTACACTGGTCAAGGTGTAGCCGGGATTTCTCCCCTCAGACAATAAAGGCAGTCAGAGTAGGAGGAGGAGGTGCAGATGCATACATAGGTTAAAACCCCCCATATACAATTTATCCACAAATCTACTCACCCATTCCTACACATCAATCCAAGTCCATCATCCTTTCCTATACATCATCTATCCGTGCCCATCATCTTTTCCTATATATTTATCATTGTAAATCTCTCATGATAAATCGCCCCTAAACGGCTCATATACCACTGACCATGACAGAAAAATCGCCAGCTGGAGGTGGTGAATGTTATTTGCCTGAATAGATACTAGGCGAGTGTTTGAGCATATGAAAAAGGCGGTAAGCCAGTGAAGTCCTATGAGGAGACGTGCACTCGATGATAAAAAGAAGAATGCAGAAGTACAGGGAAAGCTCTTCCAAAAGAGAATGACAGAACATAACAGAAGCGGCTAACGGCAGTGGAAACAAGTCTGCAATGTGCCGGTAAGCTTTGGAGCATCCTGCCCAGTATCTGATTGGTTGCCCATAGCAACATCCCATGTGAAATAGAACTCCCATCTTAGAAAATTCCCCCCACAGTATCAGGGAGATAGCGAAACAAGGGAGTTATTCAGACCTAATCACACAGCTTTATTTGGGGTCCCCACTCCCCCAGAGAGCCCAGCCAGGAGACTGACCAGCCACAGGTTAATGCTTTGGCCACGGCCCACAGGACATGACCTACTCTTTTTGTTCCCCATATTTTTGGGACCAGGACCAGTCAAAGAGCCCAGTGCTGGTTTTTGAAATACAGGGTGTTCCCAATCATTCTGTCCCCCGTATTTTGGAAACCAGGACTGGCTCAAAGAGTCCAGGGCTGGTTATTCTCCTGAGGGAGGACTCAACGTCTTTTTATTTTAAAGATTTAAATTTTCACATTTTTACACAGAGAAGCATTGTGCAATGCTACAGGGTCATCTGTGCTTGGCTATCAGAGAACTCTGCAGCCAAATACGAATTACTCCACTATCGGCATATACAGCCAGAGGGACTGAGGGCATGGCTACAGGCTGACAGAGCCTCTGGGCCATGCCGGCACAGCGTCAAAACGGTGGCGTAGCTCTGCGAGATGATGCAAATATAGGCCACGCCCCCTAATTTCAGGGTGCGAGTAAGTGTCCTTCTTCACTGTACATTGCAGTTGGGAGGTATGCCTTTTACACTGCCAAAAATATCCCCGGTAATGCAACCCGGCATATTGTGCAGTGCAAAAGCTACTAGTTGAAATTAGCGACCCGGAATTTTAACACCGGTAGCGAGCAGGGTTGCTCATGTATTAAACCCAGCTAGCATTGACAGGTAACCACAGTTGATACGGGATACGGTCACTAGGTCACCAAGCATTAGGTCGACAAGCATTAGGTTAACCACTGAAGGTCGACATGCATGAAGGTAAACATGACTGAAGGTCGAGATGCATGAAGGTTGCATCCTTGTGGCCACGCCCCCCGCTGTGCAATGCCGGTATTTCAGGCATTGCACGGTCGGGGGGCTACAATGACGCGATATGCATCATTTGCTCCCACGGATCGCGGGAGAAGACCAGCATTCAGGGAGGCTTGCCCCCCCCCCCCGATTTCCGGGTAGAGGAGTTTCCAGAGGGGTCCAGAACAAGTATCGACAATTTTTCTTAAAATTTGGATTTTAGGTTTTATTGGACTAGCTTTGAAGGTGCTAAAAAAAAAACTTGCACCCAACTGGATATAAAAAAATCTTGCATTTGTGGGAAACCTCCACTGGCGCAAGATTTTTGGAAAACTCACATCTATTTGCTGGGGCACTTGCTTGTGCCAACCCCTGGCGGAAAGTTGCCAGACAGTCCCCAAGAGTCAGCCCTGTGCTTTGCGAATGAATCCAAAAGATGTTGGTACAAGATAAAATCTATAAAGAATTCTATCAATCCTGTGAGGTAAAACAAATACACACAGACACGCACACAGTGCACTATGCTCCTGTGCTCAAAGGGAATTTTCTGCGTATCAGAAAAACATTCTTTATAGCTTATGTGATTGGCTATAGATAACGATTGTTGTAACCTCACTTCCTGTTATTATTTTATATTTGTAAACACTGCAGGACATAAAAAACCTAATTGCTTTTAAAATGCCTTAGATCTTATGTCATCCTTGTAGTGGTGACGTGTTACCAATAGCATCCTCTGAGGTTTCTGTCTTTTACTTCCTAGAAAATTCCCAGCACAGTAGCTGAACCTGTTTCCTGGGTGGAAGCTGGTTATGTTCCGCCCCCATATACTGGTTCTGCACCAGAATATAAGGGGGCATATATTTGGTCTTTCACATAAATATCCTCTCAGCGAACTAAGAAATAGCCGCCACCGAAGAAAACAGTTCACATCATCAGTTCACATCATTTTAAAGCAGTTATTTTCAAGATGCTTTCTACAGCTGCTAAAGTAAGTACTGTTTTCCAAGATGCCATGGTCAAACATTTGGTAGATTAGACACAATATGAGTGAATATGTTCAAACTTCTAAGAAGGGTTGAGTATCCCTTCTAGACGGCAGCAAGGACAAACTGTTGGTTTCCTGCGCTTAGTTATATACTCTTGTCTTGTTCTGGTAAATTAAATGCTAACCAGTTTTGACTTTTTGAGAAAATATGCAAATTGTAATTTTATTTTTATTTATTTTATTTACTGTTTTTTTATTTATATTATATTATTTACTGTTGTATTATGTATAATTTAAGAATATTAACTTTGTATGTATACAAAATATTTGCATTATTCCAAAATTTCCAACATGATATATTTCCATACAGTAATTCAGTATTCTGCACCCAGGGGATTGATGTTACAAAATCATTTTTATGAACTACTGTAAACCAAAGAATTTTAAAATATGTGCATAAGGGCACTGATATAAGACTGAATTTGGGCATGAAACTGTGCGGCTGTATTTGCATTTGGAAATGTTTTACATGAGAAAAACACTATAAATTAAGAGAAAATGCAAACTGACAAAAAAAAACAAAAGCTATAAGATAATTTCACCCTAATATATTTTGTAAATATGTATAATGTTGCCTAAATATGTGTAGTATTGTATATGAACAAAACTTCAAATATCTGTTTAAATAGCATGAAATAAAGAGGCAATTTAAAATAGCAAAACATGTATTATCTATAGCAGGCATTCCCAACCACGGTCCTCAAGGCACACCAACAGTACAGGTTTTAATGGGCCTTATTTTAGTTCACTCTTTCTGACAAAATCCTTCTTAGATGGGCAAAACCATGTGCACTGCAGGGGGGGCAGATGTAACTTGTGCAGATATAATTAGATTTGGGTGGGGATTTACTTCAAAGTGAGATCTATATTGCAGTGTAAAAATAAAGCAGCCAGTATTTTCCCTTCACAGAAACAAAATAACTCACCCAAATCTAATTCTCTCTGCACATGTTACATCTGCCCCCCTGCAGTGCACATGGTTTTGTCCATCTAAGAAGGATTTTGTCAGAAAGAGTGAACCAGAATAAGGCCCAATGATATCCAGGCTTGAGCACAGGTGACTTCATTAGTACCTGAGTGATTCTGATTAATCCATCTGTGCTGAAGCCTGGATATCACTAAAACCTGCTCTGTTGGTGTGCCTTGAGGACCGTGGTTGGGAATGCCTGATCTATAGTATTATGTTTATGCTGTGGACTATAGCAAGTCTTCTAAAGAAAACTAACTGTGCCATTAGAACTGTACACATTAAATGTATTAAATCAGCATTCTCTAAATAAAACTACTAAACAAAGTTCAGTTCATACACATGTTGTGAAGGAGAGAGGCCTCTGGTGTATGTGACAAGTAGTACAACTTGATAATGTATCATGGGATATGGTTACAGTGATCGGAACCAGGAGAAGACCATGCATTGATTAAACTAGTACAGCTGTGGATTTCACAGCACATACTGTATAATACAGGGGTCCTCAAACTATTTTTCTCTGGGACCCCATGAGACAATAAAAATAATTACAGGACCCCAGCAAGTGACTGCAGAAGGCCGTCACATCACATGTGTAGGCAGCAGACCGCACATACATGGCAGCATTGTGGGGGCACAAAATGATGGGAGGAGTCTAACATAACAGACAATTCAACAGATTTATCAGACTCCTTGAATCACTGACTGAGGTTAGAAAAGTCATCCGCCTGATGGTCAGCAACATGGAGTCGTGGTCCCGTGCTGAGAAGGTCGAGACCCACTTTGGGGTCAGAACTCACAGTTTGAGCACCGCTGGTATAATACATTCATTTACGGCATATTTACATATTCGTTAAAATTATTAATGTAATCATCACAGATATTATGTATATTACAATAAGTAATAAATTTACATATAAAATTTATATCATTCTTAGAATACAAAGAACCTTCACCAGCTATCAAGGCACATTCACAAGCAGACTGCAAAAGGTAATTATCTTAAAATATCTTTTTTAATGTCTCCACTGTAATAATTCTGGCTTTGAAGTTAAATTGGTGAGTTTTGTACTGCAATCATGTTATTAATACAATATTGGTGTCACATCTTTTGTAACAATGAAACATTAATATTTGGGCTGTTACCCTACTGTATAATTACTATAAAGTTCTTGTATTTAATGAAAACAGGGTAGATACTATTTTGAAGTGTTCAAGTCAGACAGATAACACAGAAGGTTTCAGGAGATTACAAATGGTACAATTTGATCGTAAAAGAAATGTCAATCAGTAAAGTCACAAGAAATGTTAATGTGCTGTGTCTCTTATCAGTGGCTGTGGGAAACCAGTTAGATGAATCCGTCACCAACACTTTTGCCTCATTCATCCATGAGATCCGTCCAGATCACCTGTCTGCTATTGTGCGGCACAGAAGCAAGCGCATGATCCTGGACAGCATTGGGGTCGGACTGGTCGGCAGCACAACTCATGTCGTCAATATCGTGGTGAAATACTGCCAGGTAATACATGGGGATGATCTGTGATATTCTACTGTACAGTATGTCATCATTTGTTTACAGAACTATGGACTGAAAGATAAAACTTATATCTGAGTACATCCCTATTAGTATCACCTGCTTATGTGATCTGTGATATACTGTATATTATTGTCTAGGTGGTGGGATGAAGTTATATAACTATGGGCTAGACAAGAAAATCTTGTCTATGAATACACTTACTATTAGCACCTTTTCTCTGGTTATTCTACACATTCGGAATTATTATTTGCAGCTTTTCATAGAGACACTCATTTTATATACATCCCAGATCTGACATCACTATTTTATTTATTTATTATTTATTAACAGTTTCTTATATAGCGCAGCATATTCCATTGCGCTTTACAAAGGGGACAGTGATACAACAAAACAGGGTATTTACAGACAGTCAAAATGTAGGAGGGCCCTGCTCGCAAGCTTACAATCTATCACTAACAATAAACGAGGAATATAAGTGACTTACAAAGAATTCAATATAACGTTAAAGCCCTTTCTCTGAGCACCATAAGATCTGTATCTAATATTCATTATTCATTTGGTTTTTCACAATTATTTTAAATGTCAAAATAATTTTGCTTTCTTGTTTCAGGACCTGTATTTTTCAACATCTGGAAATTCTGCCCTTTGTTCTGTCTATGGGCAAAAAGGTTTAAAGCTCTCCCCAACCCTGGCTGCGTATGCCAATGGAGTAGCTGTAAGTAGCCTTTACTATAAATAAGAGTAATACCGTAATGATTCTAAAGCTGCAAAGTGAATCTAATCATCTCACATTCACCTTAGGCTCACTCCATGGACTTTGATGACACGTGGCACCCTGCCACACACCCTTCTGGTGCCGTGCTTCCTGCCATTCTGGCACTGTCACAGATACTTGCGCAAGGCAGAAAGATCAGTGGGGAGGAACTGCTGACAGCTTTCAATGTGGGGATTGAAATACAAGGAAGACTTATGGGTTTCTCCAGTGAAGCAAAGAGCATTCCCAAAAAGTGAGTACTGTAGTTCCGGTGGCTGATGAAATATTCCTCCCATAATGGTACAAATATTGTGTACTAGGGCACAGAGCTACATATTTATTAGAAAAATGTACACGTCATTTATTAAGCATGAATGCATATATATATATATATATATAGAGAGAGAGGGAAAACTTTTCCAGACATCACTGTGGATATAAAGTTTCCTCTACCTTTGTACGGAGCAGAGCATTATAGCAAGTGGTGCCAAGCGGGTGGTGGCAGATACTATTTGCCTGGAGCTGGCCAGTTGAATGGGACCAACAGGGGCCTTGGTATTGCTTCCCTGTTGCAGAGAGAAACACATTTTAGGCAGGGGGAGGGAGAACAGACTGCTGCTGCAGCAGCCTCTCTCCTTAGCCCAGCACACACTACCTACCGTGTGCTGGGCTGGGGAGAGAGGAAGCTGCAGCAGCAATCACACCTGCACATCCAATTGGATATCGGTGTCCCGTCCCTTCCCCCCGCCACACGTAAGATATAGTAACATATCATTTTTTATAATATTTCATTATTTAAGGAGGTGGTCTGGTCAAACGTCCCCACATTGGCCTCCTTGTTCTGGGGCCCAGCACAGCTGTTGGTGTCCCTGATTATAGCAATTCATCCTACTCAAGAAATATTAGTCTGTAGAGCTTGGAAACTATACGACATGAGCATGTAAAGAATACTCTAAATGTTATCATAAAAGATAATGTGTACATGTTATTGTTATACAAATAATGTATTGATATTTTCTCCATACAGATTTCATCCACCATCCGTGGTTGGCACCATGGGAAGTGCTGCAGCATCAGCAAAACTTCTCTCATTGGACAAAGATCAATGCACTCATGCCCTGGCGATAGCAGCCTCACTCGCTGGTGCTCCTATGGCAAATGCTGCCACCCTGGCCAAGCCCCTGCATATTGGCAATGCCACAAGGTTAGGTCTGGAAGCTGCTATCCTGGCTGCTAAGGGAATGGAGGCCAATACTCTCATACTGGATGATGTGCCCGGCTGTGCTGGGTTTAGTGCATTTTATGGCGATTACCAGCCTAAGCCATTATCTCCACCAGGTAATCAGTATGAATTTCTCCTTGAGAAGCAAGACATTGCATTCAAGTCCTTTCCTGCACATCTAGGAATGCACTGGATCGCTGATGCTGCCGTCTCAGTTAGGAATAGATTTGTCCAACAATATGGCTCATTTGACCCATCCGCTATTCAGTCTATAGTTCTTAGAGTCCCAGTATCCAAATACATTAACAGGCCCTATCCAGACTCAGAGCACCAGGCCCGCCACTCTTTCCAGTTCAATGCCTGCTCCGCACTCCTGGATGGGGAAGTGAATGTCCGTTCCTTCCATGAAGACACCATGTTTCGTAAAGAACTCCAGAATCTCCTGAGCAAAGTGGTGGTGGAACATCCTCAAGATAATGAAGCCAACTTTGACAAGATGTATGCAGAGGTGGCTCTGCTGCTGAGAAATGGGGATCTGGTGACCGCGAAATGTGACACTTTTTATGGACATTGGAGAAAACCGCTGAGCAGAGAATCACTGCTTAAGAAATTCTCCTCCAATGCCAGACATGTCCTGCAGGAAGACCAGGTGCAAGGTGTAATACAGATAGTAGACAATCTAGAGAGTGTCAGAGACAGCTCCCTACTGCCATTGCTACTTCAGTAACTCATATAAGATTTACTCTTTCTCTGTTTACAGCAATTCTAAAGCAGGACTTTAGGATGGTATTTATTAATCAGTGTACTTGTATTTATGGCAGATCAATCTTTGTTATCAGATGCATGACACAAAAATGGTGCATTTTAAATAGCCATAATAAGTAAAACATCTCTCAAAAAAGTTATACGATATAATGAAATTACATAGCAGATTTAGAACAGAGTGATGTGTCTGGTGAGGTTTGGCAATTTATAAATGTCTTCAAACTCTATATAATATGGGTATAATAATGAGATCGAGGACCTACATTTCATAGTGAAGCATAGATCACATCATACCATACAGCGTCGCGTTAGTGGTTCAGTTATATAAATGTATTATGCTGCTTGAATATTTAAAACATTGATATGTACTATTAGGTCTAATTATTTCGTGACAACAAAAGAACATGAAGCACCTTGTGTCACATTTCTTACTGAACCTTAATGTATTAATGATGCCAATATAGTTTTGGCTTACTAAATGACTGAGTATATGATGAGAAATGGTGGATTTAATGTTTCTCCTTATCATTCACTGGCACCCTATGTATACTAATTGATTTTACTTCATAACACAGATATTTAATGAAACTGTGGTTTTTTTTTACAATCATTTAAATATAATTCAATTTTAGTGTAATTATAAGTGCCTTCATAGAAGTGTCCACATATAAAATATAATTGTTATATAGTTCAGAATATGAATTAAGAAAATACTGCTGGCTGTATTTACTATGATGCAAATACTTTATATGTTTTGTGCAATAAATTCTGTTTGATAAATAACATTGACCGTTTATGAATTGTCTTTATTAAAGTGAATAACTTATGATGTCAATTTTACTTTGTGTGTACAGTTTATTAGGGCTGTTATTACTGGTTTTGTTAATCACAACAGTTAATTATATCTTTGGGTCCATTCATGAAGTTTTGTGTTAAAGACTTTTTTTTCTTATTACTATAGATCACATTTGTTTGATGTGATCTATATCTTGGTTAATAGCAATTTATGTATACTTACCTTACTCACATATCCAAGCAGGGCTGGTGCTAGAGTTTCCTGCGCCCTCCTGCAAACTATATAACTGTGCCCTCCCTCCCCTATTTAATAAAGGGACAGTGCACACAAATAAATGGAGTGTTATCATAAGGAAGGAGCACAGCTGCACAATAGTACCACTAAATGAATTACACTATACAGTTGCACAATCTTATTCACATTACACCCCTTATAGTGCCCCTGATTCACAGTACACTACATAATAGTGTCCCTTATACACAAAGCCCACAGTAGTGCGCCTTATACACAATGCCCCTCCTACATAATGTCCACAGTAGTAATGCACCTTATACACATAATGCCAGTAGTAATGACATAAGGTGCAAAGAGAGCAGAAGAGGAATAAAAAAGGGGAAGTGTGAGAAGGGGAAATGTAAGAGGAACAGTGAGTTGTGAGGGGACCAAGGGAATGTATGGAGTATAGATATGATAGATGGGGTACAAGGAAAAAAAGATTGGAGGATGATGGAGCCAGATGGTGGGCAGAGAGAGGGTAGGGCAGTCAGATGCTGATCAGAGAGAGGAGGGTATAGATGCTGGGCAGACAGAGGGTGGGACAGCCATATTTGTGACCAAGAGAGGGGGAGGGGAAGCTATATGCTGGGCAGAGGGGGCAGATGGTGGGGAGACAGGTACATATACTGGACAGAGAGGGATAAGGAGAGGATGGGCAGGAAAAGGGGGACAGATGATGGGCAGAGAGGGGGGGGCAGATGATGGGCAGAGAGAGGGGGGAGAGATTAGGGGCAGGTAGAGGGGGACAGATACTGGGCGGGGGGACAGATGGTGGGCAGGGAGAGGGAGGCAGATGGTGGGGAGATGGGTGGACATATTATGGGCAGAGAGAGAAGTAGGACAGGTGATGGGCAGAGAGAGGGAGGACATATTTGGTCAGAGAGAGGGGGCATAGGCTGGGTAGAAAGAGGGGGGTATAAATGTGGGAAGAAGGTTATAGTTGCTGGGCAGAGGGGGCAGATAGTGGGGGGATAAGAACAGATGTTGGGCAGAGAGGGATGGGGGGACAGATGATGGGCAGGGAGGAATGGGTGAACATATAATAGGCAGGGAGGGGGGACATATGATGGTCAGGGAGGGGGGAGAAATGCTGGACAGAGAGAAGGCGGCCAGATAGTGATCAGGGATAGGGGGACTCATGATAGAGAGAGTGGACAGATGTTGGGCAGGAGGGACAGATGTTGGGCAGGAGAGAGCGGATATATGCTGGGCAGAGAGAGGAAGAGGACAGATGCTGGGTATAGAGAGGGATCAGATGCAGGGCAGAGAGAGAATAAGGAGGGCAAGCAGTGGTAAGGGTCCATGTATAGGGGTATATCCAGTCTCCAGATGGAGTTTGGCCAATCATTACAAAGCCTTGGCTAATCATTGGAGAGTGCATGGTTGGTTCCCATGATAAATATACATAGTAAATATTGCTAGTACATACAATGTACCAGATTACCAACACCAATGCACTGTAGAAAATACACCATAGACTGGTGCAGTTGGGCCCCCCAGACAGGGTTCCCCCTGTACCCATGTGGCCCAGTCCAACTCTGTCTGCGTTCATGTCAAATCATAAGTATTGCTTCTGAATAGATCATGGAACTACAATGGGACATCCTAGTATAGTCATAGTTTGGAGTAATAGTATTCTTCCTAATAGAATAGTGGTAGTTTCTAATACATCTACTTCTACTATTTACAGTATACTGTCATTTCATCATTTGTTTTGTTACAGGCATGCTGAATTGGAGGCCCTGCTCTGGTTGTCTGTAATTCGCATAAATCTGATGCAACTTTAAATGGTGTGACTGATGGTGGCATCTACAGATGCGCAAGACATGATTGTAGCTCCTGTAGATACTGCATACTTGCCTACTTTTGAAAATTAGTTTCAGGGAGATTTTAGCTGCTATTAGAATGTGCTGTTCCACTGAGAGGGTGTGTCATGTTTTGCCCAGAGGGCGTGTCTAACTTCACCTATGGGGGTACCTATTGCCACTAAGGGGTGTGTCCTGCAGTGGCAGAAGAAAACATTCCAGGTTTGATTCAGATGCGGATTTTGCTGGGTGTAGCACTGTACTAAGAGGGTAATTCTGGTTGATTCACAAGGATGCGAATTTGCAGCCTTGCGAGTTCACCAAACCTCACCCGGCAAAAGCCAGGCCACACCCCCCCCCCCCTCGCAGAGTGTGTTCACACGCAGGACCTGCAAATGGATGTTTAACAAACATCCATTCGCAGCCTGTGGGTGAACATCGAATGATGTGGAATGTGCATGCATATCTAAGTGACTCAGGTCACTTACATTTGCGTGCACCCTTGGGAGGAAGTGGAAGGGCAGCTGACATCTGACATCATGGGCGTTCCCATGGACAAAACTATCTGCCGCCACCCCATGCCTCTCGGCTGCAGCCTTGGGTGCGTGCACCCGTTAAACAGTCTGTTCACTGTGGCCGCACGAACCTGGCATATGCAGAAATGACCCTGCGTATGTGCATACTCCCATCATTTAATGTTCTGGTCCATGCGAACGGACCAGAATAACCCTAAATGTTTGAAATAAAACTCTTATTTCTCTCTTGCTGCATGTGTGTGTGTGTGAGAGAGAGAGAGAGAGAGAGAGAGAGGTGGGAAAGAGGGAAGAGTGTGAGAGACGGAAAGAGAATCGGAGAGTGTTTGTAAGAGAGAAAGAGAGAGTGTAAGGGAAAAGGGAGATAGAGAGTGAGAGAGAGAGGGAGAGAGGGGTAGAGAGATGGAGAAATTGAGAAAGGTAGAGTGTGAGAGAGGGTGTGTGTTAGAGAAGGGGGTTTGTATGTGAGGGGGAGAGGGGGACAGAAGGGGTAAGAGAGAGGGGGGTGTGAGCGGTAGAGATTGTTATATGGAGAGGGTGTGAGAGAGAGAGAGGGAAGGAGAGTGAGTGAGAGAGAGAGAGAGAGAGTGAGAGAGTGAGGGAGGGAGTAAAAGAGTGTGAGAGAAAGTGAAGGAGAGAGTGAGAGTGTGACAGAGGGAGAGGGTGTGAGAAGGAGGAGAAGGGTGTGTGTGAGAAAGGGGGGAGTGTGTGGGAGAGGGAGTGCAAAGGGAGAGAGAGTGTGAGAAAGGGAGAGAGGGGAGTGAGAGGTGCAGAGAGAAGGAGAGGGAGAGAGTGTGTGAGAGGGAGAGTGTGTGTGTGTGTGTGTGTGTGTGTGTGTGTGTGTGTGTGTGTGTGTGTGTGTGTGTGTGTGTGTGAGAGAGACAGAGAGAGAGAGTGTGATAGGTTGTGTGTGAGAGTGGATGTGAGGGAGGTAGATAAAGAGGGTGTGAGAAAGGGAGAGTGTGAGAAAGAAACAAAGGGTGAAATGTAATAGGGTGAGAGAATCAGAAAGTGAGAGATTTGGTAAGATTTGGTAAGTAATCTTCACGGTTTTTATTTAAAGCAGTAATCATTTACACTGCAAAACCAGTTTGATTTTGAAGTGTAAATGATTGCCGCTTTAAAAAACTGAAGAATTTTTTTACCAAATCTCTCACTTTCTGAATCTCACATTTCACCCAAAGAGGGAGGTAGAGAGAGAGTGTGTTGCTCTCATGGGATAAAGACACAGAGGGGGAAATTTACTAATGGAAATTTGTAAAAAAAATAGGTGTATTTGTATCCAGAAATACACTTATTTTTGACATTTACTATCCCGAAAATACGGCAATTCGTAGTTGTATTGATGTGCTATCAATACGACTACGAATTGCCGTATTTTCGGGATAGTAAATGCAAATACAAATACACCTATTTTTTACACATTTCCTTTAGTAAATTTCCCCCAGACTGTTGGGCTGCAATTATTCCCAGGAGCCCAGCAAGCAGGTAAATGCAGCACCACTGAACTCCCTTTGCAGCTGTGCACACAGGGCGGAAATCATTCACTATCAAATGATTTCCACCCTGCTTGCAGCACTGAGTGAGTCTAGACTGTGCATGCCGTGCATGCCGTGGGTGCTGCAAATGCACAAATGCTGAAAATCTGTAACTTCTCTCTCTCTCTCTCTCTACTGGTACCTTTCCTTCTCTGTTCAAGCATGCACTTATAACTCCCATTCCAAAAAAACACAATTCTGATCCAAACTGTCTCTCTAACTACTGTCCTATCTCTTAGCTCACATGCCTCTCCAAGCTACTTAATAGACTCGCCTACACTCGCCTCACACACTTTCTTAACTCCTACAACTTATTGGACCTACTTCAGTAAGGCTTTCGCTCTCAACACTGGATAGAGACAGCACTGACTAAAGTAGTAAATGATCTGGCCACTGCTAAATCTAAAGGCCATTTCTCACTTCTTATTCTTCTAGATCTCTCTGCTGCCTTTAATACTGTTGACCACTCTCTTCTCATACAAACACTACAATCCCTAGGACTTCAGAACACAGCCCTTTCTTGGTTCTCTTGCTACCTATCTGGTCGCTCTTTCAGTGTTCACTTCTCTGACTCTACCTCCTCCTTACTACCTCTGTCAGTTGGAGTAACACAAGACTCAGTCTTGGGTCCTCTGCTTTTCTCAATCTATACCTCCTCTCTTGGCAAACTAATCAACTCTTTTGGATTTCAGTATCATATGTATACTGATGATACTGAAATCTATCTTTCCTCCCCTGAATTATCGCCATCAGTATTGCTTTGTGTCTCTGAATGCAACCTGATATCTCTATCACTGTTGAGAACACAAAAAGTAATCCTAGTCCACATGCTTGCTGCCTAGGGGTCATCCTCGACTCTGAACTGTCCTTTATTCCTCACATTCAATCTGTCTCTAAATCATGTTACATGCATCTAAAAACATCCAAAATACATCTGTACCTTACATATGACTCTAATCCATACACTCATTATATCACCCATTGCAATAGCCTCCTTACCAGTCTTCCTAAGAAAAGACTCTCACCCACTACAATCCATTTTGAATGCAGCTGTAAGGCTGATCTTCATTGTCTGCTGATCGGATCTGTCAGTCCATCCAATGGTTGCCTGTATATTACCGCATTCAATATAAAATACTTCTACTTCCTTACAAAGCCATTACTCTGATTACACTGACATATCTCTTTGCTTATCTCAAACTATATCCCCACCCGACCTCTCTGCTCTGCACAAGATCTGCATCTCTCATCCACACTCATTACTTGTTTTCATTTATACTTGCAGGATTTTTGTCGAGCAGCGCCCACATATGGAATGCCCTTCCAAGCACATTAAGACTCTCCTCTAGCCTCCAAACTTTCAAGCCTTCCCTGAAAACTCACATCTCCAGGCAAGCTTATCATATTCCTGAACCCCCACAAAACCTCCAGTAGCATTCATATCTAATTGCATCCCATCTGGACTTGTAATCGGATGGGACTGCCATGCTATGGAATTCTATCCTTCTGTATCCCTCCTGTTATCCCTATAGATTGTAAGCTTGAAAGCAGGGCCCTCCTACCTCTATGTCAGTTTTTTTCTACCCAGTTTGTTTAATCACTGTCAGTGGCGGCTCTTACCATTTAGGAGGAGGGGGGTTGCCGCAACGCGCCCCCTTCCATTGCCGTTGCCCCCGCCGTGTGCCCTGTGCAAGTGCTCCTGAGGAAGCCGGATGCACAACTTTTCGGGGAAACGCGTTGAGCTGTACTAGAACTGGCTTGCTGACACCATTCCTGCTGATACGGTGACCTGTCCAACTTACCCACAGACGTCCCTCGACATACATCTGGATCAATCTCTCTTGGGATAATTGCTTGATCCCTAATTCATTCCAGCAAATATAAGAGGAGGACTATACAAGTGGGAACCGTGAGTCCTTGGAAATATAGGACAACCCAGGACCTATACGTCTGGATATAATTACTCACCAGACCCCTCAGGATGGTAACATTGATTGTCAGTTTATGATCTGCCACCAAACCTAAATATCCCGGTGATATATAATTTTAAAATATTATGATTGGACTAACAGTCTATTGATTCACATCTTATTAGTGTTATATTGTATTTTATTTGTGTTTTATTATTATTAAATTTGTTATATTTTTTGAGAACCGTCTGATACAATTATTGGCATTTTTATACAGACGTGTTACAGATGTTAATAATATTGTGAAAACAACAAAGGTCCAACTTACATGATTATGTTTTTATCAAATTTAAAAAAATAAAGATCCAAAACTTGTCAAGGCAGTTTTTGGATCCAAAACCAAAACAATGGAGTCGGCGCACATCTCTACTACATATACCCCATATAGACTCAATGACCAGCATTAGAAATGTCTTGGTGCAGGGAAGTCAAACTGCCTAGATCCATTAGGCATCTTCACATATAGGGACATGTTACAATAATCTACAAAGCCAAACATCTATCATCTGTGTGGCCAATACTGATAGATATTTCCAGCACATTAAGTGCTTACACATAACAACCTGAATGTGCTGCTCTTTGTAAGTCATGGCCCAGAATGCCTAGAGGTCCTTTAGTCATATCATTATTTTTATTGCACTGTCATCCATAAGGAAGCTTTGTCCTAATAGGTATTTTCCAAATGATTCATATGTTTTACAAGTATCAGCACAAGTTAATTATGCAATCATACACTAGAATTAATTACCTTCCTTATGTCTCTGGCAAAATATATGATGCCATCCATACACGGTGTGTTGCGCACTGTGCATTTTGGACTAGATCGCATTGCATCTACAGATGTGACGCCGCTCATCCAGTGCCGGGGCTCGCTAGACCACCCCCACTGGTGGTGGCGCTACATCTGACTGGGATGTGTGAGCATCCCACATTTATCTCTCTTTATCACCCTTGCATTTATCTCTTGTTAAGCTTAATACATATGCCCCATAGTCACTTATCATAGTCTAGTAAACTGTAAAGTTTGATGTAAAAATTCCACATGTGATTATGATTAATAGCAGGGGTTGAAGTGTGTGTGTGTGTGTGTGTGTGTGTGTGTGCGTGGGGGGGGGGGGGCAGGGTGGAATGGTGGGGGGATATAGATCCACCTCCACCGTTGCCCAGCGGCTTCTGTTTTTGACCCAGCAACATGATGTCATGCCTTCACTGCCATTGAAGTGAAGACGTGAAATAGGCTATGTGCATGTTGAAGACAATGTGAGAGGGGGCTGGAGGGACACAGAGAGGAGGGGAAGCTGCTGGAGGGACAAAGGGCGTGGACCTGCTGGAGAGACATGGTTGGTGAGTTGCTGGAGTGACAGATATGTGTATACGGGGGACTACTGTGGGCATTATTTGTATAAGGGGCACTAATATTGTGGGCATTATATGTATATGGGGCAATACTGTGGGCATTTTGTGTTTAAGTGGCACAACTACTATGAGCATTATGTGTATAAGGCACACTACTGTGGACATTTTGTGTAAGGGGTGTAATTGCCTGACTAGATTTTGCCTGCATGCAGTCAAAATCTAGTCATCAACCGTGTTCTCTGTATTGAGAACACGTGCAGTGACAGGGATCTGTGCTGAGCGCTCTAAGCATGTGTACAGTGCTTAAGTGCCGCTTTTTTGCTCTGTGGTTTATGATTAATGGCACCTAGTGTGATGTCATCAGACTGAAGTGTGGTGTTACCGGTACCTTGTACTCTTTACTGCCGCCTCTCACGGTCCGTCAGTGGTCTTATGATTTCACTTGCCTGAACTCTGAGGGCAAAGGGCTAAGGAACCCCAAAGAGCAACACCCACACAATAACAGGTTCACCACACGTGAGGACGGTAAACATATTATTTTATTGAACAGCACCGGATCACTGGTCACCATTAGAAACAGTTATGCAAAGACAGTTACAATAAGCAACAACAATAGAGGTTCTGATCGATCTTCAAGGATACCGTGGGCGATGGGACCCTGTCACCACGGGTTGCAATTTGCGCGGTACACTTTACAGCAGAAGCAATTAATAAGCAATTAACTCAATAAAATCACAAAGCCAGAATGCACAAAGAATGTTACTATTAAATACAATATTTTCAGAAATACTGTGCGCAATTCGCACAATATGTTATACCAAAGGTCTCGTTAACCCTCAACAGCAGGCATATAACAGTAAGGCAATTTCTAATGTAGAGTGCAACAATTTATACTGAGGAACAAGGTACCTTTTGCCTAGGTGCACCGGGGATACCGCCAAGTGCGATGTAAAGCACAAGTAATGGTGAATCAGGCTCGGGACTGTACAGTCTCGGACTTGCCGCAGTAATGTACTTAGTGGAGAGGTAGTATACCAGTTTCCTGTGGGCTTTGAAGTGGAAAGGCCTGGTAGATGGCCTGTGTTTAAGAGGCTCTATGTGGAACAGCTGGGTATTCCTGCTGTGGGGCCTATCAGCAAAGGCTCATAACGAGGGCTGAATGAGGTTGCGTTGGGTGGCACAGTTCTTGGTCTAGGAGGTAAAAGGTGACAGGCTACTGGGCAAGCTGGGGCCAATGATACTGCTGGCTCTGGGGTGAATGGGTGGCCAGGACAGGCAATGGTGAGATACCTGGGATTCTGGTGCTGTTGCCAGCTCCTGCCAGTCACTGTTGACTGAGAGCACACTGCTGGGAGTTTTGCTGGGCACTTGAAACCTCTGCTGGGCATTTGTCACACTGCTGGGCACTTGTCACACTGCTGGGCACTTGGATCTGCTGGGAACTTGTCACACTGCTGGGCACTTGGATCTGCTGGACACTTGTCACACTGCTGGGCACTTGGATCTGCTAGGCACTTGTCACACTGCTGGGCACTTGGATCTGCTAGCCACTTGTCACACTGCTGGGCACTTGGATCTGCTGGGGTCACTGCTGGCTGAGGTGTGCTTCAGGCACCCTCTGTTGGCGCTGTACGCAGTGGTCACCCGGGATCTCTTCCCCCTGCCTGTCAACCACCGCCCGGGGAGGTCACACTCGCGGCTGTGCAATGCACTGCTGTGCATCCGGGTTCTCTCAGCGGCTCCCCTGTCAATCACCACCCGGGCTTCAAGTTGTCCAGGCGCCATCACGCAGGGCTCTCTCCTACTCTCGGCGGGTGCCGGCTGTCACTCCCCACCGGGAAGGTCACACTCACGGCTGAGCTTTGCAGCCGCGTTCTTAGATTAGATTCCCGGGTATGGCGCAAGCGCTGTATCGTCTGTGGTACTGCGCATGTTCAGAACCCGATGTGGGGGCTGCCACACATTTGCACAGAGTGAGGCATCACAGAGGGAGAAAACACCTCCCAATGGGACTGCCCGGTGCACCTAGGCAGGGGCGGATCCAGGATAAAATGACAGGGGGGGCACCATGATAAAAGAGGGTTTAGGTAGGGGAGGGGCAATGTTAGTGGTGCCAGTGTACATGCTATGAGAGCGGCAGAGAGAGGGTGGGAATGGGATTAAAAATAGGCCCTGGCAGTTAAAGTATGCAGGCCCACCATGGCGACAAATGTGTAGGGCGTAATTGTGCGCGCGCCGAAGGCACGCTCCAGAAAAGGGGGTGTGGCCACTCAACAGGGGGCGTGTCCTTGAGTGTAGTGTACAACACCATATACAACTTCTACACATTATGCAACAAAATACTACACCCCATTATACTTGCCCCTTACACATGATGCCAAATGGAATGAGCCAAAATTCACATAATGCCACACGGATTGAGCCAGAATTTACATAATGCCACACGGATTGAGACAAAATTCACATAATGCCAAATGGATTGAGACAAAATTCACATAATGCCACATGGATTGAGCCAGAATTCACATAATGCCACATGGATTGAGCCAGAATTCACATAATGCCACACAGATTAAGCCAAAATTCACAATACGCTTCATAAACAGGGACATTGTGCGCCAAAGGCGCACATTAAACATTTACACCATAATGTCCATTACACGTTAAGTTACACGCTATTATGTCCATTATGTATTATGCCAAACACCATAATGCCTATTAAAAATTATGCTACATAAGTGCTGCTTATCTACATGCTCATTGCCAAGGGTTCCATGCTCATTGCCAGAGGTTCCATGCTTTTTGCCATGTGGAATTACATGCTCATTGCCAAGGGGGAATACATGCTCGCGCTAAACGGGGACAGCCGCCGCCAGGCAGAAGTGATAGCCACTGACAGTGGCAGAGCCTGGCTGTATTCAGAGCACTGCAGGTCCCGGCTATTTGAAAAAATACCCCTTTCACACCAGAAAATGCATTCCCAGGTTGGCCCCTTTTACACCAGCCTAGTCCCTGCACTTTCTGGTGTGAGGGGGAGAGAAAACCACTCCTTCCCCCCTTTAACCAGTTATCTAATTTAACCGGCTATATCTTCGGAACCAACTGACCCATTTACATGAGACAAATATCATATTGAAGAACTTTTGAGTGGGCTTTGAATGATTTTGGTCCAGTGAAACTGGAACGTTTGGTTCCAGAGTAATCTGCCCTCAAAGAACATGAACAGCCATGAAATAACATTTCAAAAATAAAAAAATTGGTTTACATGCAATATCTCTGAAACCGATAGACCGATATGGACCAGCCTGGTATCATATTGAAGGCCCAGCGATTTGGAATGGAATGAGATCAAACACAAGCTTCTGCGATGCCAGGGGGGGAACTGGCAGCCGCCGGAACCAGGTGGGGGGTCGGAATGGACGGGTCCCATATTATCCTATGGGGAAAAAAAAGTTACAGCTTTGCCAGGCGATATCTCCGGTTCCCGGGAGGCTAGAGACACGGGGCTGGGCTCATTGGAAAGCCCTGGTCCTCAGCTACAAAATTACATGGGGGCACGTGCCCGGGTGCCCCCCACCCTGAATCCGCCACTGCACCTAGTCAAAAGTAACTTAGATAAGAAGTTTAGCTGCGGGTGGTTGCCTAGCAACCCCTCCCCCCCTAGGCCCGTGTATAAGGCCACAATTAATTGAAAAAGGCAGCACTGGCCACCAATGTTAAGTCCCAGGTGCAAATTATTCCCAGGCGCAAATAATTCACAGGATATAATGAATGAATAGTAAAAAAAATAAGAAAAATAAATAGTCTTAACTTTTTAGTATGGCTGGAGGAAAGCTACCCAACGTGTTTCATCTGGTGTGACTTCTTCAAGGGGTCTTGATAAACATATATATATATATATATATATATATATATATATATATATATGGCAGGAATAAGCGGCACTCGGAGGCTTATTCCTGCCATATATTCCTTGAAAGAGGGCACCGGAGCAAGTCCATTTAGCATTACCCCCAGACCTGAGTGCCGGCCTCATCGCATTGTGTGTATATATATATATATATATATATATATATATATATATATATATATTTAGTAGAAGAAGGGCACTCAGGGACTAGAGAAGCAGGTGAACGTAGGACAATTTTATTGTATACCCACCCTGATGGGTAATTTTTAACGCCACCCCACGATGAACGCCAACCCGAAGCGTGGCGAGCATCCTATGACCTTTTCATACCCCCACTATCCACGTGGGCGTGGAGTTGATTTTATATAGTGTGGCGAGCCACCGAGCCCGAAGCGTGGCGAGCCCCGCGAGGGGACGCGTAATACCTGTGAAGTTATGCGCATCCGCTCGCCACGCTATATGAAATCAACTCCACGCCGACGTGGATAGTGGGGGTATGAAAAGGTCGGAGGACGCGTACCGCCGCACTCAGGCCACTTCACAATTGGGTGAAGTGGCCTGTGACCACATGCTCTAATAAATACAAATACAGGGACTATGATGTGTCAGCAGTTGGCAGGCTCTTGAGAGACAATTGTTAGTGTAGGACTTGCAGTGAAATGGGGTCCCTTGGCGATGGGCTGCAAGCTTAAATGCATTGATCAATTCATGAACTAAAACCCCATTATTTATTTGATTAATTGTATACTAAGGTGAGTTAGTTCATTATGGAGAGTGTTGAGTCCCTGTACTTGTATATATATATATATATATATATATATATATATATATATATATAAAGCACAATTGTGGTGTGGCGCCTTAAAAATAATAAATAAAGTCCATATGTATGGTGGTCATAAATCAGTAAAGCAGACCAGAAGAATTCATCCAATTTCTTTGTTTATTGATGTCAACTTTTTCATCGGCAAAACCGTGAGAAGTATCCCAACGCGTTTCGTCTAGAACGACTTCATCAGGGGTAACATCATAAAATTCTTTTCTTTCCTGTACTAGTAATAAAGTGCTTCTAGCTCCTCCAATAGACAACGGGGAGAAATGATTGTGATTCCAAACCAATTATTTTTATAGAGTAGAGTTAAGCTGATGACACGCTTAACCGCGTACAAATGTGTAAACACCAATAAAATTCTGGCACAATTACTTTTCTTCCCTGTGTGATCAACCTCAGCTCCTGGCTCTTGCTTCTGGTGTCATCTCCAGGCAGCTTCGAGGGTCAGGCTCCTGCCTCTACCTGTCTGTTTCTGGCTCCCGCAAGGTTCAGACTCCAGCTCCCGGTTCTTGTTTCTGGTGTCAGCTCCTGGCTTAAACTTTGTAACATCCACAGAGTGCAGTCTGGCTGGTTCTGGGCAGGCCTGAGACTGTGGTTAGCACTGCAGCATCTCTTTCCCCTCTTGCTCAGCAGGTAGAGGCACTACCCTGCCTGCTGACTCCTCCACTAAGATAAGTCATTCACTTTTTAGACTTTTTAGAATATATGTCCCTCCTCCCTTTTTTAGCGATATCACCTGTAGGCCTTTTTAGTAACATTCTCGCATTTTTTATTATTACTGTTTTTTCTATATAAACTGTATTATTGTCTGTTCTCCATTTTTTCAGTGCTATTGTGCACTTTTTTATGTATATAAAATAAAACTTTTTTATTATAAAGAGTTTTTGTGTAGTACATAGGTATTTATTGTCGCTGATACCTCTATTCCAACCATTTGTAAATATATATATATATATATATATATATATATATATATACACACGACAACTTATTTTTTAGCACCCCTAAGCTGAGGATGCTTTATTGATTCGGTATTATATAGCCATCAAAAGTGATTAAAATGAAGAGTGATAAATTACCAACCAACCAGTTGATATAATTTTCTAAACACAGCCTGTAACATGGCAGTTAGGTGCTCAATAGTTGGTACTTTAGCTCTCTGCACCTAGCACCTTATTACTTTTCAAGGTTTAGTACTGTACATCTACACCAAATTGTGTTTATTGAAAGTAATGCTCTTACCATTACAGTAATAATATACTTGCTTCAATATATTATGAAACCAAACGTAGGATAGACCAAATGGGCGTGATGTGTAATCATTCCAGTAATCGGCAATAGTGTGGGGAAACCCCACTGTCTGACCTAGTTGTAATAATTACAGTGGAGTCATTGTAGACAGCATTTCCCTGTGTGCAGGCTCCTCCCCAGACACGCCCCCTCTGTGTGTGTATATAAGGGCAGGTGCCACACAGCAGAACACAACACAGCTCTCTCTGAAGCGACTTTCCGGCAACTGCTATTACTTCCGGGTATTCCAGGCTTCCCCTGCCAGTGTCCTGCATCAGTCATGTCCCAGAAGAAGGTGGCAGTGATCCTCTCAGGCTGCGGGGTGTATGATGGCAGCGAGATCCACGAGTCCTCGGCTGTGCTTGTGCATCTGAGCAGGGCCGGCTCTCAGGTGAGAAAAGACGATACAGGGCAAAATGTGTATAAGCCAAGAGCGTAGGGATGATAGTTATTGGTGTCAGACCGTGCAGTGCATGTACTTGTGTCTCTTCATTATGCGATGAGTAACTATTGTGCAAGGTGCTGTAATATCTGTCATGTTACAGAAAAACTTCTGCACAGTCCAAGGTGAGAGGACACTTTATAAAGTACCACTTGTAACAGCAGCGAGCATTAATGTATTAGTTCAGAGGGGCCCAAACGAGATCCTTAACGGTACAGGTTTTAAGTATACCCATGGTTGCACAGTTAATTAGTATCTCCAGTGGCGTACCTTGGGGTCCACAGCCCTAGCGTTGGCAGGGGGGAGCCAGCTCCCCGGGGGGACACGGTCACGGCACATAGATCTGCGACTGCCTAACAGGTGACAGGCTGGGGGCTGCAGCTACTCCCCAGAGTCCCCGGCCGCTTTGTTAAGTGTGGGCTGGTTCAAATAAAGGGGGGCTGGACGTGAGCAGAACCCTGCAGCCAAGCCTGCCCTGCAGCGGGATGGAGCACAGAACCAGAAAGTGCAGTAGATGCCTGCTCCAGAAGCCACGGCGCGCTGCCCGGCAAAGCATGCACTGTAAATTAGAAGCATTTTCCCCTAGGCGCCAGCAGGGGGAGCTGAGAGGATCAGCTTCTCATTAGTGGTGTGCTGCACGTTTTTCCTGTGCTACAGTAGGTCACTCAGTTAATTTGATTAATTTATGTGCTAAGCCATGGATATTCTTAAAACCCTGGACCATTGGGGTGACTTGAGGACCACATTTGGGAACCTCTGTATTGAATAATAATGTTCACTGCAACATAAAGTGTTACTGGACTCCTTTGTACAGTATTTAAATAATATATATTAGTAGCAGACATAGAAGTCGTCTTATATTTCAAGACAATAATACATTTACCAGATACACCCTTGCATAAGGAAAATACTTTATCGGTTATTATAAAGTCACTGCAGTTATTAGTCCATTCTGTAACCTGCCATATTCTTTTTGGTTGTGACTAGTTCCCCTTCGCTGTAAGGACCTGAGGAGGAGCAGGGTTGGAATTAGGGACCCAAACAGACGTTTGGGCATGGTGGCTCGCTTCGCTCACCACCTGGTTACTAAAGGCAACCAGTGGTGGCGTGGATAGTGAAGGAATAAGCCCTCCATGCCTGAAGTGTGGCAGGGGTCCATTTGGGTCCCTTGTTCTGACCTTGCTCCTCCTCTCCCTGCCCTCTTTCCGCCACAGGTCCTTACAGTGAAGGGGAACTAGCTGTTACTTATTCTTTTCCTTCATTGATAGGCTGCATATTTATGTTTTATTTCCATTCTTATTTAATTATGGTTTACTTCTGATGGGGCAATAACAAAATGTGTGCTGTTCTGGGGGCCTTCCTCTGGTTATCTTGGCGGTGCTCAGTGTTTCCCATCATTTCCATGCTTATCCTAGTTACTGTAGATGGGAGCCTTCCACCCAATTTTTCCATCTAGTTGGTGGGGACATTATAGCGTGTCATGTGAAGTTATTATATGTGGATTACCTAACCCTCTACATCTGTATAATAATCTTGATAAAGCCTTTTTCATGTCTGGAGTATCCTAATATAGGTCCACCCTTTGCTGTGATTGCACTGGTCATACCCATGACCCATCCATTTATGGGAGCGTACGCACCATAAGAACCTATGAGCATACTAATCATGCCTGATTTTCTGTGACAAAGATAGGCATGGACACATCTGTAGGCTTTTTAATGCTTCTCTCAGCGTAGTACAGCACTGCCCTGTATACATTAATCACATAAGCCCCCATGGTGCTGTGTGCTTGCCTCTGATGTTACTTTGCATGTAGTATCCATATTCCTAGTGTAATAAAGCGCTCTCTCCCTGTTCCTCCTGCAGTATGTGCTTTTCGCACCCAATATAGACCAGATGCACGTTGTGGACCATGTGAAAGGACAGCCCACTGAGGAAAAGCGGAATGTGCTCACAGAGAGTGCGCGGATTGCAAGAGGAGATATTAAAGACCTTGCAGATCTGAAAGTCGGTGACTATGATGCACTCATCATACCAGGTACAGTCATACAGAGGGTGATAGATCTGCACAAACAATAGTAACATAAATGTGATGGAGATTTTCATTCTGTTTTCTCTCTTCTTTACCAGGAGGTTTTGGAGTTGCTAAAAATCTCTCTTCTTGGGCAGTGAAAGGGAAGGACTGCTCCGTTCTAACAGCTGTTGAAGAAGCTATTAAGGGATTTCATGCCGCTAAGAAGCCCATTGGCCTGTGCTGTATCTCCCCTGTGCTGGCTGCAAAGCTGCTCCCTGGGTGTGAAGTGACTGTTGGCTGCGATACAGAGTGTGACAAGTATGTCTCAGCAATGTGCATGATACAGGAAAATGTGTGTGTGGTAGTCTCTTTAAAATATATGGTCTTAAGGTGCGTACACACTGGGGCGATTTTGTACAATATCACGAGAAATATGGTCGCTAAGTGACCATATTGCCCACGATGGGAGTGTGCACAGCGATATATCACCGGGTGCGCGCTCCCATTTTTACCCCTGTAGTGATCGCTGGTCGCAGGTACATGCTCCTGCGACCAGCTGATTACCACTGCCGGGCTCCCCCGGCAGTTTCTTTTTCATCAGCGACCATCTCTGGTCGCTGATGAAAAGGAGAAACTGAGCAATATATGGCTATGCAATATATCTCCCCCGTGTGAAAAGGATCTAGGAGTCCAAATAGACAGCAATCTAGGATGTAGTGCCCATTGTAATGTAGCTACAAAAAAGGCCAACAAAATTCTGGCATGTGTTAAGAGGGGAATGGAAACTAAGGACTCAAGGGTAATTATGCCACTATATAAAGCATTGGTGAGACCTCACCTAGAGTACGGAGTACAGTTCTGGGCCCCACACTATAAAAAGGACATCATAGAATTAGAAAAAGTCCAAAGGCGACCAACAAAGCTTATTAGGGGAATGGAGAATTTAAGCTACGGGGAGAGATTAAGCAATTTGGGACTATTTACATTAGAAAAGAGACGTTTAAGGGGGGACATGCTCAACATGTACAAGTATATCAAGGGCCAATATAAGGAACTGTCACGCCCTCTTTTCTACTAGAAAGGAATCTAGGACATGAGGGCATGAGTATAGATTAGAAGAAAAAAGATTTCATTCAGCTAGTAGAAAGAATTTCTTTACGGTCAAACTCTGGAACTCTCTTCCCAGAGAGGTGGTAACGGCTGGCTCATTAAATGCGTTCCAGGTAAAGTTGGACAAACATTTACTGGAGAAAAACATCCATGGGTACAAATAAGAAATATAATTTGTCTGTAAAATACCAGAACCTACCAAATCAGCAATGGATATCTATACCAGGTTGAACTAGATGGACGCAAGTCTTTTTTCAGCCTTACCTACTATGTAACTATTGCTACAAAGACAAGCCGACCCTAAAATGACTATTGATCAAGTGAGTGGATGCTATAAGAACTTGGGTAGTTGCACACTTGGTGATGGGAGGAAGAGGGACCAGAAATTTAGGTCCAAAAGAGAACTTGTGCACCAGAGGTTCCTAAACAGCAGTTCACCTCATCTGACCTATACCTGAATTTGTGTATGTAAATATAGGTCAGAGGTAATGACCATGTGGAACTGAAACTCCCTATAGTCAAACACCCACGGGATGCCTGTGACTGACTGAAGTACTTAGTTCTAGCATAAGAAGCCAAGGTTATAAATGCTGGTAATATGGTAATGTGGAAGTCCTTTCTATTGTACTTTACACGGTCATTTTATCACTATTGTAACCGCATGTCCCTTCTCTTCCACAGGTGGCCCCATGCAGGAACCGCTGGAGCCATTAAACAGCTTGGCTGTAAACATGTCAACAAACAAGTCCATGAAGTTCATGTGGACACGAAAAATAAACTGGTGACTACCAGCGCTTTCATGTGTAATAGCCCAATACATGAGATCTTCGACGGCATCGGTGAAATGGTTAAAGATGTACTCAAGCTAGCTTAAATTAACATAATACATAACATAAATACAGCTGAAATTCAATACATAGATAAAACTTAATTGTGTATTTATTTGTTGACCTGAATAAAGTGTCCTATTTTTATATTCAGTTAATGGTTTTACTCATTTGGCATATCTGTGTAGTACAAAGGAGAGACGTTCAAGCTCACTGTGCCTCAAACTTGGCTATGTCTCAAGTTCCTAGTGACTTATCAGATTGCTGTTTTTATGACTACTGGTTTAGCCTTCAAAATGGCTCTCTCCATTATTATTATGACTTATATGGCGCAGCATATTCTGTTGCGCTTTACAATTGGAAACGGTGATTAAACAAACTGGGTACATATAAACCGACATGGAGGTAGGAGGGCCCTGCTCATAAGCAATCTATACGCATTGTGTTAAGGGTATGCATTCGATAGGTCTTCAGTTATCATGACAACACCTATTCAATCTTGGCAAAGTTTAACACATTATCTTGGTTGCCTGAAGTAATCTGGTAACTGGTTTACATAAACCAGTAATTTGTGTCAAATGTATCCTTGTACCAGAATGTTGCCTGAAGCCACTGAATTCTTCTATGGAAGCACAAATATACTGGTAGCCTGCAGGGACAGACCTATTACTGGTCACGCAGGTTAGTTGAAGCACCAACGCAGTCTTGGCTTGAAGGTACAAATCTTCCAGTATCCTTTAATGCAAATTGACGAATAACTGGACTGGTTCTGAATAATTAAGCAAAGGTGTTTCTTGGGGAACTGCACTATATAATCAGAGTCTGTTACATTAATTGTATATAGTAGGGGACATAACTGATTATAATTATTTGAATGATTCTGTACTTAACATCACGTGCCAACTTTGACCCTGTGGGTCCCAGGTTGTGTATGTGATGCTCAGTGGTGCACCCCCGAGTTATGACATGTCCTATTCGAAAAAAGGGGGAACAAAAGAAGAAACTCGGGTGGGGGTGCACTCTAGGTCCCCTAAATGAAGTTAATCTATTAAGATATATTTATTCATTTTTTTTTCATTATTTGTATTTTTTTATGGATTTTTTTTTCTGCAGTGCACAAAATAATTTAATTCTTAAACGTGAACCTTTACAAAAACCTATAAATTAGTTATTGCTGTGTAGAAAGAATCTCCAAGATTCCTGGGATTTCGTAAGATTAATTAGTCAGATACTGGTGTAATTAATTAGTGTATATTTGTTTGTTAAATAATTATCGATATTTGACCGTCATATAACCATATCAACAATACACCATAGATGTTGGGGGTAATTCACTCAATTAAGTAGTGATAAGGGTCTAATCATTGGTCAAAAATAAATTCTTAATACACAAACAAACAAAGTATATACACCAATTCTATATACATATATACAGATGTCCTCCACATCTCGCTAGGTCAGTGGTAGCCAACCATAGCCCTTGAGAGCTACCAACAGTTCACATTTTCCAGACAACCTAGCTGCTGCACTCATTAATCACTGACCCATTTTAAAAGATACACAGATGGAGCTAATTAGCTCACTTTTGATTCTGTGAGGAGACCTGCAAAACATGCACTCTTGGTAGCTCTCGAGGACTAGGGTTGGCTACCCCAGCTCTAGGTCCTCTCTTTGGCCCTTATTCTGATCGGTGCGGCCGGATCCGAATATGCGGCCAGGACCGTGCGTGCGAAACCCCGCCTTCCATACGGATCGCCAACTCCGTCCGTACGCGGTAAGAAGCTGGCCGAACGGACCGCACGTGTATTTTTCACGTAATACGCCTCCTCCATCTCAGGGAACCTCCCCCATCATTCGATGTTCGCAGACCATCGAATGCAGGACCGAGTGCTCCACCAGCTCCCGCAACCTCAGACCACTCGGGCATTTCTCCGTGCAAAAGCAGGGATCTGGGCGGGCAGCTGACATCCGGCGATGTCATATGTCCGCCCCCTACACGTGCGTCACGGCCGCATTACCATACGTACGCCCAGCGTTTTGCATGGGAACGCCCATGAAACGCGGGGCGTATGCATATGGTAATGTGCCCAAATAGCCCTTCACGCCCCTCTCCACCCCCTGTTCGGAGTGTTCACATTTCATGCGGGATTTGGCCGTACGCCCCGCTCGCACATGCGCAGAGACGCCTCTGCACATGCGCAGACACAAAACAATGGCGGCACGAAGGCACGCGGCTATTACTGCACCGATCAGAATAAGGGCCTTTATGTCTGTTATCACTAAAGGCCCATAGACACTTTACATTTCAAAAGACTTTGCCAAAATCTTTGATAGATTTATCTGTCACCAAAGTAGTGCATACACACTGAACTATTTTCCCCAAGGAGCAAGAGATTTTCAGGAGGCGAAAGACTCGCACCAACCCCCCGATCCGAGCTACAGCCACAATCCACCCCCCACCCCCCGGACTCGGCGGCTCGAGCGGCAGCCACAATCCACCCCACCCCCCCGGACTTGACAGCCACATGGCTTGTGCCAGCAATGTATATATTACTTCCTTAAAAAACATTGGTGGGCAAGGGCTGCTTCTATCCTCAGTAGGGAGGAGGAGGGAGCGGCCAGTCATGTCAGGTCTCATTTCCAGGGGCATGTGGTCCCGCCAAGCTCAGCTGTCCTCCTGCTGCCCGTGTCCTCCGGCGCTTACTACAGCTTCTTCTGTCTCTGTCTCCCTGCACATCCACCATGAGTTACCTCAACCCGCAGCGCCGACGACCAGGCTCCGAGGGATCAGTGTCCTTCTCAGGAAGTTAGGAGTGTGATGTTGGCCCGTCTCCCTGCCCATCCGCCGCGGTGAACCTCAACCCGCAGTGCCCGACAAGCGGGCTCTCGAGGTGTCACGGGGACAGGGCGTAGTGTCGGCCGAGCTAAGCTGTCCACAGGCTGGGTAAGGTTTTATTTCCTTTCCCCTAGGCTCTCTGTCCATGGAGCTTGTCTAGAGGTCTCGGGAGCACATCCGTTACGCTTCCTGTTCCGACCACTCCCCCACTGCCATAGTTTTTAATAGGTCAACCTAGATTTAATTAGCTTATCCCTTGTTATATGTAGTGTATTCTGATATTTTTAAATACAAGTTTTTAACCAATAAATGTTTGTCCAACCTTAATTTAAACGTATTAAATGTGTCATTCAACACCACCTCTCCAGGAAGAGAGATCCATAGTTTAGCTGCCCTGACAATGAAAAATGTTGCTTTGTGACATTGAGCGCTACACCTCAGTTTGTTATCTAATTGGACTCCTAGATCCTTTTCAAGTACTGAATTACCCAATGCCTCCCCGCTTAGGTTAGAACTAGCACATTGGTTATGCCTCCCAAGGTGCATAACCTTGATCCACATTGAACCTCATTTTCCACTTTTTTTGCCCACTCATCTAGTTTATTAAGATAATTTTGAAGTGCGGAGACATCCTCAGTTGATCTAATTACTCTACTCAGTTTTGTATCATCCGCAAAAATGGAACCATTGCTGAGTATTCCCATCCCAATATCGTTGATAAATATGTTGATTAAAATGGACCCTAGTACCGGACCCTGTGGCACTCCACTTAGTAATGGTATCTTATTTCATACTGCACTGTTCACAACCACTCTCTGTTCCCTATTACATAGCCAGTTCCCTACCCACCTACAAATTCTTTCCCCTAATCCCAGGTCCTCCATTTTATTTATCAATCTCTTGTGTGGCACTGTATCGAAAGCTTTAGCAAAATCTAGGAAGACCGTGTCTACGGCGTTTCCATAATCTAGGTTTTTGCTGACCTCCTCATAGAAGCCTAGTAAATATGTTTGACACAATCTATTTTTCACAAACCCATGCTGGTTAATGCGAAGTAAACTATGAAGATCTAAATATTTCTGGACACCATCCCTTAAAAATCCTTAAAATAATTTACCCACTATTGACTCACCGGTCTGTAGTTAGCTGGGTCATTCCTTTTTCCTTTTTTGAATATTGGCACTACTTCTGCTATTCTCCAGTCTTTCGGAACCTTACCTGATGAAAGTGAGTTATCAAAAACGTAATACAGAGGGGTCACGAATTCCTCCCTTAATTCCATTAGTACCCAAGGATGAATCCCATCTGAGTCTGGTGATTTGTTTGTTCTGATTTTGCTGAACTGCAATATTATCTCATCAGTCGTGAAAGCAATATTAAGATCTGGCTTGTTCGTCCCATTTGTGGTACCTGTATGTTCCACTGTCTCCTCTCCCCTAGTAAACACTGATGAGAAGAACTCATTTAACAGTTCTGCTTTTCCCTTATCCTTTGTAAAGCTTTTACCATTGATTTTGGATAATGGGGCTATGTTCTTTTTAATTATTCATTTACTATTGATGTATTTGAAAAACTTCTTGGGATTGGATTTGCTCTCAGTGGCTATGTATAGTGCATTCTCCCTTTTAGCTACTTTGATTATCCCTTTACAAATTTTGTTTATTTCTTTGTACTGGCTGTACGCCTCCTAATTCATGTTATCCTTATAAAATTGAAATGCTCTTGTTTTATTGTTGATTGCTGTCCTTACTTTTTTGTGCAACCATGATGGCTTTTTTATTGAATTTACCCTTATTAACTTTTGGGTACTTATGTATTATCTGGACTCCCATGTTAAATGCACCCCATTTTTTCATATCCCTACTATCCAACTACACATGGAGTTGATTTTATATAGTGTGGCGAGCGCAGCAAGCCACCGTGCCCGAAGCGTGGTGAGCGCAGCGAGCCCCACGAGGGGACGCGGTCTCATAAGAAAAACGGGAGTCCAGATATTACATAAGTAACGACTTTTGGGATGTATTTAATAGTTAGTGATTCAAGCACATTTTTTGTGTTTCCCACATTTCCTCTCTATTCTACCCCTCAAATATCACTTCCCACTTAATTTCTTTTAAATATTCCCTGAATAATTTGAAAATAGCTTTTTTGAAATTTTGTATTTTAGTTGGTCCTGTATGTTGTGGTTTACAGAAGTTGATTTCCAGTGAAACCATGTTGTGATTACTGTTCCCTAGATGTGCTATTACTTTGGTATTTGAAACGAAATCTATGTTATTTGTTAATACTATGTTACAGTATGTGTTAATACTCCATTTGGAGTTCCCATTAGGAGCCTGGCGTCAGTTATTATGTTTTGTTAATTGTCTATTAATGAAAGGTACAATATGTTGCTATGTGAACACATTTCTGAACTAGTTCCCGGGAATAATTCAGAGTAAAGATATTCATACAGTAGACCCAAAGGCGAAAACAAATTTTAATTGTGTATATACTGTAACTCACCTAAACTTATGTAGAGTTTTACAGCTATCCCATGCGAGACCTTTGATCTACCGAGGCATACAATACTGAGTTATTTGCTGTAATAACGCTATTGAGCGTGCATATACACACTGACATCTGATATTTCTATTGACTATCTTACTGTCAAAGATATGTAGTTCCCCCTCACCTGCTGGGGCGACTGAGCCTCTATTGCACATTTCAGAGTATACTCTTAGGGGGTATTTAATACCCCACAACTATGTCCAATGGTGGAAATAGCGTTGGAGGCCTATTCAATGTGATCTTTCCCAACAGCATTGAAGAGGCATCTCGGCAGAACTGACCCTACCTTAAAAGCAGTCGGGCCCATATTTGTCGAGATCACAGCCGTATCTCAATGATCCATGGCCGTTTTCACAGACACGCCACCTTTTCCTCATTCCACAGACGCAACAATGAATCCCGTCTGCCAAATATGTCGAGCAGACAGAGAATGGGCCAGGGTCACAACGTCCCAACAGTCGTGACCAGTGATTGAATACCCCCCCACATAGACCATTCATCTACCACAAAGTTTATAATAGAGATATCATTGGGTTTGCACATTTGGCTTTATATGCCTTACCCTGTTAGGGTATGGACAGATTCCTTGAGAGGAAATCAGTCAAAATCATCTCAAGCACTGTTTGATCCTACCATGGGTAAAAACGGTCAAAAAAATCAACCCAGTCCGCATCCCTTCCTTCACCGCCTCCATTTTCTGTGGCAATTCCCCTAGTGATCTTCCATCTAACTCTCCTCAAAGAGCAGTGATTCCTTCACCTAAGGAGAATGCTATGGCTACTATACAAATATTGATGCCTCTGCTAGATGAAAAAAATTGAGGATTTGCATATGAGACTAGAGACCTCCCATATGAAAATTGATTCCAATACTGCTAGAATAGCCACAGTGGAACAACGGAGCAGTGATAATGCGGTCATTGTCCATAACCTGCATGTGTTGCTTGACCGCAGAGAACAAACAATACACTCCGTATCTGCTAAGCTGGATGATATGGAGAACAGAGTTATCAGTGTAATTTAAGCCTTATTGGCATCCCGGAGTCTATTAAAGGGCCACAATTGGAAGAATATATGTGTTTAGACTATAGGGCCAAAGAGAAATTACTGTTGGTTTCTATGGGGATGCCCATGAAATGCTGGGCATTCCCATGGGCGCGACTCGAGTCTGCAAGCCCCACACCTGCACTGATTGGTGCGAATGGGCTGCTCACACAGATGGCCCGTACATGCACATAAACAAATACTTGCATGCCCAGTCCTTCCCAAATCGCTCACAGTTGTGAATTCACAACGTTGAGTATGGATTAGAATGACCTCCATAATGCCCCCAGTCGCAGTGTTGCCTACAAAACTTATGCCCCCAGTAGCAGTGCAGCTTTACCTTATAATGCCCAAATTGCAGCACCGAACACCGTACACACGCGTTTCGTTGCCCACAGGCAACTTTTTCAAACGCGTCAGACAAGGTGCTACAGTCTGACACTTGGGACCTTATACAGAAACAAGCTCTCACTTGGACCAACTCTCCGCCATCTCCCCCATATTGAGGTTATTCCATCTGGGACATTCACTGGACACCGCAAGGGACACCACCACCTGCTATTCACCGGAGCTCCTTATTCAAGGACTGAGACCTCTATCCTACCAACCAGGATCCAACTTTTTTTCCGGCCAGGTTTATGGACACCCGCCATTCCAGCTGTTCCCAAAACCCTCTGGGAGACTGTACCCCTTTTCCATCTGGAGAGTAATCTCAGGAACAAGTGAGACACTGCACAATGTCTATATCTGTATTCCAATTTATGTGATTCCATATCAGGCTGTACACCTTCATTTTATGCAATTGCTTTTAGTACTTTATTGAATTTTTAGTGATAATAAAATAAATTGTAATACCCAATTGGTCATATATTCTTATCATTTAGCGCTCCAGCACTCCCTGTATATTTGTATTTCTGTTTTTAGGGGGCTGACCTCCCCATGGTGTGAGCAGCTTGCCCAACCACTTATCTAGAAGCGCCTGTACATATTACTCCACCTAGGTGGTCTAATATACAATTGCCTTTATCCTCAGAGAACAACTAAAAGGAAATATTATGGAGAAACCTTGTGCGTTACAGCAGCAGCCCCCAATGGATTAACCACAGCTGCTTCAGGACCAGGTGTACTAAGCTTGAAAAGGTATAAAAGCGAGAGTGAAAAACCACCAGCCAATCAGCTCCTACCTGCCTTGTCACATGCTGTGTTTGAAAAATTACAGGTACGAGCTGATCACTCTCCATTATCTCACTTTTTAGGGCTTGGTACATCTTGCCCTCAGTGAGGAAAGCTTTCCCGTGTGTTCGTACAATACATTTTTACTTTATCCATGATTTACATACGGACTGTCTTATTACGCCACAACAGGGATGCATTTAAAAGGTCAACAATAACAATGCTGTCAGAATTTTTACTTTAGGGTAAGAATGTGAGCAGGAGGAGGTTAGTATTAGGCTGTGGAGGGATTAGATTAGAGTTAGTCATTAGAGGGAGGGTTAGGGGCAGGGTTTACGATTACTTCCTGGAATGCTGGAGGTTTGACCTGGAAGTGACATTACATGACTGGCAGGACAAGATGCTGTAGCCTGCATGATGAAATGTCAACATTCTAACGTGACAGAGTAACATTCGCTTCATAATAGAGGATGGAGAGAAAAGACGAGGGAGAAACATAATCAGATTCTAGTCCTAATCAAGTCCTAGTCAAGCTAATATGTGGTTGAGAGCCTACAAATGGATCCAAAGAAAAAGATTTAAGATAAATATAAATATCCTTTTATTGAATACTGGAAAAAGTATACTACAATGCAGTAGTGTTACAAACACAACAGGCTAATTGTGTGATCAAATCTTGTACATTGCTTGCTAAGCATTGTAATCATTAAGTACATCTGAGCATGATACATGTTCACCAAAAATAAAGAATCTTCTGAGGTAAAAGTAGATCTAAATCTTTGCATATTTCAGCATACAAAACGGACATATATGCTGCCAGACACAATTAGAGACAGAAAATATATTTGCAAAAACACATTTTAGAAATAATATAGTATTTACTGTAATGCTGCATACACATAGTGAGATTGTGTTATATAATCGAAATCGAATGGACATTGAACGGTTTTCAACCTCATTCAATGCGTGCACCTGTTTAGTGTAAGTAGAATAGTAAAATAGACAGTACAGATCGGTACTATATAGTCCAAATCGAATGCGTTTTGCTTGCCGTTCGATTCTATCCCAATCAAATCGCAAGCAAAATCGCACCGTGTTAACACACGTTAAGGGGGGTATTCAATGTGTGTCGTTCTCCCGCAGCCATCTCCCGATGGGGGAGATGGCTGCGGGGCCCTATTTAATGCTGTCTTCCCCGACAGCATTGAACAGGGGTTCTCGGCAGAACGAGCCCAACATCACAAGCTGTCGGGCTCGTTCTGCCGAGAAAAGCCGGAAATAGGCGAGCTCCCTGCCGGAGCTCATCTATTTCCCCCCTCAACTCGCGGCCACGCCACGGCGAGCTCAAGTCGAGCAAGGCGAGAACGGGACAGGGGCACGGCTGTCGACCCCCCTTAGAGGGATACACAAAAGCACAGACTGAAAAATACATTGCTGAAAAATGCAATCTCAGACAATGTGGAGAGGTGATTGTTAAAGCTCAGTATCTCAATATATAAAAATCTTTGGAACATAATTAAGGGTTTGTTGGAAATGTATGTACACATATTAGACCATTACTATGGCAACTCACATTTCATCTACATGTTATTTAAAGGTTTTAGCTTTTCCAAACCTCTCCCTGCCAGCAGTGTTCAGCTTTGTATGTAAAAACTGGACCCAATATCTGCTAGATTCTAGGGATTATCTTCCATCTTCTTGTGAGGTCTGAGTGCTGTCCAGCCAACACATCAGCGACAGAGATCACAGCAGAATACTGCATTGTTGATATCTGTTGCGATTAAAAATAAGTAGATGCTGGTTCCAATCATTGATGAGGATAATAATAAACCTGAATTAAAATTATAAGACACATTTATACATCGTTACATAGTAGTTTAGGTTGAAAAAAAGACTTCCGTGCATCAAGTTGAACCTTTGAATACCGGTTAGATCGTTGGATACTTAGAAGCCAAGATCACACTAAGGGCCTTATTCAGATCTGAGCTCAGTACAAATTTGTTTGGAAAATTGGCAAAACCATGTGCACTGCAGGTGGGGCAGATGTAACATGTATAGAGAGAGTTAGATTTGTGGGAGTTATTTTGTTTCTGTGCAGGGTAAATACTGACTGCATTATTTTTACACTGCAATTTAGATTTCAGTTTCAGCATACCCCACCCAAATTTATCTCTTTGCACAGGTTACATCTGCCCCACCTGCAGTGCACATGGTTTTGCCCATTTTCCAAACAAATTTGTGCTGAGCTCAGATCTGAATAAGGCCCTATATGCACATAGACCTCAAATTCATTTTTAAAATAATTGTAAAAGAGAAGTCCCCAAATCACACACTGCATAAGGCTGCTTCTCAGTTATCCACAGATGAGCACACTAGGGGCCAAATGTAATAGGGTGAGAGTTTCAGAAAGTGAGAGATTTTGGGAGAGTTTTCCAATGTTTTTTAAAGCAGCAATCAATTACATGGCAAAATCAACCTGGTTTTGCAGTGTAATTGATTGCTGCTTTAAAAAACATGGGAAAACTCTCCCAAAATCTCTCACTTTCTGAAAATCTCACCCTATTACATTTGGCCCTAGTAATAATACGGTAAAATGAGGGTTTAATTATGTTACCAAGTAAATTTAGGTTTTATTTTTTGCCCAGCCCTGTCAGTATAATAGTACAAAACAAACAATAGCAATGTATTATTTACATACAGAGAGAGCCATCCTCATCTAGCCCTTTAATAGGAGTAAGTGAGCCAGAAATGTCAGCCTTAATCCTCTGCTATTCCCCTACTGTATTGCTGTATGTATTGTAATGCAGCTGAGAACCACTGATAATAATAAGCCTTGGCTCACCCTGGCTCTCCACAGAAGGCTAGTTGAAGAAGGCTCCATCTGTAAGTTAAAATTAGAAAATAGCAAAACATTGATGTATAAGTAAAATATAGATAAATGTATTACAAATGTTGCATAATGTTTCCAAAAGTAATCATAATATTGCACATAAAGCTTGCCACTTATTTTTTACACACTTGTGAACACATGGCCTCATTCTGAGTTGGGAATAAAGAAAGTAAGAGCAAGTCCCTGGTAAAACCATGCTGCACTGCAGGTGGTGGATGTGTAAGGTGCAGAGATTTAGATGTGAGAGGGGCCTGTCTAAACTGATATCTAATTTGCAGGGTAAAAATAAAGCTGCCCAGTATTTGTGGGCTACATTCAAAAGCCGCCAGTATATACCCCACATGCGAGACAATGTATGTATCTGCACACTGGGTGCATGGCCCATGGTTTGTCCAGGTGCAGTTACTTTATTCCCAACAGAATTCAGTCTGTTATTTACTTTATTTCTTCTTGTTGACAATACCATATACATTGTTCTTTAATAGCTAGTTAGTATAGCTTTACCCCACTATACTGCACATACTGAAGTATATGCATTGATAATTACATACATACATACATAATATATATATATAGCAAAAGACGTCTGAACGTGGTGATGACTAGTAAGTCTTCTTCCACAGCAATGATCAGCTTGACCCAAAGCTTCATGATGAAGTGTGACAACTATATCCGATAAGGAAATGCAGAGAAACACTGTAAAAGGTTACCCACCGTTACCTATTAAGAACATTCAGTATCAAAATGATGCAGACAAATGCTAGTAAGATTGCCTGTGTCTTATGTGACTGTATGGTAGCAGATCCAGGCTAACAACAAGCTACAAAGCATGAAAAAACAAAACAGACTTGTATTATTTATTCAGAATATACAAAGAAAGAAAAGTGTGTCATAGTGTGGTGCACCATACTATGACACACTGTTCTTTCTTTGTATATTCTAACATATCAGTGGTAGCACACCCCTGAAAATAATGGTCATTTAGAAATCATACAAATAGGGGGCCACAACATATATCACCGGATTGCAATATTAAGTCCTGTGCGGCAGATTCCCCCACTCGGTCTATTATTTATTCAGAGCAGATACTATTCCATGATGAAGTCTGACCACACGCACAGAGATCAAACAACCTGATCGAGCCAATTTGGCCACACACTGTAGTAAAAAGGCCACATTGTCACATATTAGGTTATTAAATGAGAAGACAGCTAGTAGCAGGACATTCCATTCTAAACAATAATGGCACTAGGTAGTTAATGGAATAATGAGCCAAGATAATTTAACATCTTTCCCAATGAAAATTCAGGTTCGGTGTCCACACGAGTTGCTTTCAGGCCAATTTAGTCCATAGTTACTAAATTTGTCAGCAGTGGTTTAACTAGATAGTCGTAGGCCCCATAGCAAAAGTTTGTAAGTGCCCCCTATTTAGCAACTGATGGTGAAAAATGTATGCAAAACATATTAGACAGTAAAGATGGGCCCCCTTAAGCTCTGGGCCCCATAACAGCTGCACCCCTTGCATCTATGGTAGTTACGCCCTTGCTTCCAGAAAAAAATAGCTTTGCAAGAGATATGATTTAAATTCTGACCTGGGCACTCAACACAGCATGCCATTACTACAGCAAATGTGCAGCCTGTCAGCAGGAATGTGTATAAGTGCATCTGAACATCCTGCCAACAGGACCAGCTATGTGGGCATTGTGCCAGCAGTAACAGCTGTAGGTGATTCCTGCCAAAGAGAAGAGGTGCATGCTTCATTACATAATGAAGCAGTTACCTTATCAGCAGGAGGTTCTCCTACACGAACACAAGTTACATTGCCCATTTCAATAACATACAATTTAATCTCTTTCCGATCAGTGATTAAAAGCTATGAGTGCTAAAAGGATTAGCAATAAAGATGGAAAAGGTGTGGCGTCTTGATCTATAGCAGGGCTGTGGTCCTACTCCTTATGATGCCATTGTACTGTATCTCATCCATGAATATACTGCACAGCAGTACAAGAGATACCAACATGCTGATCACTGATGTTCTAGATCCATTTCGGTCTTTATGACTTTCCTGCTGAAGAACTGGGCAGGTGGTGCGTAACATAGCGCGATCAATACAAATGTTAAATCATTTAAGCTATATTCTTAAATCCAAATCAAATTTAAAAGTTTTCAGAATCTAAAAGAAATACAGCTTTCCTATATATTGGACAAATAATATAAAACGAAATACACAAACATTACATTCTGACATATACATTACTGCTATTTTTCCACATCATCATGAGAATTGAATTCAGATACTCGTGTAAAAATAATGTATAAGATTTGCTATGAATGGCCTGAATTGCACCTTATATTTAATTCATTGATAGATATCTATATCAGGGTTGCAGGATTCACAGGACATCACACAGTGGATGGTGACACAGTGCACAAAGCTCTTACTGTATATACATAGAAGAATAGCAAGTTAATATATAAATGTGCCATAAATACTTGCAATAAATAAAACAAAAATACTTTCCCTGGATATGAACATGATTTTATAAGTATTTGAGCCATACTGCTATTTAATAATATTGTTGCTTTAGGCCCTGACAGAGCCTCTAAGGCATGGACAGGACCCCAGCAAGTCATAGGGTAGTTTAGGTTGGGATACTCTGTAAAAAAACAGAATCCTATGGATTCACAGAGACATACGAGTGCAATGGAGGGCAGAGAACATGCTGTAACTTATGTTACCGGTAGTAACCACAAAGCTCTCTCCTAATGGAGGTGGGGAGGGAGGTGAAGCAATAAACAGAAACTCAATTTATTTTGTGAAATGAGAACAGATGAATGTGACTCTGTGTATTGCTTCATGGATTGGACAGGGCTAGCAGAAACATTTCCACTTGACCTATGGTGGATAAATTCAATAATGATATGGACAAACTGTGGAAGATTGTTTATCCCTCATTTAATGAGAGACGGTAAAGAACAACTAAATTGTCCACAAGTTATAATAATCCAAAATAATACCTATCAGTGTAACTTCTTTCTTTTATGTGCAAGCCTAATAAAGAAGCACTGTCTAAATGTATAAGGCACATAAGCTTGCAAGTCAATGACTGACATCCTTGCTCACTTTTCCAGTGCTTGAAGGTGTCACTGCAATGTATGTTTGCTACAAAAGGCTCATTGGTATATTGCCACTTTTGCTGTCTTAGGTATATAATGGGAGAAAAACTAGAACGTCAGTGCTTCTGATCATAGGAATGTGTCTTCCTCCCCTCTTAGGTCTTCCATGAGTAGCGTATGCTTGTCTGGATCATTCAGGGGCATGCTGTGCTGGGAATGTTTGTCAGACAGGAAGGAGTTGAGGGAAGCTCGGCTGTAATTCACAAAGCGGTCCAAAATGCTGAGCTTTGGGGAGCTTCTTCGGTTTTCAGAGATTCCAATGTGGACGCTAATTTCTGAAGGGGATTTCTGCCTCATTTGACCTTGAGCTCGTTGTTCCAGTTGCTCCCGACTTGGCTTACGGTAACTGTAGAAACAGAATGAATTTCCATTAAACTAAGTGGTGATGTAATAACCTGCTTGGTTCTCCTAATGTTTTTTTTGCAGCTGCTCATTGCACCATGTACCACCTAAACCAGGGGTGGGCAATAAGCGGCCCTCCAGCTGTTGATTAACTACACATCCCAGCATGCCTTGCATACATTTCAGCATGGCCAAATAGCTAAACTAAGGCAAGGCATGCTGGGAAGTGTAATTCATCAACAGCTGGAGGGCTGCTTATTTCCCAAGAATTCTAAACACTAAAGAAAATACCTTTATATATGTATATTAAATAATGAGACTGAAGCTATAGTTTACATATAATAAGTACATTTTAACTCTGAATCCACACGCCACTGCATTCTTACTTTCTATTTTCCCAAAAAAAAATTCCTTGAGTACAGATTAGACTTTAACCCCTTCCCGCCGCAGCCTGTTTTTGCCTTCCTGACAGAGCCCTTTTTTTCAAATCTGACATGTATCACTTAAGTGGGGATAACTTTTTTTTTGCTTTTACTTATCCCAGTGATTTTGAGATTGTTTTCTCGTGACACATTGTACTTCAAGTTAGTGGTAAATTTGGGTCGATACAGTCTGTGTTTTTTTGTGAAAAATACCAAAATGTCGTAAAAAAATGGAAAATTTAGCAATTTTCAAAATGTTAAATTTTCTGCTTGTGAGACAAATAATCATACCACTCAAAATAGTTAATAACCAACATAGACCATATGTCTACTTTATGTTTCCATCATTATTTCAACCTCCTTTTAATTTTTTTGGACACTAGGAGGCTTAAAATATGAATAGCAAATTCTCAAATTTTCAAGAAAATTTCAAACACTGATTTTTTTTAGGGGCCAGTTCAGTTCTGATGTGACTTTGAGGGACTTGTATGTGAGACACCCCCATAAATGATGCCATTTCAAAAACTGCACCCCTCACAGTATTCAAAACAGCATTTTGGAAGTTTGTTAACCCTTTAGGTGTTTCACAGGAATTAAAACAAAGTGTAGGTGAAATGTCAAAATTTCATTTTTTTTGCAGATTTTCAATTTTAATACATTTTTCTAAGGAACACAGTAGATTTTACTAGAGAAATGTGACTAAAAATTGATTCCCCCAATTCTTTTGTTTTCATAAATATCCTATATGTGGCCCTAGTGTGCACGTTGACCAAACCACAGGCTTCATAATAGAAGGAGCACCTACTTGATTTTGGAGCCTCCTTTTTATGAGATTATTTTTTAGGCACCATGTAGGTTTCTAGGCACCATAAGATGCTAAAAGTTAGGAACCCCCCCACAAGTGACCCCATTTTGCAAACTACACCCCTCAGGGAATTCAACTAGGGGTATAGTGTACATTTCAAACCCCCAGGGGTTTCACCAATTGTGGTACAACTGGGCAGTGAAAATTAAAAATTAAATTTTTTACACAAAAATGCAGTTCTGGCTCAAAATTTTTCATTTTCACAAGGAATGAAGGAGACAAAGCACCCCAAAATCTGTGCCCCAATTTCTCCCGAGTACGGCAATGCCTCACATGTGACCAAAAAATACCATTTGGGTGCATGGCAGGACTCAGAAGGGAAGGAGTGATATTTGGATTTTGCAGCACAGATTCTGGTGGAATGTTGGTGGGTGCTATGTCGCATTAGCAAGACCCCCGAAGCACCAATACAGTGGAACCCCCCCACAAGTGACCCCATTTTGCAAACTACACCCCTCAGGGAATTCATCTAGGGCTATTGTGTACATTTCAAACCCCCAGGGGTTTCACCAATTGTGGTACAACTGGGCAGTGAAAATGAAAAATTACATTTTTTACACAAAAATGCAGTTCTGGCTCAAAATTTTTCATTTTCACAAGGAATGAAGGAGACAAAGCACCCCAAAATCTGTGCCCCAATTTCTCCCGAGTACGGCAATGCCTCACATGTGACCAAAAATTACCATTTGGGTGCATGGCAGGACTCAGAAGGGAAGGAGTGATATTTGGATTTTGCAGCACAGATTCTGGTGGAATGTTGGTGGGTGCTATGTCGCATTAGCAAGACCCCCGAAGCACCAATACAGTGGAACCCCCCACAAGTGACCCCATTTTGCAAACTACACCCCTCAGGGAATTCATCTAGGGCTATAGTGTACATTTCAAACCCCCAGGGGTTTTACCAATTGTGGTACAACTGGGCAGTGAAAATGAAAAATTACATTTTTTACACAAAAATGCAGTTCTGGCTCAAAATTTTTCATTTTCACAAGGAATGAAGGAGACAAAGCACCCCAAAATCTGTGCCCCAATTTCTCCCGAGTACGGCAATGCCTCACATGTGACCAAAAAATACCATTTGGGTGCATGGCAGGACTCAGAAGGGAAGGAGTGATATTTGGATTTTGCAGCACAGATTCTGGTGGAATGTTGGTGGGTGCTATGTCGCATTAGCAAGACCCCCGAAGCACCAATACAGTGGAACCCCCCCACAAGTGACCGCATTTTGCAAACTACACCCCTCAGGGAATTCAACTAGGGGTATAGTGTACATTTCAAACCCCCAGGGGTTTCACCAATTGTGGTACAACTGGGCAGTGAAAATGAAAAATTAAATTTTTTACACAAAAATGCAGTTCTGGCTCAAAATTTTTCATTTTCACAAGGAATGAAGGAGACAAAGCATCCCAAAATCTGTGCCCCAATTTCTCCCGAGTACGGCAATGCCTCACATGTGACCAAAAAATACCATTTGGGTGCATGGCAGGACTCAGAAGGGAAGGAGTGATATTTGGATTTTGGGTACTCTTTACCTAGAAGGGCGCCAGCGATTGAAATCGCGGTCGTCGGGGGTAAAAATCGCGGGCATCGCGGGGTAAATCGGGATGGCCGCGATGCCCGTGATTTTCCCATAGGGAACAATGTTAAAACGGCAGATTGACCGCGATTTAACTGTTAAATGCCTCAATGGACCCGATTTGGGGCCAAATAGGCCAAATTAACCCTTAAATGTCCCCCCAAATTTTTAACGCCACCCCACGATCCACGCCAACCCGAAGCGTGGCGAGCGCAGCGAGCCCGCGAGGGGCGGCGGTACGCGTCCTCCGACCTTTTCATGCCCTACTATCCACTAGGGCGTGGTGTGAGAATATAATAGTGTGGCGAGCGCAGCGAGCCACCGAGCCCGAAGCGTGGCGAGCGCAGCGAGCCCCGCGAGGGGCCGCGGATACCTTCACAGTTATGCGCGTCCCCTCGCGGGCTTCACAGGTGTCCGTGGCGAGGCGGACACCTGTGAAGCCCGCGAGGGGACGCGTCTACCTGTGAAGGTATCCGCGTGCGCTCGCCACGCTTCGGGCTCGGTGGCTCGCTGCGCTCGCCACACTATTATATTCTCACACCACGCCCTAGTGGATAGTAGGGCATGAAAAGGTCGGAGGACGCGTACCGCCGCCCCTCGCTGCGCTCGCCACGCTTCGGGTTGGCGTGGATCGTGGGGTGGCGTTAAAAATTTGGGGGGACATTTAAGGGTTAATGGGCTCTGTGGCCCATTTAACATTGATTCCTATGGCCAAATCGGGTGGATTGAGCCATTTAACAGTAAAATCGGGTCCATCGCGCCTTTTAACATTGATTCCTATGGGAAATCGGGAGCATCGCGTCGCGGGCATCGCGGGTACATTTATGGCCGGCCGCGACGCGACCGACACGATTTCCATGTTTAACATTGGTTTCAATGGGAAATCGCGGGCATCGCGTCGGTCGCATCGCGGCCATACATAAATGTACCCGCGATGCCCGCGACGGGCGCCCTTCTAGGTAAAGAGTACCGGATTTTGCAGCACAGATTCTGGTGGAATGTTGGTGGGTGCTATGTCGCATTAGCAAGACCCCCGAAGCACCAATACAGTGGAACCCCCCCACAAGTGACCCCATTTTGCAAACTACACCCCTCAGGGAATTCAACTAGGGGTATAGTGTACATTTGAAACCCCCAGGGGTTTCACCAATTGTGGTACAACTGGGCAGTGAAAATGAAAAATTACATTTTTTACACAAAAATGCAGTTCTGGCTCAATTTTTCATTTTCACAAGGAATGAAGGAGACAAAGCACCCCAAAATCTGTGCCCCAATTTCTCCCGAGTACGGCAATGCCTCATGTGGGACCAAAAAATGGCAGGACTCAGAAGGGAAGGAGTGATATTTGGATTTTGCAGCACAGATTCTGGTGGAATGTTGGTGGGTGCTATGTCGCATTAGCAAGACCCCCGAAGCACCAATACAGTGGAACCCCCCCACAAGTGACCCCATTTTGCAAACTACACCCCTCAGGGAATTCATCTAGGGCTATAGTGTACATTTCAAACCCCCAGGGATTTCACCAATTTTGATACAACTGGGCTGTGCAAATGAAAAATTACATTTTTTTACACAAAAATGCCGTTCTGGCTCAAAATTTTTCATTTTCATAAGGTATGAAGGAGAAAAAGTACCCCAAAATCTGTGCCCCAATTTCTCCCGAGTATGGCAATGCCTCATATGTGACCAAAAAATACCAGTTGGGTGCATGGCAGGACTCAGAAGGGAAGGAGTGATTTTTGGATTTTGCAGCACAGATTCTGGTGGAATTAATGGTGGGTGCTATGTGGCATTAGCAAGACCCCCGAAGCACGGTGAAATGATGAACCTAATAATCCATAGATGTGTGGTATATTTTAAAACACTCCTTTATACATAGGCCGGGTTTGTCGGGGCAAGTTTCACAGTGGAAAATAGTATCCTTTCTTATTCCCTTTTTATAGCAAACTTTGCACCTTTTTTGTGTCCTGCCCTTTTTTGCAGTGGAGGGGATTTCATTAGGAAAATGCTGCCCTGGTACAATACGGGGGCCAGTACTAGAAGTACTGGGGCCCTCTGCCTGCTGGTTCCCAAATATTAGGCCCTTTATGACTTCCTCTTGAAAGTGCATAAATGTCCCCCTCTGGCTGGTAGAACGGAATAGCACGTAAGCGTTATACAGTGCCATCTGGATGATATACACGGCCAGCTTCTTGTACCAGATTTTTGTTTTCCGCAGGGCACTGTACGGCTTCAGTACCTGATCTGAAAGATCCACTCCGCCCATGTACTTATTGTAATCTAGGATACAATTCGGTTTTGAGGTGTGGGTACTGGTACCTCGTACAGGGACGGAGGTGGTACTGTCTCCGTGAATTGTTGTCAGTATAAGGACATCCCTCTTGTCCTTATATTTGACCAACAACATATTTTCGGTGCATATTCCCCTGCTTTCACCCCTTCTCAGTACTTGGGCAATGTGCGTTTTTGGGAGGCCTCTTTGGTTCTTGCGCACAGTACCGCAAGCTGCTGTACCTCTTGAACCAAGGGCCTTAAACAGGGGGATGCTAGTGTAAAAGTTATCCACATAGAGGTGATAACCTTTATCCAGGAAGGGGTGCACTAAATCCCAGACAATTTTTCCACTAACACCTACGAGGGAGGGGGGGCATTCTGGCGGTTCAATTCTTGAATCCTTCCCTTCATATACCCTAAACCTGTGGGTGTACCCTGAGGTGCTTTCACACAGTTTATACATTTTTATGCCATACCTTGCCCTCTTACTGGGAAGGTACTGGCGGAATTTAACACTTCCTTTAAAATGTATAAGGGACTCGTCGATACAAATAAATTTTTCAGGGATGTACAACTCTGCAAATTTGGCACTGAAATGATCAATGACCGGCCTGACTTTAAATAGCCGGTCAAAGGTGGGATCATCTCTGGGTGGGCACTGTGCATTATCGGTGTAATGTAAAAATTTAAGGATTATCTCAAAACGAGTCCGAGTCATGGCCATACGGTAAAGTGGGGTGCTGTACAGAACATCTGTACTCCAATATTGCCTAATTTCTGGCTTTTTTACTATGCCCATATGTAACACCAGACCCCAAAACGTCATCATCTCTACTGCATCTACAGGGGTCCACCTAGCAAATGATGACGTGGGGTTTTGAGCAATAAACTGCTGGGCATATAAATTACTTTGGTCCACCATTAAATTTATAAAATCATCAGAGAAAAATAATTTGAAAAAGTCAATTTCTCTGAGACCTGTTGAATCAAATTGGATTCCTGGGATGGCCAAAAACTCAGGAACCCGGGGCTCAAAATTGTCTGGTGGTGGGGTCCATACGGGATCAATCATTTGGGGGGGGGGGGGGTCTCAGCTGCTCTACGGGGGCGTCTTTGAGGGGGTCCCTCATCACTAGAGGAGGAAGATGAGGTTAAGACGAATCCTTCAAATTCCCCGCTTGCATCACTGGCTGTGTCAGAGTCAGAGGCAAGCATGGCATATGCCTCCTCCGCTGAATACATTCTTCTGGATGACTGGGATGACATTTGGGATGACATTTGGGATGACATTTGGGATGCCATTTTTATTTTTGTGTTTCTGTAAGTGTAATGTTTCAACACGTGTATAGTGTAGGGGGGGTACAAACTTTATTTCAACACGGGGGGGTATGTAGTGTGTAGTGTCTATGTAGTGCAGAAAAAAAAATACTTTATACAGGAATTTGATCCCAATAAAAAAAAAAAAAATTATATCAACCCTGTGCCAAAAATGCTGTTCAGTGATGTACGTCACTGATCAGCGCTCAGCGGCCACAGGACACCCACAAAAGCAACGTGGGTGTAAAAACAATTTAAAAAAAATAAACCACAGCACTCTCCCAAAAAAAAACAATTAAAAAAAACTGCAGAAAAAAAATTATATCAACCCTGTGCCAAAAATGCTGTTCAGTGATGTATGTCACTGATCAGCGCTCAGCGGCCACAGGACACCCACAAAAGAAACGTGGGTGTAAAAACAATTTAAAAAAAATAAACCACAGCACTCTCCAAAAAAAAAAACAATTTAAAAAAACTGCAGAAAAAAAATTATATCAACCCTGTGCCAAAAATGCTGTTCAGTGATGTATGTCACTGATCAGCGCTCAGCGGCCACAGGACACCCACAAAAGCAACGTGGGTGTAAAAACAAAACCCCACTGCACTCTCCAAAAAAAAAAACAATTTAAAAAACTGAAGAAAAAAAATTATATCAACCCTGTGCCAAAAATGCTGTTCAGTGATGTATGTCACTGATCAGCGCTCAGCGGCCACAGGACACCCACAAAAGCAACGTGGGTGTAAAAACAAAACCCCACTGCACTCTCCAAAAAAAAAAAACTGCAGATCAGTGATGCAGTGATGCAACACTGATTAGCAGTGAGGGGCAGCAGGCACACAACTGTGGGTGCAACCTGACAGGCAGGGTATATATATAAAAAAAAAAAACCCTGGACCTCAAAAAAGGTGCTGATCACTTAGTTTATACTGATCAGCACAAAAGGGGGGGCAGCAGGGGGGCAGCAGTCAGTTGCACAGGCAGCACAACCTTTGGTGCAACTGACAGGTATATATATATATATATTAAAAAAAAAAACCTGCACCCCCAAAAAGTTGCTGATAAGCACAGATATACTGATCAGCACAAAAGGGGGGGCAGCAGACACAAAATATAGCACTCTCTATCACTCTATCACTATCTCTCACTATCTCTCACTATCTCTCACTATCTCTCACTATCTCTCACTATCTGTGACTCTATGACACTGCAGCAGCAGCACACAGGAAGTCACAAGATCCAGGAAGCATCCAGCTGCTGGCAGCACGCTACCAGCAGTGATCAGGTAAGTATCAGGCAAGGATCAGGTCAGTATATCACGACAGATTGGCACGGTGACCGCTCTGCACGCAATTCCAGACCGGAATGGCGTCTGCAGCGCAGTCACCGTTAGTTTAAATCACGCGCCATGGCTGTGATTGGTCCGTCGGTCCGACGGACCAATCACAGCCTTGGGGGCAGGTGGGGTGAGGTGTGGTCATCACCGGTGACCCCCTCACGCCCCCTCCCACCCGGCGGTGATTGATCCCTGTGTTACTGAGCGTCTGATTCGCTGGTAACACAGGAAAACGCTGCGACTGGCTGTTCACATTGAACAGCCAATCACAGCGATCGCCGACGGGGGGGCGGCATCGCCGCCCCCCCTGGGCATGCAGGGACATGTCTGCTGTCAGGGACAGCAGACATGTTTAAACTGTCACCGCGTCTATAGACGCGGTGACAGTTTAAAGTCATGACGTATATATACGTCATGTGTCGGGAAGTACATCCCGGCCATGACGTATATATACGTCAAATGTCGGGAAGGGGTTAAAGGAAAACAAAGAAGTCAGACAGTGCTATGGCTGGTGAGTGTGAATGTCGTTCTAGCACTGAAATCTTTTTCAAGGCAAAAAAACTGTGGGCTGGTGCATTGTCCTGATTAAATATTAAACCATTTTTCCACAAATCTGGCCTCTTCTAATTCTTTCCATGTTTCTAGAACATTTTTGTAATATTGTCGATTTACTGTTGCACCTTCTGGTATCCAGTCTTCTAAAATAAGACCCTTGATATTAAAGAAAACAAGTAACATAAATTAACTTTGAATTTGGATTTGCTCAGACGTGCTTTAGTCATTAATAGTGCTGATGTTTTCCAGTGCATGGACTGGTGGTGTTTTGTCTCAGGATCGTACTGGGCGATTAACTTTGTCTACAAAATGTGAATCAGTTTTGAATTTGTTCAAAAATGTCTGTACAAATTCACTTTCTTTCTGCTAGACAGTTAAAAGCCTTGGAACCATTTTAGCACAAACTTTTGGAGAAACAAGATCTGGATGCAAAATTTCCCTAAAGCCCCACACACACGGGCCGACGGGGGAGCCAGTACTGAGCGATGTGCTTAAGCACAGATAGCTCAGCACACATTGTAAGCAATCTTGTCAGATTGCTTAGAAAATCACCCCGTGTTTACTGGCCTTTACAGTTTATTTTCACTGTTTTCCTATTTTTGCTATCATTCATTGCTGAATCAATTCAAAGAGTTTCTAAAAAATGTTTTTTTACATTTTCACTTGATTTAGATGTACTGTACAGGCATTCACCCTCTTCAACATTCTTATGGTTATCACTAAATTTATTTGCCACTCAAATACAAGTACACGTGACAACCAATGTGCCCGTAAGCCTTGGTTAGCATATGGAATAATTCAGTGGTTGTGTTGTTCACTTTACCGAAAAATGTTAAGTAACAGTTGCTCTACTCTACTTACTAAGCATTTTTATGACGCACAGAAAACACAACTTTTGTACACTGCGTGACAACAAACTATCTGTGCGAGAGTGGTCAAACGTGCAAAACTTTTTCGGGATAGTCCAAGGTCAATATTCCCCCACTCCCCTTTAACTAGGGCAATATAGTTTATTGTAACTACAGTCTCGTCAATTAATAGCCATGCCTCATATGCATTAATAATTTAATGATACATATAAACAATATGGCCTAATATGTAGAAAATCTTTTATATAGTCTTTCATGACCATAAGGGAGCGCAGGCAGCCAAGATGGCGCCCGGAGCGGCATAGGGGGGCGGGGCAGTGGCGTTCCGAGGCCGAACGGCGGGAAGCTAGGGGGGACAGGCAAGTATGCCTGACCCCTTTTCACACCTGGCACTACGGCCAGCCAGTCAGGGGGGAGCGGGGGAGAGCCCGGCCGGGAGGGGGTTAAAAGGCAGAGCTGGCGGGGGAGGCTGCATTCCACGAGGAAACGCGGCCAGGCAGCAGATACACAGGTTCCTGCAGCAGCACAAAGAAGGAGAGGACAAAGGGCGCGTTTTCACCCTACCTGCCTATCACCGAGCGGAGCATCCATCAGCCGGGGGGCAGAGCATTCACAGGTCACCCTCCCAGCGGCAGATCAGTCGCAGGCCACCCACCATCTCCCTCACAGCTGCTGACATGGCATAAGGGAGACAGCGGCATCATACACACAGCAGCCTCGCAGGTCCAGGAGTCCAGAGGTCACAGGGCAGCATGGAGGTCTCTGCAGCCAGACCGTGCAGATCCAGGAAGCAGCCAAGAAGACTCGTACAGGAAGCGGAGGAGGGGCCCAGTAGTAACAAGGGAAAGCACACAGCTACAGGTCGGCAGCAGCAGCAGCACAGAGGCCCACGGCAGGGGAGGGCTCCCCCTGGTGGACGCAAATCAGCAAAGCAGCCAGCAGCAGCACAGAAAGTTATGGAGAAGTCAGCACTACAGGTACACAGCCCAGAGCAGCCGCAAGAGAGAAGATTCGCAGCAGCAAATGAGGACGACGGGCCGACGGCGACAGAATCGGACAGGCCAGAGTCCGACAGCGGTGAGCAGAATGCACCCATTTCCACGCACCCAGTCAGCACCCACTCACCCTTCACGCAGCGCACTGAGTACACCCGCACGGCATCGGAGGAGCGAGCGGCGTGGGTACAACAGGCAGCGACGCAGCTGTATGCTGTTTTGTCACAGCCTCCCACCACAGCAACGGCATCTGCGGCCCATCACGGCAGGGCGCCTTTCCAGCACACGGCGGCAAGGGACCGCTCATACCAGCGTCAGGCCCCATTTGATTCACCACCAGGGAGCAGGCATCGCCACCCCAGGTCCCGCACCGAGCATCATGGCCGCCGCAGTTGCAGTTGCACACGGCGGTCAGAAGGGTGGGAGCAAGCTTACCATCATACCGAGCGCAATTTCCAGCTCGGGGAAAGGGAGAGCGTCAGAAGGCGGAGAAGTCCACTACGTCGTTACAGCAGAAGTCCGACACGGGGATACTTTAGGCCAGAGGCCAGGGAATCCCCCCGCAGATCACCACAAAGGAGCAAGAATCACCTTTACAGCACGCCAAGAAGGTATCACGACAGGCACTCAGGCGGAAGGGAGCGGGAGCAAGTACATCAAAGCACGGCCAACGCCAGGGTCGGCGTGGCTCCAACACTCACGCCCCAGCGGATGGAACACACTCGGTCACCTCCTTGCGCTTTGTTCGGCGTAGGTAACGGGGGACACGAGAGAAACCTCCCGAGTATCGACACAAGAACGGACCAGACGCCACACAGGATTGGTAAGACAAATGTCGTTAATGATACCCAGCATAGCATGTTTAGCACACCAGCAAATGTATGCAATAGCCTGAATGTTAGCGATGCTATAGGCGAGGGTTTGAGGGTACCCCGTGTTGTTTCACATAATGTATGCATTACATCGGCAGGGGCTCAGAACTTTAGCAATGCCACAGGTAATGTTGTAGGTGTAGCTAGTAGTTTGGGGTTGCAAAATCCATGTGTTCCACCGGGAGGGGGTGGGAACGGGTCACAAGGGGACCTTAATTTAATGGGGGGCACCACGGAATCAGATGAGGACGAGGCATGCAGAGTTTTAAGGGAACAGTGGAGGGCTGCAGTAGCTAAATGGAGAAGCAAGAAGGGCAGCATCCCAGGAGCGGACGCGGTCAGGGATCAGTTGGGCGGCATACAGCCGGATAAGGTGGCATCCTTTGCGCAGGGCAACACCGCCATGGGATATGCATTCGGGTCATTAGCGGCACATCTGCCACCGGTGACCCGGAAGGAGATAGAGAAAGGGGCATTTATAGACATATGTTCTTTAACTAAAGAAGGACTAAAGGATAAAGAGAAGGCCAAGCTGGAAGGGGGGGAGCTGGATGATAGCTACAAAACAATTGAGCATTGGCTGAGCGGCATGTTCGCTTACACTGCATGCTATACTGAGGCCTACCCTGGGGCACGTGTAGGGTTATCAAGATATACTGATTTTATTTACACAGCTTACAAGGAGCAGGGGGGGTCAGTATGGCGCAAATACGACGAGGATTTCAGGGCAAGGGCGGCGGGCCAAAAGCCCATAGACTTCGGGTCTAGGGACGTTGACTTGTGGCTGAATGCGCAATCAGCAGGGTTGGCAGAAAAGGCAGCAGCGCAACAGGAAGTGGGCGCAGCGGGGCCTAGCAGCCAGGAGCAGGATCGGAAATGCTGGGCATTTAACGATATGCGCTGCACCCGCGTGCAGTGCAAATTCAAACACGCATGTAGCACATGTGGCGCTAACCATGCAGCCAAGGAGTGTACCAGGCAAGGGGGTAGCGGCAGGAAGAAGGTTCCCGTAGCAGCAAAAGAAGAGAATAGCGGTGAGCCTCGTCAATAATGCGGACGGGGCTAGCCACATATCAAAGGACAGAAGCCAAAGGGCTACGGGGAGGGGGAGGGAGGTTTTATTACCATCGTTGCCTCCGCAGTCGATGGTTGCCATCGACTGCGAAAGCGCAACTACTCATCGATAGTGTATAGCCATTCAATACGGGACCATCGAGGTGGGAATATCGAGGGTCTTCCATGTTCAATGAAGCGGGCCAGTCAAAAGGCGGGGGCGGTGCATCAGGGGCGGAGCTATGCTCCATATACCTGCACTTTGGAAGCAGAAAACAAGGAAGGAGCTATTTCTTTGGTTTTTACATCGAAGGCGGGAAACCAGCTGGTTCCCCGCCATCGATGGCAAAACTATTAGACGGCGGCCGTAAACCATCGACGATTGCTTATCGTCGACGGTCAAGGGCCATTCCTAGAAAGCGGATCGGCAGGTAAGACCGGTATGCAGCGGTGCAATCGGGCGACGGGGTGCACCAGTCAGAGGTCGGTGCAGAGCTGTGCAGCAACGGGCGGCAGGAGGCGGGGGAGGGTCGAGCTAAGTGCATAGTGCAGGGTGGGGGGTGTTCGGCCCCGGGTAGAGGGGCCTCAGTGGCGGGAAGAAGCGGTGCGCAAGGCATCGGGACAGGAGGAGCCAGCTGAGGTTCGCAGATTCACCCTCGGTCGGGCCGCACGCCAGGCTCTAGCTATCGACGGCAGGCCGTCCGGCTGCGCGCCAGGAAGGGGGTGATCCGCAGGGGGCTGGCTCACGGGAGGGGGCGTAGCCGAGGGCCTACAGCGTAGGCAGGGGCACGCCCCCACGTCATAAATCAATGAAGGTCATTGACAGGTTGCTTGCCTTGCCCACCGTTCTCTGTCCCTACCCTGCATTATGTAATTAGGAGCCTAAATAAACTGTGGCCAATGATTCAATCCCAAGTACTGTCTCGGAGCATTATTTCGGTTGGGGTTGGGAGTGAGGTCACACGAGGGACACAGCACACAGCCCTCGCACCCTTAAGGGAGCGCAGGCAGCCAAGATGGCGCCCGGAGCGGCATAGGGGGGCGGGGCAGTGGCGTTCCGAGGCCGAACGGCGGGAAGCTAGGGGGGACAGGCAAGTATGCCTGACCCCTTTTCACACCTGGCACTACGGCCAGCCAGTCAGGGGGGAGCGGGGGAGAGCCCGGCCGGGAGGGGGTTAAAAGGCAGAGCTGGCGGGGGAGGCTGCATTCCACGAGGAAACGCAGCCAGGCAGCAGATCCCACCCACCCATCCCATTTTGCGCAGGTAGGGGCCGGGACTCTGAAGGAAGCGGGCATTGCAAGAGGGGGGCATGAAAGTAGGGGCCAGGCGAGGGGTGAGAGGTAGTTAGGGGGCACGGGATTGTGTGTCATGAAATTGCAAAGAATAAAAAATGAATGTAACGTTGTTTTAAAAAAAATAAAAAAAAAAAAAAAAAAATAAAAAAAAATTAATAAAAAATGAATCTAAAAAAAAAAAAAAAAAAAAATGAATGATGAAAATAAAATTTTTAAACTATGTATATACATAACGCATTGGGGGGATCAAGGGAAATGTTGAAATAACGAATATGTTTGTGAAGTGCGGTTGGGCAATCAGTGTTAAAGGGAGGTATTGAGTAATAATTATGCATTTTGTCACAGTTGAAAAGTCTGATGTATGTCGCAGGGCGGGAAGAAGCGGTGCGCAAGGCATCGGGACAGGAGGAGCCAGCTGAGGTTCGCAGATTCACCCTCGGTCGGGCCGCACGCCAGGCTCTAGCTATCGACGGCAGGCCGTCCGGCTGCGCGCCAGGAAGGGGGTGATCCGCAGGGGGCTGGCTCACGGGAGGGGGCGTAGCCGAGGGCCTACAGCGTAGGCAGGGGCACGCCCCCACGTCATAAATCAATGAAGGTCATTGACAGGTTGCTTGCCTTGCCCACCGTTCTCTGTCCCTACCCTGCATTATGTAATTAGGAGCCTAAATAAACTGTGGCCAATGATTCAATCCCAAGTACTGTCTCGGAGCATTATTTCGGTTGGGGTTGGGAGTGAGGTCACACGAGGGACACAGCACACAGCCCTCGCACCCTTAAGACCCATACATAATGACATATCCAAACTGACAGTGATGGACTGCAGCCAAACCCCAATATCTTAGTGCACAGGTTCTCAACGTCGGTCCTCAGGACGCCACACGGTGCATGTTATGTAGGTCTCCTCACTGAATCACAAGTGAAATAATTAGCTCCACATGTGGATCTTTTAAATGTGTCAGTAAGTAATAAATGCACCTGCCAGGTGACCTGGAAAATGTGAACTGTGTGGGGTCGTGAGGACAGAGTCTGAGAACCACTGTCTTAGTGCATACCACTACTCTATAAAGGTTAAGGTTATGTAATAAGACATGTCACAGCATCGATCCCTTCTCCCTCATGTTCTGGGGTCCTATGCCTTATCAATGGTCACTTTTGGAGATCGAACCTGGTGATATACTCAATCATTGAGGGAAGAATTACTCAAAATCAAAGCTTTATTTTGGTGATATGCGAAAAGGAACCAAAACTAAATGGATTCTGTGCACAGTACTGAAACAAAGCGGCCGCCAGTGACTGTCCCGTTCCAGCATCAGTAAACTCTTAGATTGCAAGACAAAGACCAACAGTACATAGATAATACTCATTGCCAAATAAAGTAAACTTGCACATAAAATAAACAGTAAGAATCTGTATAACTCAGTGTTTTAAAATGAAGCTATAAACTACACACATTGGAATTCTCTATTGAGAAAGAACCAATGTGGATACAATCTATGTTCAGGAACCTATTGAATTGATAAGCTCCATAATCATGACTACATTGTATATAGTGCAACTTTAAACATAATTACAATAGGAATTAATTCTTTTTTTCCTTTCTAAACCAAAGTTAACACCAACAGTAGTATTACACAGAAACCTCACACAAAATAAAATAATAAATAAATGGGTGTTTTTCCCTCTGAAAAAATAGGTTGAAAAAATAGGTTTCCTTCAGGTCTGAGAACCATTGGTTTTGGCAAGTAACTTTAAATACATTTCAGCAACCATTGCATTGTACCCAAAATAACTTGACCATTATAGAAAGTCTTAATATACACGGTTATGTGTGCTGAGCGATCTGTGCTAACCTAATGTTTGCCTATTAGCACTTGCTAGGCGATCTCGGATACTTACTGCATGTACTAAATATCTGAGCCAGCATTGGCCATGCACCATTGCTATGGGCTGTACACACAATATAGACAGGTTGCTTAGAAAACACCCCGATCAAAAAAAAAACATGTGTATAGGCCTTTACATTGAAGTTTATGAATAACGCTTCAACAAAGGAAGCAATTAAGTTGCCGTTCAGGTTATTATTAAATACAAATATGCAGAAAAATTAGGTTGGGGATGCAGATGGATTATCCCAAACGGTTTTTATTGATAATTTATGACAAATATAACATGTCAAGAAATATATTTACCTCAAGAAATATTCAAATTACTAAATTAAATGACACAATGAAATGTCCAGAAGTAACACTTACAGTTTAAGCAACAATGACGAGAATACAACGGAGACCGAGGAAGCGGCCATTGCTGCTGATCCCATCCATGGCTGCAAAATCAAACCGACTGGCATAAACACACCTGCAAGAATAGCGACAGCTTTACATACGTACTGCGGCACATATTTATTACCCTATCATTATATTCCTGTAATTAATGTATTCCTTAAATTGGGGTGCGGTCATTAGGTCTACAAGCATTAGGTCGACAATTATAGGTAGACAGTCACTAGGCCAACAAGCATTAGGCCAACATTAATTTTTCATGTTTTTTTTTTTCTTACATACATTGCTATTCAAGTGGGAATATAATAGTGTGCCCAGCGTAGTGAGGCACTGTGCCCAAAGCATGGCGAGCCATATGAGGGGATATGGTACACTTATATGGTGTCCAAGTCGACAGACATCAAACAAACATGAAAAACTCATGTTGACCTAATGCTTGTGTTGATCCAATGACCATGTCCTATTGAACCTAAGTTCTGTCAACCATATGACCCATACCCCCTTAAAATGTATTCACCCATTTGTATACTTAGATATTAAGCACAGGGAAAAAAATCGGCATACAGACAAGTGGACCGATTGGTCTGGTGGTGCAGCAGCATGTAGAGCTCAACCCACTCAAAACCGTTGAGCTGGTAGTGGACTTAAGGAAGAAGGCTGTTGGTGTTCCTCCGCTAACAATTGCTGACAGTGTGGTGTTTGCTAGTGGACTCCTTCAAGTTCCAAGGAACCACAATCTCCCGGGACCTTAAATGGGGTCCCAACACTAGTTGGAAAAGGGCAGCAGGGGCTATTCTTCCTTAGGCAACTGAGGAAGTTCAACATCCCACAGAAGCTTCTGCTCCTCTTCTACGCCGCAATTGTGGAGTCTGTACTGTGCTCCTCCAATACTGGTCTGGTACGGCTCCGCCAGTGAGAGAGACAAATGCAGACTCCAAAAGGTAGAACTGTAGAGAAGATAATCGGGACGGACCTTCCCTCCGTCCAGGACCTGTACCTGTCCAGAGCAAAAAAAGCGGGCAACGAAGATAGTCAAGGGCCAACTACATCCTGGCCATGGTTTCTTTAACCTGCTGCCATCAGGCAGACGCTACAGGGCTATTCCCACCAGAAGCCTAAAAAGTTTCTTCCCTCAAATGGTTCACCTGTTGACACGTGAACTCATGAACACCTCACTTTATTTATTAACAGTTTCTTATATAGCTCACAGAGAATATTTGAACATTCACATAAGTCCCTGTCCCAGTGGAGCTTACAATCTATATTCCCTACCACATGTACACACACACACACACAAACAAACACACGTTCTAGGGTTAATTTTTTAGGAGCCAATTAGCTTACCAGTATATTTTTGGATTGTGGGAGGAAACCGGAATACCCGGAGGAAACCCACAAAGAACGGTGAGAATATACAAACTCCGCACAATTAGAGCCATGGTGGGTATCGAACCCATGACCTCAGTGCTGTGAGGCAGTAATGCTAACCATTACACCATCCGTACTGCCCTACCCTTTGCACATAATCTAACAGTGTCCCCTGTATGACTGTAAATGTTCTCCCACCTGTTTATAATGTATGCTGTTTACTTGTTACCCACCTGGCTGCTGCACAGCAAACCAAAAACAAATTCCTTGTATACGCAAGTATACCTGCCCAATAAAGCGGATTCTGATAACTAAGGGCCTAACTCCGCATGGATCATTAATTAGAGAATTTGCAGTGAACTGCGAGCAGAAAGCCAGAACCCAGACAGAAAGAAAAACCTGCCCCTTGCAAAAAGTGATGTATTCACAGGTCCATTTGCCCAAAATCGGACAGTTTTTTTCCACCTGCGCGAGTCTAGGGCTTCCACTAATCTGCTCAAGAATCAGCCTGGAAGTGGTAATCACTGACATCAGAGACCCACCTAAAAAAACACCTTGGCATGCCTGTGTTTTCACAAAAACACACATTCCAGACCCTAAATGTCAGCTTCCTGTCAATAAAACTGCAACATCTGTGCGTACGGATATTTTTTGCTATCTAGTTCCGCCGCACGATATTCCATTCTATATGTGCAGATTACTAAATCTAATTTAATATATAAAAACTTAAAACATCCACAAATATCATATATTTATGGTTTAGACACCTTTACTAATGCGGTTTCTTCCTATTGTCCAATAAAGGTGTATGGTTTCCTTCCAGTATTCCCATTTTGCTTGGCTTGCAGAGCATGCTGGGATTTGTAGACTAACTACACTTAATGGAGATAAACCAGCATAACAAAACTTCCTGAGTGTCTGAGTTGGCATGTCATACCTGCAGCTATAGGAATGCCAATGAGGTTGTAAATCAAAGCAAACACAAAATTTATTCGTATTCTTCTCACAGTCTTGCGTGATAAATTTATGCTGGCCACAACGTCCAGGAGATCATTCTGCAGGAGGAAGAGAAAAAAAACCACATACTTTGTCGCTTAATATTGATCTATACCTTTAATTTATAAGGCACCACTTTGGTTTTGTAGCCATGTACAGGGGATAGAACAAGATACATAGGTACAAATTGATGCATATATTTGATAGCCTCCATATAAATACTATGGCAGTATGCAGTGAAGACAAAGAAATGTACAATCTAAAGGGTAAATGGGAGGACACAACAGTAAAAATACTGGGGGAGGGCAGAGATAGTACAGTTAGGAGGAGGGGCTAGATGCAAAATGGTAAAACATTTACTTACCCTTATCAGAACTACATCTGCAGCTTCAATTGCCACATCAGTGCCCGTCCCTATGGCGATTCCCACATTGGCCATGGCGAGAGCAGGAGAGTCATTGATTCCATCTCCCACCATTGCCACCTTTGTCCCTTGCTCCTGCAACTGCTTTACCTTGGCAACTTTATGAGATGGGAGGACCTCGGCAAACACTTTGGTTATACCAACCTTTTGAAAGAAAAGGTAAAGGATCCAAATTAACCATTAATCTCTTTTCTATCAGCCCTATCGTGGTGTGTATTCATTTTTTTATACACACAAGCTGTCAAATAGGCCTCAAATGCTACTTGTGTACAACTATGCTTTTTCATGCTGGGCAAAGAGCGGAAACAAAGTGATGTTATCCTAAAAGCCTGTTACCAAACATAAAATGGTCCAGCACAATAAAAAAAAAAGTCCCTGTTGTACTAGGAAAGTGGTTCCCAACCTTTTAATGTCTAGCGCCCCCTTCTGCAAAAAAAAATGGGGTCCGAAAGATAACGATCAGGCAGATATGCTCAGAGACACAGACTGATTGGGAAAAGTCCCTGGGAAGTGGGGAATGGTAAGTCACAGACGCCTATGTACGCATCATTGTGATCACTCATCTATTATACATTTTCATCCTGAAGGTGGAGCCAGAGACCACTTTGATGGAAACAGTTGGAGGCAAAATACTCCTACTGAACAGCAGCTGCAGACCACGCCATTGTGATCCTATTGTTTTCTCTTTTATATGTGCACTGGACCATAATGTATGCTAGCACTCACTCAATTAACCCAATTATTGAAGGGTTTATTATAACACAGAATAATATTTTTAGTGAGATTAGTGAATCAGTTGCATAATGGGAACCCCAAATCTGTGGGTGTGCATTGTGTCTGACCTGGACATCTATATTAGCAAATTGCCTTGGCTGGCTTCTATTAAGCTGTCTGACTGCTAAGTTTCTATGTCCTTGCCTTTGTTTTCCCTTATGATGCAGGTGGTCAATGACTGTTTTATATGTTGTAGGTGAAATGGGACAACTGTACACAATGGGCGGTATTCAATGAGGCTGATTCGCCAGGTTTTTATGGCGATTTTGTGCTGTAAGGCGAATTTCTGATTAAAACGGTGAATCACCCTATTCAATGACCAGATGGCGAATATATTTCAAGGTTTTTTTCGCCATGATTCACCGAGTAGCAATCGCTATCTTTTTATGGTGAAGTGGAAGGTGAACTTTTAAAATAAAGTGTTTTGTTTTTTACAATTGGTGTAAAAAAATCTGGAATTTTATTCTGAGGAGGGGCATGCTATTTTTATTCATGTGCTGTAAGCTCATTAGATATTCATATATTCACTTCACCCGATCATTACATATTCATGATCGGGTGTAGTGAATATACGCAGTCCCCTGCTGGCACCCCCGGGGGCAGCCTGTGCTGCCTGGCACCCAGGGAGCCCACCTCCCCCCCACAAACGTTCTGGGGCAGGCAGGGAGACTTTTATCTCCCTGCCTGCCACCGTCCTCAGGCTCCCTGCGGCGTTCGCCGCAGGAGCTCAAATTCGCCGGTCAGGGGCAGCGAGCTCCTGACTCGTTGAATACCGGAGCCGGCGAGGCTCCGTAACGTGGCGAAAAGTGGCGAATGTGCAGCGAATCTTAAACAGGATTCGCTGCACATCGCCAAAATCCACATTGAATACCGCCCAATTGGTTTCAATCAAAGAAACACAATGAAAGTCAAGTCCTACTGATGAGTGCTACCATAGGCCAGGGTGAATCAGTACAAAAAGGCTCGTCACACATCTGACAACAGAAGCAAGGCTGAGAATACCTCATAGCCTATTTGATATATCCCCTTCCAAGTACATATACATGTATGGACTTCAGCACTGATGTATCAAATACTTGATGATAAATGGAGACGTTGCCCATAAAAATCAGATTCTAACCCCTTCCCGACACATGACGTATATATACGTCATGTGTCGGTTGCGGGGGATTCAAGCCAGCTCACGGAGTGAGCTGGCTTGAAAGAGAGCAGGTAGTGGCTGTATATTACAGCCAGGTACCTGCTCTCACGAGCGGCGAGTTCGCCGATCGTGGCCGTTTAACCCTTTAAGCACCGCGGGCAAAGCGCCCGCAGTGCTTAAATAGCTGATCGGAGGGGGGGCGCCCCCCTCCGGCGCCGATCGGGGCCCCCCGCGGCGAGATCGAAGGGTGCCGATCGGTTGCCATGGCAGCCAGGGGTCTAATGTAGACCCCTATGCTGGCCATGTCAGCATACCTATTACATCCTGCCTGAGGCAGGATGTAATAGGAAGTGCTGAAAATCACTATGTTCAGCCATAGAGCTCTATGGCTGAACCTAGTACAGGCGATCGCGCCCCCTAGTGGTCAAGTACACTAGGGGGCCTTGTAGTAAAAGTAAAAAAAAAAAAAAAAATAAAGTTAAAAAAAAAAAAAAAAAAAAATATTAAAAGTTCAAATCACCCCCCTTTCCCCATTTCACAAATAAAAATAAATAAAAAATAAAAAAAATACACATATTTGGTATCGCCGCGTTCCTAAAAGTCCGATCTATTAAAATATAACATTAGTTATCCCGCACGGTTAAAGGCGTAAACGGAAAAAAATTCCCAACGCCAAAACTACGTTTTTTGGTCGCATCACCTACCCAAAAAAAAATAACTAAAAGAGATCAGAAAGTCGCCCATATCCCATAATGGTATTAATTAAAAAGTACACTTCAGCCCGCAAAAAATGAGCCCTCACCCAGGTCCGTAGGTGGAAAAATAAAAAAGTTATAAGCCGCAGAACATGGCGACGCGACGCAAATTAGAAAAACCGTAAAAGTTGCTATTTTTTTTTTGTGGTAAAACATAACGAAAACTATATAAGTTTGGTATCACCAGAATCGTAACGACCCATAGAATAAAGATAACCCATCATTTTAAACGAACTATGAACTCCAAAAAAAACGTAACCAGCGCAAAATTGTGGAATGGCGTTTTTTTTTTTTTTTTACCCCACATTGAATTATTTCCTGATTCCCCAGAATATTATACGGTATAGTAAATGGTACCATTAAAAAGTACAACTTGTCCCGCAAAAAAAAAGCCCTCATGTGTCTATATAGCCGGAAAATTAAAAAAGTTACGCTTATTTGAACGCAAGGAGGAAAAAAAAAAAATTAACAAAAAAGGCCTCGTCGGGAAGGGGCTAGTTACTATTTATCAAGTACATTCTAGAAAATTCTACTTAACAGCTGTTTGGTTTATATGTGCATCTTCTCCACATGTCCTCATTAGCAGAGATGGTACATCTCCCCCTCAGCCTCATTTACTTATGGCCTTCAGTGCTTTGTTTAATCTTGTACATTTATTTCAAGCACAGAATGCGTATTATAATTTTAATTATTTTTATTATCTGGTGTTTTCCAAGAATGTCCAAACTACAACTCTTAAATCGCAAACTGAAGATGCCCCAGGTCTATTAAATTTCTCCCCACACGGATGAAGATCATGGAATTTAATAATCAAATAACTGGAATTGTAATCCCTACATCCTGATCCAATAAGGAAGCCTGATCTTCAACCCAAGTGTTGTCTTCTTTGTGAGGATGATTAGTTACCTGAGAAGCAATATTTTTTGCAGTCTTGCTGTTGTCTCCTGTCATTAAGACAACATCGAGGCCCATGGAACGCAATGTATGAACAGCTAAAGCTGCTTCAGGTTTTACAGTGTCAGCAATTGCTATTAATCCACACAGCACACCTGCAAAACAAATGTAAGAGGCATAATTACCTGCCCGCAAAAATGATAGATAGATAGATAGATAGATAGATAGAAAATTTCTCCTCCTGAAATGAATCATGTCAGAGGGTATGCAGTAATCCATAAAAAATGGCATCAGTGTTTTCTGCTGGATTTAGGACCATGCGGTTCACACTTACCATCCACAGCTACTAGGACAGCTGTACGACCTTTGTTCTCATGCTCAGTCATGAGAACATCGGTCTCTCCCTTCAGGGTCAGAAAATTTCTGTTCATCCACTCACGGTTCCCAATCAAAACGGTGTACGTCTGAGATGGGGAGGAGGCTGCACCAAGCAAAATAAATAATAATGACCATGAAATTTATAAGCAATAGAAGTAAATGCACTAGCAGGATCAATTAAAAATCACTTATTATTTTAACCATAGCAAATTATTTTTAATTTTTGATTATTCATATTTTCACCGTTAAATAGAAAATAATGCAAATTCTCTATAGCAGTATTTCCCAAACACAGAACCTACTCAGAACCCCTAACATTTCTGGTGTTAATGGCATCCCTGCTTGAGGACAGGTGATTTAATTAAAACCTCAGGTCACTGTGATTTAGACAAGTTTGCTCAAGTATTGATATCCTTAAAACCTATGCTGTAAGGGGGCTATTAGGGCTGAATTTGGGAAAAGCTGCTCAGCAGCAAAACATCAGCAGGTCTAAAGCACATATAGGGCGAGCTAAACATTAATCAGTATCTCAAGGTACTGTACACAGTCCTGCTCTGCATTTATCAGCTGGTATTAGCAGAATACACAGCTTTCATAGATTTTGTTCAGTTCAATTCTTAGTGACCAGCATACTACAACCACAGTATAAGGGATATCTACATTGAGATTCTGAGAATAACATGGAGTATACCAGGCTGTCATCTGACCTAGGGTGGAACACACGAAATCTGAAAAATTACTGCGCTGGATTTGCTTTTTCTCAAACCATGCATCACAAACAGGAATTTTAAACTATAGGAGAACTATAGGAGAACATTGCCTTAATATAAACATTCCCTTTAACATGATTCTCCTTTCACTTCCTATTGCAATTTACAGCACAATGGATTGGGTGGAATGTTTTTATTATTACTGAGCAACTGCCTATGTATTAAACCTGGTCAAGAGAGAAAGTGGAGATAAATTAGAAGGTGATAACGCACCAGCCAATCAGCTATGTTTGTAAAATGACAGAAGTTGGCTGATGGGATGTCACCTTCCACTTTATTTCTTCACCACGCCGATGTGAATTGGATCGGTTTCCAGGGCCAGGGCGCAATGCTGTTGTAGCACAGAGCGATAACTGCGGTAGAAGTGCCTGTCCTCCAGAACCCAGCCAAATTACGACCCACAGGCCCCGCTTTATTACTGCAGATGATGGACTATTAACTGTTCCTCGAATCTCCCTGAACTCCACTCTAGAATCCTTCAAATATAGACTCAAGACTTTCCTGTTCTGTTTTGTATTTTTATACATGTTTTGTTTTGTATTTTGTGCTGTAAAGGCAAGGAGAAAAGTGCTAGATAAATAACATTATTATGTGTGACATATTATAAATTGGAGACACCTGCTGTGTGGCATATTGGGATTCCAATTGTAGTGTGCAAAACTGAAATCTAAATTCATTTAAAACATCTATTATTTATTTGTTTTAGCAGGGTATTTATCAGGGCTTGGAGAGCGATGAAATTGTGAGAGATAACATACCAACCAATCAGCTTCAAACTGTTATATTTCAATAATCTTATGTAAAAGCAGAAGCTGATTGGCAAGTAATATATCCAGACAAATTTATCTTCCCTTTAAGTGTTTATTTTACTTTAACCTTCCCTAATAGCTCAGGAAACATTTTGTGGTCCTCCATACAAACTACAAGAAGTCTGTGAACGTCCGCACACAAACACAGTGGGTCAGAGACACACGCGCAGTACAAAACAAACAAAAACAGGAATTACTCAACTGCATCCGACATAGACATGTTGTTGTACTCAGGAATATAGTTACACTGTGAAGACTCAATTATTAAAAAAGATTGAGCCCACTCCAGTGAAAACTTTGATTCATTTAAATTTTTCAAGTAAAAGACCTTCACAACAATATATTTTATAAAAAATTACCGTCTGACAAATGACAGATATTTTGCACATTTTTATACACCCCCTCCACCCCCACACACACACTTGCTATAGTAAGCTGATTTACAAATCAATGAAATAGCCTGCTTTTGTAGAAATATAAACTTGTATGCGTTCTTACTTGCTATGTGGGATTCTATGATGGGATAAAGTTCGGGGTCCTCATGCTTTATATCAATTTCTACTAACAGGGCATTTTTGCTGTTTGTGTTTTGGTTGCTGCTGTACAAAAGGTGCTCAACGTTACTGACTTTGCAGCTGATCCCACACCCAGGTACTGCCTGGAAATCGGAACATGTACCCAGGTTCTCTGCATGCAACACCTGGGTAAAAATGAGAGACAGCAGAGACACATAAATAACAAAGTCTATAACTGTGCCCACACACTGTGAGATGTGTGCTAGGTGCGATTTGAGCTATACAATGTGTGCAATGCAGTTTGAACGGTACTTGTGTAGTTTCACGGCGCCAGCATGAGCGAAGAGAGCCCCGCTGGCGCCGTGAAACTACACAAGTACCGTTTGAACTTTATACACTTTGCTATGTTAACTACATAAGATTTGAACGACATACAATTTGGACTAGACTACAATATATTATTTGAATTGGGAAAGTACCTATCACATGCAATTCCCGACACAGGGTGTGATTTGAACTAGACACAACGTGATTGAGTACAAAAATACCTACCTGCACATACTATTTTGCATTGCGATATGGACTACACAAGAGAGCAAGGCAAAATAAACACTGTACAATTTGAACTAGACTCGATGCGATTTGAACTAAAAAGTTCAAATCACATGCAAGAATCGCACCGGGTGCAGGCACCCTAAGTCATGACCGGAAACCTTTGCCATTCCTTGCCATAAGTCATGACCGGAAATTCAAAGCCAAGCGCAAATCCAGATGGATCTAGACTCATCTAGCCGGGTCTCAGCGCACCATTCACGGAGGCCCACCAGCGAATGTGGCGAGCGTGCGCCAGAGACGCTCGCACACCGCCATTCCTGGCAATGGACGCTGGCGCACCCAATGAGTCCGGCTCCATCTGTAATAGAAAATTGTTTTCAGATTTAGAAATTTGAAATTACTCAAATTAAATATGAAGTCATTTAAAATTGTTGATGCCAACAATTACCTGATGCCTTCAATCTGTCATAATCCACAATAGGTAGAGAACGTACCTCAAAGTACAATTTCGGGGGTCAGAACAAATTATACCAACAAATCCCATCTTTCACAGGCATTCTTTTTCACATTTTTAGAATGTTGATATATCATACCCCTTTTAGATAAATGTATTCAAGATTGTGACCAACTTAACCAATAGAAAATGGTCGGGTTTTTTTTGTAACAGAATAGAACAATCAATCCAAAGAAACCATTGATCGTACACAAGTCCCTTGTACTACTTTCACTACACACAGGCCATTCACACGGTTCATACTCAGGCAAAATCACGCACAGACATTGCTTGGCAACAGTGTGATTATAACTGATCCCGATTCGCATGGAGGTTTTTGACATATTTTTCTCAATTCATCATCCAAACTGACTACCACATCATTATTTTCTACCTCCCAATTAAACACCTCAACAGAGAAGTCTCCTGTACCATCCTGAAGAAGTAATTAGGTGTCCATGAAACACATAGGAGTGTATTCAATGTTCATTCTGACTATCAGGATGTTTCCGGCAGTCCTAATCTATGCGGTTTCCAACATCAAATAACAGTCTGTATTCAATGGCCATGCATTGGTGAAAACGGCCTTTCAGTTTTTAAAACCTATCTGATCCCCCTTGCATAGCAAAATGGTTTGTTCCCGGGGTGTATCAAGAGAGGTCGGCCCGCGTGCAGTCTACATTTGGGCCCCCTGCTCTGTAGCCATCAGAGCAATAGACACTGGACACCATGGCTACTAGTAGACTGTAGCGCTGTCTCAGAATCTAGTGTGTATGCGCAGGTCTCATGAAAAATGGCCACCATGCCATTTTCCTATTGTGCATGCACAAAACTCTGGGAAAATGGCAGCCGTGACATTTTCCAGATGTTTTTTGTTATGCTACTGATGCCAAGTTGGGACTCTGGAGGGTATTGGAAAATAGGTACAGGGTGTGCAGCCCTGAACCCTGGGAACCTATGTGCACCCATTATAGATACACCAGTGGTTTACGTCATATTTGCTTTTTTTTGCGTTACTTTCAAATCAGAAACACCAATCCCAACACTAGATAGGCACCTGGATGTACCTTCACATATACACTACATGTACAGGAATTCTCAATGTAAGGGGATGTTGCCATAATGTTATGAGGTCCTCATTGGTGAATTGTCTACACTGCCCCAGCAATGTCGACATTCTGCAAGGACAGGAGGGTGAGGGTGAGGGTTAGGCAACAGGAGGGAAGGGTTAGGGGCTAGCAGAAGGATGAGGCTAAGAATTATCCAGTCATGTAGTGCTGAACTTCCAAACCTATGCTATTTGGGTCACCTATGTATGTCCGAGCAGTCAAGGCAATTTCCCCGCTAACATCCATGCATGTGAGTGACGTCATTAGAATCTTTGTACTTATACCAGTTACTTTACCTCTTTGCAATGCTTTGTGACTGCTGACCCAAGAGGGTGTTCGCTGTTTCCCTCTGCAGTGCCCACAATTGCCAGTAGTTTATTGTGTGGCATCCGGTTACTTTCTACCAACACCTTCACTTGCATAACAACTGGCGTTCCGTGAGTGATTGTACCAGTCTTATCAAACACAATAGTTTTCACCTAAAGCAGCAGAAAATACTCATTTGCCACATATTGAATTTTTTTATTTTTTAAACTAGCTATTCTTCAACAGACATTATATTCACAACATAACTTTGCACAAATCTTATTTCTGAATAAATGTAGAAAGTCTAAGTGAAACCAATGATTTATCGGCAGCAGTATCATGTTAAGTATTCTACATTACAATAATACTAAATAAGCAAGACAATTGTGAGAATGAAAACTGCAAAACCAATATTTGTCACAGTACAGTTATCAAAACAAATTGCTATAAGTTATGGTGTGTACACACGGCAGGATATGCCGTGAGATGCTAGTCCCGATACGATCAGATCGTATCGGGACTCGCATCGCACGGCATGCATGGAGGGACACAATTAAGACTATATAGTGCAGATCTGCACTATATAGTCTTGGCTGCCCTCTCTATTCCACTGCCGATTTGCACTCACACGGGAGCATGCAATCTGCATGTGATATGGCACAAAAACACAAATAAGGATAAGGCGCTCCCGCTTGCATGTGTTATGGCTTCCGATGTTCACTATATCTGCAACATCGGAAGCCATATCTTACCGTGTGTACTCACCATTACAGCTCAGCCATGTTCTCATTTCCAGCATGTACTAATTTTAAGCCAATATTATAAAGTGACTATTAGCAACTGGTCATTAGAATGAAGCCATAACTTCCTATACATCTCTATAATTCTTTATCTATCATGCATGGCCTTGAAAACCCGGGATGCCCTACCAGCCACTTGCTCAGCAGTTAAGTAGAGATCCCAAAAATAACCCTGTGCATATCGATATACACAGTTTAATCTAAAATCAATATATGGCCTATGAAACACTATGTATATTGTTTCATAAAACACTATTTGCTATATAAAATATATACAATAAATAGGCATGTTTTGCAACATTAATATGAATTGCTAAAAGCACAAGCAGAAATGGATACATAACTTACTTTGTGTGCCATTTCTAGGGGTTCACCTCCTTTAATCAGTATGCCATTCTGAGCTCCAACTCCTGTACCAACCATAACTGCAGTTGGGGTTGCCAACCCAAGAGCACAGGGGCAAGCTATACACAAGACAGTTATGGCAGCTTGAAAGGCAAAGCGGATAATCACTTCCCCTTTTGAAATACTCTTGTTGTAACCCTGTGGACAGGAAGAGAGAGGATTTTAATTTGTTTTTAAAAACGTTTTAAACGGACTTAAGTTGTTTGGAAAACAACAAACACTAGACAGAATTAGAGTGATTCAGATTCACCAAGCCAAAATAAGTACTGTAAAATACAAAGATTTGTTCAAGAAAATGTTCAGCCTAAATCTAAAACAGAAAATGCAATTTACAGTACTAAAAATGTTGATTAATTCAGTTACTGCACACAAGAGGGCACTAAAGAGTTTTCAAAATACGAGTATCTAAATAGCAACACTCAATTGTGATCAGAAGACAATACGTAATTAGGGGGCCCATTACATAAAAGAAGGAACTCCCTCTTTCTAATATGAGTGTTCCTTAAATATTTGAATCCAGGTTAGTGTATATCTTCTCTCATTCCTGAAGTCCATGTTTTTCTGCAGTGTAGGGTTCCGTGTTTGGTGATCACATGACAATTAACTTCTGTTGGGGTACCTAGGGGTAGATGTATGAAGCAGTGATAAGGGAGGAGAAAAAAGGGGCAGATGTATTAAGCCTTAACAAGAGATAAATGCAAGGGTGATAAAGAGAGATAAATGTCCAGCCAATCAGCTCTTTACTGACTTTTTCCAACACATGCCTGTAACATGGCAGTTAGGATGTGATTGGCTGGACGTTTATCTCTTCTTATCACCCTTGCATTTATCTCTTGTTAAGGCTTAATACATCTGCCCCAAAGTGCCTGGAACTTTATCACCGGCCAATCAGCTCCTGATTGTTAAGTTAGAGGCTGGGTTAAAAGGAACAGCTAGGAGTCAATTGGCCAGTGATAAAAGTACCAGGCACTTTATCACTTCTCCTCCCTTATCACTGCTTCATACATCTACCCCCTAGTTTGAATAAGGGGACGTCTTCTCTGTCAAACTAAGGAGTTACATATTCTTTGGGCACTTTGCTGCTGATGACTTGGGGAACTGATCATCCACAGTTTTAAAGAACTCCCACAGCAAAATGGTAAAGCTGATGGTGTGAACTGCTGCGAATCACATCCCCCCATGTCTTGGACATTTCTATAGTGTATGTGTTACCGGGGGGTGCCCGGCTCTCCTAGGAGTCTGGAAGGTAGAAGAGTATAGTTCAGATATTATGGTTTCAATTCCATGGAAATACTTTTTATAGTTAAGAACAAATATAACCGGTCTTACTTAAACTGAATAATTTTACAAATTGACTTCAGCCAACATTTAAATGTGACAGAATTGAAACATGACAAAGAACTAAAACACAAATTTAGCAAAAGATGATGTCTGCGTTGGTAATAAACAAATATTACATACTAGTCATTTATATTTCAGCTAGTCACTGGTTCATACTTACAGGGAAATATTTCTCTACAATTTCAAAGTTGCGATAACCAATAATAATCCAGACAAACAAGGTGAGGCATGAAACGATCACAATGAAAGGGACAAAATAACCACTCAGTTTATCAGCAAATTGCTGGATCGGAGCCTGGAAGAGACAATACAAAAGCATTACAGAAGTATATATCATCGTTATATTATCAGCAGATATAACAAAAAGGAAGGGACTTGGATTGGTCCATATTAAAAGACTACTGCGTACACACCCATAACTGCAAGTAACTCTGCCACGCTATTATTATGCATTACTTGTAACGCTGTACAAGGTGCCTATAAATCTCCACTATCATTAGGGCCAACACTCAGCTTTCTGCACTCACTCCGGACCATACACTCACAAACCATACAAAATGACAGAAAAGAAAGACCGCTGGGAACAGCTGCATAATGGACAAGCACAAAGCTCAAGAAAGGAAGCAAAGAGTGAAAGCATGTGAAGTAACAGGATAGCGACTCATATCAGAACATGTACAAATGATGCACATATCAGAGCAGTAGTATGCATGAGGCAAAGAAACAGCATAGTTATAGGCACAACTCATACCTTTCAACACTTACAATACCAAATAACAAAATAGGACTCACCGCCAAATCTACCTAGACTAAACCTTTATATGCCCAAATCCATCTGTAATCCAGAAAGAAACCCCCACTTTTAGCTCCACTCATTTGCAGTCTGCAGGTCAGAATAGTTGGGCGTTATGTATGTATATATAGCGTATGGTTTTTAAGCCTTTATACATAGGGTCTGCAGTAACCATCTCTGCTGCTTACATAGAAGTAGTGGCGATCACTCTAATATGGTAATGAAGCAGGAGGTGTCACACTAATCCCAGCTAGTATTGGATCATCATAGACGTCATCACCCTGCGCTGTGGGGTCATGCAATGCAGCTGCCGCAAGACCTACCAAGAGGCCAGGAAATCTATCCTCTGACAGAGATCCTGGCCTAGTCCCTCCATTGCTAGTGGTGGCAAGCCTCCAGTTAAGAGAAACTGAAACTGGCGCCGGCCCCAAATGTCATCACACTGTCAATCAAACAATCTGAAGCAGAAGTGCGACAGACATCACAGCAGTACCAAGATGAACTGCTACTAAAAAGGAACTTGAAATCAGGCCCTATATGCACTGAACGTTTTATTTTGAGAAAAAGACTCTACTTGTAATCTGATGCGTTATCTATAAACAACTATAGGCATCTAAAGAACAGTATTGCTAGGAGAACATTAAAGGCCCATACAGACTGGGAGACTTTGAGCTGAAAGCCGCTCAAAACAGCTGAGCGCTGCTGCGTGCTCCCGCATCTTTGGAAAGCCGCTCTTCTGCGCTATGTAAAGCTGTGGCCACGCTGGGCAGGGGGAAAGCCGCTCAGTGTGTATGCTCTTAGCAGCTTTCCCCCCAGCGATGACAGTGGTCATCACGGTACATACACGCTAGGCATAATCGGCCAGTGTGTATGGACCTTAAGTGCAGTTATCTGCCTGGGCTTTTACACTAGTAGGCACTGCTCTAAATAAATAGCAAAATGAGAAGTGTGGAACGAGCAAACATCTCTCACCAAAATTGGTGATACAGGTACTGTACTTAGCAGAACTCATCAGACTTCTGCACTGGATCTGATGGTAAATTACAGGGGTTACTGAAAATACTGATGCAAACAAGACCAGGAAAGTGATTACCAATAAACTGTTGACATTCTATTATGTTGACATTTCATCAGTGTCTAGATGACCACGTCAAAATTCTAAATGTTGACATATTATACCTAGGGCATTATATTCCCCTCCACGCCCTAGTGGATGGTAGGACATGAAATACCGCCTGTCGGCACATGGGGTATCCAATCTGTGAAAGCTTTTTCGGCAGGTGAAAAATCAGAAATTTTCACCTGTTTTTAGGGTGAATTAGATTCGCCCTATTCAATCTCTGTGCCTTGGCAAAAATTCCTGCACTTGCGTAATCCACATGGATTGGCGAATTTGCCGCTAATCCACTTGTGTTGCACTGTTGGAGAATTCACAGCCATTTTTTACTGTTTTTGCCCATGTGGATCGACCAAAAAAAAAAAAGAGAAATGACATGGGCGAAAATGCCATTGATTTAATACGGATTGGCAAATCATTGATGTTTTTTTCGTCTGGCAAAAACAACGGCAGTGACTAAATAGGTCAATTTATCCTAACAAAGAGAAAACAGCTAAAGATATGATAATTTAACTGGATTGCATCAATAATTAGCTCTCTTACCTACAGCTATAGATACTAATTTGTCATAGGAAAGACATCCAATTCATTTTCACAATCTACCTTCACTTCACAATCACTACCTCTATCACCACGGCAGTACAGAATCCTGCTGTTTGCGTCGCACTTGCAGTAGTATAAACGATTCCTCTCATCCAGCACAAGAACTTTTGTACATTGTTGCCTTCTGGAAGACGCTTTAGATGTTTTAGGACTAGAACTAGTAGAATGAGGAATAGTTTCTTTCATAGAGTTGTCTTGATGTTGAATTCTGCATTTTTCTAATTTCGATTAAATTTTTTCTTGTATAATAATACCATAAATAATAATACTATATTGTCAAATTCTATGTCTTGATTGGAAGCAAAAAACTAAATTTTGTTGCCCTGTACTTGTGCATGGGCAATGACAATAAAGTGAATCTAATCTATGACGACTCATTTCTGCCATTTCAAATCAATAACTCCTTGACTCCTATATGGACCTTGGTATGCATAGTAAAATATATTTATGCATATTATTAAGGTCATATCTAGCCGGTCGTATTTAATTATATTTATAATTTAGTCGAGGCATTCTCAATTGGGTGGCAGTCATTGAGCTATATAGAATGTACATGTTATTAGGAAGTGGTGCACAGAACTTTTCCCCATATTTACAGAGGATGACAATGCAATTACTATGTTTGCATCACCTGCATTTGTCCCCATGTTTATGCATGCCTGGACTTGACTGCCTATTGCCTGGCACAGTGTGCTGCCACTCTGCTTTCTATCATGCAGCATGCCTTGTGTATTTCAGTTTTCACCAATTGCATTCCTCTTAAAGTAGGTTAGTTATTACATGACAAGAATTTACATTACACTATCCAGTGTCATGTCACAGCTCAGCTCGCTACATTGTTTATTGCAAAGCATACTGCTGTACGTTATCTACTACACAACAAATATGGGCATCTTACATTGTAAGCTACAAAAAAAGATTTATTTCTGTAAAGAGGACAGCGCTCAACACGGACTCCTGTGGTACACATTTGATTGGGATCCAAACTTTCAGTCGATATTATGTCAACATGGGCAATATGTCAACAGGGTTGACATGATAATGGATGAGATACAATAGTAGGGAATCGGGACATCTGTCAGAATGAACTTAGGTCTACAGTCATTAAGTCGACTCCACTAGGTCGACTGGCAGGAAGGTCGACCTGACTTAAGGTCGACATGGGCCAAGGTCGACATGACTTAAGGTCGAATTTGCATAAAGGTCGACTGGTCATAAGGTCGACATGGGTTTTTCACTGTTTTTTTATCTGAATGTCGACACAGTCGACATGGACACAGTTGGCAATGGGAATCGGACCCTCGCTTCGCTCGCGATGCTTCGGGCACGGTGCCTCGCTGCGCTCGGCACACGATTTTATTCTCCCACCACGCCCTAGTGGATGGTAGGGCATGAAATACCGCCTGTCGGCACATGTCGGCTCAAAAAACAGTGAAAAACCCATGTCGACCTTATGACCAGTCGACCTTCCTCATGTCGACCTTTATGCAAATTCGACCTTAAGTCATGTCGACCTTGGCCCAAGTCGACCTTAAGTCAGGTCGACCTTCCTGTCAGTTGACCTAGTGGGGTCGACCTAATGACTGTAGACCTAAGTTCATTCTAATAGATGACCGCATCCTAATAGTAGTAGGGGACTGCGGCACCTGGCTTCAAAGCATGGAGAGCAATTCGGTACACTGTATGGGCTCAATTAACGTTATATTGACACCAAAATAAAAAAGAAGTGAGAATCTCATGTCAACCTTTTGATTGGCTGACCTTTCCAGTGTTGACCTTTTGAGCATGTTGACTGTTTTCTTTGTCCATATGCCTACCTTGTGCATGCCGATCTTTCAGGTTAACCTAATTTCTGTGGACCCTTTGATCCACACCTAAATGAACATTTTACATTTATAAGTATATTATCCTTGGTCTTCTATCTTCAGCCAGCTCTCTATCTGGGTGTATTACATTATTTTGACATTCACAATATTGGCATTCAATAGGTAGAAAGTGGACATGGTTGTAATGTTATCAATGTAATGTTGATAATGTATTTTTACACAAATTCTCTCGCTAAACATAAATGTGGGTGGCATCACCAGGGGGTGTGAGTGGATCTGATATTTTGGCCTCACCCACTAAAATGGTGTCACGGAGCATTGGTCATCTACTGTGACAGGAGAGGCTGGGGGCTAAGCAACAGCTCTGTGAGTGCTGGGAAAGTCCTTAGCGGGATGAGAAGAGGCATGAATTGTGGTCACATCCCCAAACAGCACACCACCAGGGGCTCAAGTTTCATGAACACAGGCCACAGCCCCCTTTCTTAAGCAAGCAATAAACAGTTCTGTGCTGGGTGACATCACCGGGAAATGTCATTATAACAATGTTGAAAGTCAACATTTAATCATGTCAACATTATCTATGTCAACCTAGTGTCAACATAAAAAACGTCAACATTCTGACTGCATACCCTCTACACATTTGCATCTGTTTCTTATAAATCTAGTACATGAACCTTCAGCATACCTCCCATATTGGAGGTCTCCTTGGTGGGGTGCGGCTGCACGTAATAGAGATGGAGCCACAATCCCACTGCAGTGGTGTATTTATAATGGGTTCAGTGTGTAAAGTGCCTGCGGGCCCCCAAGTCCAGGGGAGCCTACACTCTAGCTCCCACCCATTTTTTGCTTACCCCCGCCCTCCCCAGAGTAGCATTGATCTATACTCTACACTTTATAGTGCTGTGTGGCTTCCGACAGAGAGGGAACCCGAATGGAGAAGGCTGCACTGAGAAGACTGAGAAGCCTTAAGGGCCCCATACATCAGCAATTAATTGTGACAATTTTCAGATATGGAGATGATTGCCACAATTAATTTTAGATGTGTGGGCTCCCCCCTTTTGGCAATCCCAATCAAAATCGCCAATCGATTGCTTAATCAGATTTTTAAACATTCTTAATAATCTGTTATTATCTGCGGATCTTTTTTATATGTGTGTGGGCAGTCCCAATTTGTCTTCATCTATTTACATTATGAACAGCTGAAATGACAAATCGATTGGGCAATTTCCAGATATGAAGATGCAATCTTTAGATGGAAAAATCTGCAGATCACTGAAATAAATCTGTAATGTGTGGGCAAAGTCAGATATTGTAAAATCCATTTATCTGGCCAAAAAATCCCTGGATCTGGAAATCCATAAATTGTGATTGCTGATGTATGGGGCCCATTACTCTCTTCAAACTCACCTGCCCCAGCATACAGCACTTCAGCACATCAGAAATAAAATAACTGAACTGGATTCCTTTAGCACATGTGGGTGATTTTTTGTATTAGTGTAAAGGGGCATACACGCGAGGAGATATCAGCCCCATTTCTAAGCGATCTGACTGGAGCACTGATCGCTCCTTGTGTATGGCCTGCAGCGAAGGCAATGCACGGTCCCGTGTGTGTCTATCGCTCGCAGGGATTGCGGGGCTTTGTCTATAAATTAGCAAAGCCCCGCTCGGCACACAGAATCGCGGGGTGCATCGCAGGTGTGATTGTGCTTAAGCCTGTCATTTAGCACATATAAGTCATTCAGCACAATATGCTTAATTGCACTATGTACATATCTTTTAATGCTGGGGACGGACAGTACTGTTAGGACTGTAGTCCATTTCTCATTATGTACAGGGACAATAAAATCCAATCCTACTGTGACATAAATCGCTCTTACCTTAGATGTTTGTGCTTCTTCCACAAGCTTAACGATTTGTGATAGAGTGGTGTCGGAACCAACATGAGTGGCAATAATGAGTAGGGATCCATTTTGGTTAATAGAACCAGCAATAACACTGCTTCCTTGTTTCTTATTTACTGGCATGGCTTCCCCTGCATAACAAAAGCATAGTGTGTAAATGTACGACAATACAACAAATAATTGGTGCAGACAGCCAGTCATTAATTCTCCAACTACAATCACAGGCTAAGGAAAGAATAAACATATCTTAATAGCAATTATAGAAAGACTATTAATATGCCACTTACATTAATATTTTACCTCTTCATGCCATGATGAGGCTATATATTTATATGTTATACATAGAACAATGTAGAACAAATCATTTTAAATGTGTTTTTACTGAACACACATCTCTATATCCTTCATTGATCACTGTATAAGCAGGGTTGCCTACCCTCCCAGACTGGCTGGGAGGCTCCCGTTTTCTGAGGGACCCCCGCTCCACCCCCTGATCACAGCGTCCTTCACCCGACAGCGGCGTTTAAATACTGCAATTTGCGAGTCTCCGGGGAGGGGGTGGGCCTAAAATGTCACAATCCCGTAATTTTAGCCCCGCCCCCTCCATGAAGATCTGCAAATCGGGTTATGTGCCATCCTGGGAGTGGGGCTTTATGAAATCACGCTCAAACCCCGCCCCCCGAAGTGCTGCTAAAAGTCTTCTCTCCGGGCTTCTCCCAAAGAGAATAATTGAAAAGTAGGAAACCCTGTGTATAAGGAGTACCTGTAATAAGAGATTCGTCCACCATTGAGTGGCCTTCAATTACTCGTCCATCCACAGGAAATTTTCCACCAGGCATCACTTTCACAATGTCCCCTCGTTGAACCAATTCCACATGTACCTGCTCTTCACTGTCACATAAAAACACAAATTGTAAGTAACCCATTATAGCTGAAGGAATAATAAGCCCATATAAAACTTATCAAATTTTATATTTGCACCAACAATGATATTGGCTACATTATTTAGCCTTGAAAAGTAAACATTAAACCATTAAAGTGTATTCAATGCAGGGGGCGAGCGCCAGCAAGGGGGGGTTGTACAGCAAAGAATGGCTTTTTTTTTTGCCATGGAAAAGCCATCGTCGAACCCCCCTCGCCGTATTCAATGATTTGCAAAAAATCTGTTGCATTTTGTGGTGAGCCCCGCCGCTTTAATGGGCACATTTGCCGTTTCCACCTCGCTGAAAAGAACCAGCTATCGGCACTGCTTGCCACCATAATTGGCCTTCAGAGCATTGAATACACCCCATTGTATTTGAATAAATATGACCTTTTTGTTGTCATATTGAAATATTTTACATGTAGATGGAATACCACGTACACACGGTTTGATGTGGTCTATTTTCTTCTATAAGCAAAATTTTGTTTCAATCCTTGCCAATGCTTGGCATCGGAATCGAATAATAGACTGGGAAGGAAAGACTATAGTACAGATCTGTACTATATAGTCTAAATCGAATGAGTTTTCCTTGCGAATCGATGCTGATCGACTTGGGATCAAATAGAAAGGCAATCGCACCGTGTGTACACCCCTATAGATAGATTTTATGTTTACTGTTGTCTTGGTGATGGACACAATAATTATATATCATCATTCAGACATGTCAGAATACCAGTCCTTGGCGTGTCTAATGGGCCTTACACATGGGCGTTCTGAGTGAAGCTACTTCGCTAAGAACGCTGGGCCCTCTCAGCACACAGCACTGCAGCGCACTGTGTGTTGAGCAAGGTGTCAGGGGCAGTGTTCTCCATTGAATTAATAACCTGGGTGCATTTAAAATCACTGTTCGGCCTACACACACACACAGCGATTTAAATGCGGTTTCAGGCATTGTCTAAGCAATTTAGTAAAATCGCTCAAAAAATGTCTGAAAGTCGGCCCCTGTGTAGGGTCCATAACTGTAGGGTTTGTATTTTTTCTTTATACATTGTTTTTTTTTTTTATCCCTGAGGAAAGGAGCATATTCTGCCTTTATATGTTGTATAACAATTTGGTCTGAGTGAATTTATTGAGCGTAGTCTTTACATAAATATAGATCTGTCCATCTCTTGATCTATATAGATCTACCTAAAAAAAACAGCACTGTAGAGCAGTGAATAAACAGGTTGATCCTGAACTATTAAACCTTTGTGTGTATTCACTTAAATACAGCATACTGTATAACAATAATTTACCTTAACACAGAGTTATCAGGTCCTAGTACTACAATGGTGGCTTCAGTTGCTTGCAAAGAAATTAGTCGAGAAAGAGCTTCTGAGGTTTTGCTCTGAAACAGATGTAAATAAAGTTGTTGAATCACACAGAGATTCCAGTCACACCACATTGGCTCAACAGAGGCCCCAAACTACTCTGCAGTTTAACTTTACTGATTCATTTACTATGAGGCTGCCAGAATGCTTTGGAAGGACAAAATGACAGTAGGTGCGTGGTGCAATGCTGCCTAAAGATCACTATCCCTGAAGATACACCTTTACTTCAACAATATAACATACAAAAAAATGGGATATATAATCAATGGCGCAAAAAGAGAGGATACTTAGATTTCTTAAGTTCAGGCTTTTTCCTCTTGTAAGGTGTTACTCTCGGATGGGTAAGGTTCACCAGGTCAGGGTGTTGCGTGAGGAAAAAATACAAAAATAAAAATTACAATTGAATATTTGTGTGTGTCCTTTGTTATGAACACTCTAAGAAATAGGTGCTCTAATTATTTAGAGAAACTGGGTCACTCCGGGCGTACCAGAACTCACGTGGGTAGATGATGGTTTCCCTCTTATAAAGGTTTCTTTTATCCCGGAGAGGCTCAGTCTCAGTGTGAATATCTCTCCAAATACTTGTTAGAAGATCGAAGGGCTTTTTCATCCGTGCTCAAAAAAAAGAGAATTGATGTCTGAGACTCTATTTCAGTGGTAAAATTAGATATATGTGAGAGCTGTACAGAACACAATGAGTTGTGACAGCGTACCTCACTTACATAAGTGATTAAGAAGAAACATATGTAAAGGTTTCTTTTCCTTAAATGGAGGAGAAGCGTACCCCTACTCACGGTGTTATGAGGAGTTTTCAAACCTATAAAGGTTTCTTTCTCCCATATGGTCTTCATTAATATAGTGTTCTGGGTAGTGTCCACTGTTTTAGTGCTCCCAGGTGTATGGGGAATATAAGAAAATAACACCAATGTGATTAAGATATGTTGAGTGGGTGATATTTTATATGGAGTTAACACCCTGAAATTCGATGGCGTACCTTACTCACCCCTTAAAGTGGGGGCACAAAGCCCGTAGCGGTTTCTTTATAGATATATCCCAATATTGCTTTGTGTAAAACCAGGAGGCCAATATAGGTAAAAAATTCCAAAAAGACTTTAATCCATAAAAACACTTAACATAAGTCCCATGGGCAGGTCATGAGGACACATGACGAAACATCCAAAGAAAAAACAATGTCCAAGAACCAAAAAATAAAAAGCCAAAAACAATTAAAAAAATGACATGATATACATACATCTGAGGTGGTGGCTGTTCACTATCCTCTGGCAGGATCTACGCGTTTCGGTCGTAATGACCTTTATCAAGATGTGATAAAGGTCATTACGACCGAAATGCGTAGATCCTGCCAGAGGATAGTGAACAGCCACCACCTCGGATGTATGTATATCATGTCATTTTTTTATTTTTTTTTGGCTTTTTATTATTTGGTTCTTGGAAATTGTTTTTTCTTTGGATGTTTTGTCATGTGTCCTCATGACCTGCCCATGGGACTTATGTTAAGTGTTTTTATGGATTAAAGTCTTTTTGGAATTTTTTACCTATATTGGCCTCCTGGTTTTACACAAAGCAATATTGGGATATATCTATAAAGAAACCGCTACGGGCTTTGTGCCCCCACTTTAAGGGGTGAGTAAGGTACGCCATCGAATTTCAGGGTGTTAACTCCATATAAAATATCACCCACTCAACATATCTTAATCACATTGGTGTTATTTTCTTATATTCCCCATACACCTGGGAGCACTAAAACAGTGGACACTACCCAGAACACTATATTAACGAAGAACATATGGGAGAAAGAAACCTTTATAGGTTTGAAAACTCCCCATAACACCGTGAGTAGGGGTACGCGTCTCCTCCATTTAAGGAAAATAAACCTTTACATATGTTTCTTCTTAATCACTTATGTAAGTGAGGTACGCTGTCACAACTCATTGTGTTCTGTACAGCTCTCACATATATCTAATTTTACCACTGAAATAGAGTCTCAGACATCAATTCTCTTTTTTTTGAGCACGGCTGAAAAAGCCCTTCGATCTTCTCACAAGTATTTGGAGAGATATTCACACTGAGACTGAGCCTCTCCGGGATAAAAGAAACCATTATAAGAGGGAAACCATCATCTACCCACGTGAGTTCTGGTAAGCCCGGAGTGACCCAGTTTCTCTAAATAATTAGAGCACCTATTTCTTAGAGTGTTCATAACAAAGGACACACACAAATATTCAATTGTAATTTTTATTTTTGTATTTTTTTCCTCACACAACACCCTGACCTGGTGAACCTTACCCATCCGAGAGTAACACCTTACAAGAGGAAAAAGCCTGAACTTAAGAAATCTAAGTATCATCTCTTTTTGCGCCATTGATTATATATCCCATTTTTTTGTATGCCAGAATGCTTTGTCCAGCACCCGATGTCACATGCCAGACATCGGGTGCTGGAAGTGGCTGTGTGGAGCGCTGGCGGGGAGCGGGGTACGTACCTGGCTGGGGACCAGAGCGGTGGAGCTGTCAGGCAGGCGGCGGGACTCAGCAGGACTTTGAAACACTGGACGGACCCATCACATTCAGGCAGCCGCTGATTGGCTGAGAGAGCTCTCTTTCAGCGGCCTCAGCCAATCAGAGGGCCATCCAGTGTTTCAAAGTCATATGCTGACACTGCTGAGTCATGCCACCTGACAGCTCCGGTCCCCAGCCAGGTATGTACCCGGCTCCCAGCCAGGTATGTACCCGGCTCCCAGCCAGCGCTCCGGTCCTCCTCCACCGCTCCTGTCCTCTGCCACCACCAGCTCTGGTCCCCGCCAGCGCTCCTGTCCTCTGCCGCCGCCAGCTCTGGTCCCCGCTCCAGTCCCCACGCTGATTGCATTTGAGCAATCGCATGTGGTTAAAAAACCTGCCCCCCTTTAGTACACATGGTTTTGTCCATCTAAGAAGGATTTTGTCAGAAAGAGTGAACTAGAATAAGGCCCTAAGTGCTTTGCCCACAGTCTAAACAAAGTTCAGTTTCTATACACTATATTTTCTATATTAAACAAAAGGGTCAATTTTTAATAAGTATTGACAAACTTGTTCCTCAGATGCTAACTGCAAATCATACTGCATGGGTACGGATGGTGTAATGGTTAGCATTACTGCCTCACAGCATTGAGGTCATGGGTTTGATTCCCACCATGGCCCTAACTGTGCAGAGTTTGTATATTCTCCCCGTACTTGCGTGGGTTTCCTCCCACAATCCAAAAATATACTGGTAGGTTATTTGGCTCCTAACAAAAATTAACTCTAGAATGTGTGTGCGTGTACATGTGGTAGGGAATATAGATTGTAAGCTCCAAAGGGCAGAGACTGATGTGAATGTTCAAATACTCTCTGTAAAGTGCTGCAGAATATGTATGTGCTATATAAGAAACTGTTAATAAATAAATAGGTCCCTACATGCCCTCTGTGACCCCTTACTGATTTTGAATACTTGCTAACTGATATAGATTCAGATCATTAACTAAAAGGTATTCAATGGCCAACGCTTATGCATTTTTAGCTCTTGTGTATATGTCCAAGCATTACCAGTACTGGCAGACATGTAAAAAGGGCAATCCTATGTATAATGATTCCTGTTTGTTCTAGGAAAGGTCTAAGTAATGCTAGGTACACATCTGAACAATGGACAGGGCAAAGAGATCCAACTATTAGATAAGTGTTCTGCACAAACTTTTTGAGTATGCTCACTTGCAAATCCGCCACCCAAAATGCTTGGCCACAGGAACCGGTAGCAACGTTATCTTCATCTGCAAATTATCTGCAGTTGGCAAATTAGTTGGTTGATATCCTATACACACACAGGCAGATATAACAATATATCTGCAAGATATATTAGTATCTGCCTGATAAACTGCCGATGCACTGTAATAAGTCAGTGAACAAAGTAATTCATAGATACATCAGCCGACGGATGGGACAATATATTGTTTGTCTGTTACAGATTATATAATGGCTTAACGTTTACCATGCCTTACTACTAATAGTTCTGTCTATTTAGTTTTCACACAGCAGTTTCATTGAGAATACAACATGGATTGGTAAATATAGGCTCTGTGCTTACCTTGGCAACATGCTCTAGCCACCTGCCCAGTGCAATAAATACAAACAGCATTGGTGGGGTGTCAAAAAATGTAATGGGGTTCACTGTGGCTTTTTCACACATTGCAACCAGAAGGATAACCAGCGAATAAATAAAAGCAATAGAGGTGGCCAGAACTATAAGGACATCCATATTTGCAGTTTTATGCTTCAGTGCTTTGTATGCTTGAATGTAGAAGTACCAGCCACCTAAAAACTAACAGGAACCAGAATTAGTTACAGGAAATTAATGATTAAATCATTGTAAGCTTTTATCAAATGTCCGGGTGGAACAACAAACCCATGTATACAGGAAGGATGGCTAAAACTAACGATACACACTTTTTACTCCATGATAAAACTGAAGGCATAAAAACACAGACTCACAAATATCTCATGCACTCACAGGAGATAAGGTCGCTTCGACTCTAACTGGATGCTAATGCTCAGGTATCGGCGAATGGTGTCCTGGAACAAGGCCAAAAGGGTATGTTGGCAGACATACTGTTAGGCAACCTGGGATTCCCATACTACTAGAATTCATTATGCTGCTTAAGAAAGACCACCCTCGGGGGAGGTTCTACAAGTTGGGCGCCACCCGCATAAATTGGAAAAATGTTTTCATGCACATTGAAGGTTAAGGGGCCCATTTATCAAGGATCGCATTTACAATGCGATCTGGGCGGAATATTACCGCAATCCTATCGGCGGGATGTATCATATCCCTGACGCGCAGGGACAGGACATCCCTGTAATGTGCTGAGCCGGGCGCCGGGGTGTTTGCACATGCACGGTTATCATTGACCCCCCTCGCCAACCCCGCTGACCACAGTGCGATCCGTAGCCCATAGGCTACAATGGGCAACCGCCACCTCAGAATGGTGGTAGTCTAGGGATGCGAAGCGCTGCTGTCCAATGTTGAACTCCTGCACTATCCATTGGGATAAAGTAAAAAGCATACAAAGTTGCTGAACTAGGTGGCTCTGCACATGGATTAAGGGCCCCATACATCAGCAATTAATTGTGACAATTTTCAGATATGGAGATGATTGCCACAATTAATTTTAGATGTGTGGGCTCCCCCTTTTGGCAATCCCAATCAAAATCGCCAATCGATTGCTTAATCCGATTTTTAAACATGCTTAATAATCTGGTATTATCTGTGGATCTTTTTTAGATGTGTGGGCATTCCCAATTCGTCTTCTTCATCTATTAAAGGGCCCCATACATCAGCAATCACAATTTATGGATTTACAGATCCAGGGATTTTTTGGCCAGATAAATGGATTTTACAATCTATTTGACTTGCCCACACATTACAGATTTATTTCAGTGATTGGCAGATTTTTTCCATCTAAAGATTGCATCTTCATATCTGGAAATTGGCCAATCGATTGTCATTTCAGCTGTTCACAATGTAACAAGCATAGCACCTCAAACATGACTGAGTCACCCATGATGAGTCAGTCACCCATGAAGCTTTGAAGAGGTATAATTACAAGGTATGCATCATGGGCTATACAAGCAATACTTCCCGAATCCCTATAATGGTGCCAAATTGTTCAGAAGATTGCTGAATGGCTGACTGCAGGACTGGTGGGTACATCAGGTGACAGGAATGCTGAATATGTAGGTAATGGAGGCACATGTAGAAAGCACATGTCTAGCTCTTACATAATGCCCTACTTCTTGTGAATACTGCAGTACTTAACGGCTGTGTGGGTATGCATCTCCTTTCAATGAAGGAGCAAATAAAACTTTGGGCTCGATGAAATAGCGTCTGAGTTCATCAGCTGTGCGGGTTGTCGGCTGAATGAACTTGGACATTTTTTAACAGAGCAATGAATTACAAGGCATGGCGTTTGCTTTTGTAAACAATGATGCCTTAAAAATAACAAAAACGTCATAGTTTGGCCGGCAACCTGCACGGCTGCTTAACTCAGACAATATTACGTGAGGTTTGGGTGGTGTTATTTAATGTCAGGCATACTTCTACTGTAACATGAAACAATGTGTGTAATCTACAGAGCTGAACTCTGCTCATATCGTTCCCTACTAATGAGATGAAAGGGGACAGACGGTTAATGATGCATTGCTATTGTGAGAAAATGGAAGTGAAATACTTATTGGCTAACGCAGGTGATTAAACCGATTATATCTAACTAAACAAGGTGTCACACAGACATACTGACAATCACTTATTATCCAATACCCTCTGCGGTTAGTACACACTCCCCCACAGGAATGAAGTCTCTCGCCCCATAATTATATAATACACAAGAATGGGTAAAGATCAGAGCCAGACACATCAAACTGATTTGAAGGGATGCGGTCATTCGTCAGACTGCATTTAGGTCTACAGTCATTAGGTCGACCCCACTAGGTCGACTGGCAGGAAGGTCGACCTGACTTAAGGTCGACATGGGCCAAGGTCGACATGACTTAAGGTTGAATTTGCATAAAGGTCGACATGAGGAAGGTCGACTGGTCATAAGGTCGACATGGGTTTTTCACTGTTTTTTGAGCCGACATGTGCCGACAGGCGGTATTTCATTCCCTACCATCCACTAGGGCGTGGTGGGAGAATAAAATAGTGTGCCGAGCGCAGCGAGGCACCATGCCCGAAGCATTGCGAGCGAAGCGAGCGATGCGAGGGTCCGATTCTCATTGCCAACTGTGTCCATGTCGACTGTGTCGACATTCGGATCAAAAAACAGTGAAAAACCCATGTCGACCTTATGACCAGTCGACCTTCCTCATGTCGACCTTTATGCAAATTCGACCTTAAGTCATGTCGACCTTGGCCCATGTCGACCTTAAGTCAGGTCGACCTTCCTGCCAGTCGACCTAGTGGGGTCGACCTAATGACTGTAGACCTAAATGCAGTCTGACGAATGATCCCATTCCGATTTGAATTACTTTTTATTTTACAATCAAGGAGCCATTCTATTGCTATTAATGAATAGAAGATCATGTGTGTTTTTGAACAGTGGAAACTATGAGGTTATATAAGTAGTGTCATACATGGGTGTTAGTCTCACATCCTTAACACTATCTGTATATTTACCTGCACAGGAATACACAACAGGAAAGACAGCAGGTTCATGATGGACAGGCCTGGCATGACCTGATATTCCAAGACCATTGTAGGATGGTACATGGTTATGTCATCCATGGTCATATTGTGATGGTGAGCCATCTGATCACTGTCCATGAACATCATGTAGATCATTAGTCCCATTACGGGAATACAGAAGATCAGACTAATGAGGAAGGACTGTTTCCACCTTGACAACAGAAGAATACATTAAGGACATTCTTACAGTACAGTATGTCTTATTGAAATGTATGCTCTCAGATCCCGTGCATCCAGCCCATACTGCCAGGGCCTCTATGTAACAGGGCTCCAGGACAGCTGCATCCATCTAAAACCGGTCCTTGAGATCTACCAACGGTCCATGTTTTCCAGATCACCTAGTTGGTGCACAGCTGTAGTCAATACTAACGGTCACATTTTCAAACCTGTTGCATTCATTCCTACTATAGGTCCACAGGTTGCCTGGAAAACATGCACCGTTGGTAGATCTTGAGGACAGGTTTGGCCACCCCTGATCTAGAACCTTTACATGGGGTTTCTCTTATGGAAACCAACTGTGTTTACAGCCTCATACACACAGAGAACTACCTTATACAGTAAAAATATTTATAAAGTACATGCAAGCTTTAATGAAAGTTGTATCTATGCATTACATCTATGGTTTCTCATATTTTTATTTTATGCATTTTAACAACTATCAATTCAAAGATCAATAAACAATTAAAGAATTCTGGATTGTAATAATCACAAAATCACATTATAATACAAATTTGGTACAGGTTCATTTTAGGTTACTACTTTCTATAATACCGCTTTCACAACGCAAATGCCACGTCGCACCTGGGATTCGGACATAAGTCTGTCCCGGCATTTGTGAGGTGAAGCTCCCCCAGCGACCCGACAATAAGATGTCATCGGGAGGGCGGGTCACTGCGGGGGGAGGAGGCAGCACTTCGAGCTGACGCTATTCCCTTCCTATAGGATAAACGGGACCCAGATCGCGTGACCCGGGTTATCCGTTTACACTGCCCAGCAACACAGGTCCGACCCGGGTAATTTACAGGTATGTGGTACATACATGTTGTACTGTACATGTGAATAACACAGACTTGATTTGACCTGTATTCTAATAAATAATGTGAAGATCTGCACCTTCTTTTATTACGAAGATAAATGTATAGTGGAAATCTGAGATACAGGCGTCCGGGATGAGTTAATCTGTAAGCAATGTGTATTTTATTCCCTGAGCATATCTAATGCCTAGTTATACTGCTCCCTGCTTCTGACTAGAGATTAAAAAATAATAATCTGTTACATATTTCCACTAGCGCGGCCTTTGTTGGTTGTTATAGATATTTAGAAACGTTGGCAGAATTATAGTTTTGAAGCAGTTTTTTTTTTTTTTTTTTTTAAACACCCCATCTGAATCACAGGAGGGATTCCATTGTTGGTGGTGCGCCATCGGCCTGTGCTCATTCTGGCCAGTTACAGTAATAGCAGCATAGAATGTTCTCCTGCTCATCTCTATACGGTGCATGCAAGGAACAACTTGCACTCTAGGTGGCTGCCATTTTCCTTTGCATAGAGACAAACCATCCATTCTGCTGAATTTTAACCATCCATTCCAAAGATTTTTCATTTAACATATTTCTATGCTGATATCCACTGAATCTGACCCATTTAGATATATATTTATACGGGAAGGAAGTGTATAGAACTTGACGAAGAAACCGTAAATATTCTTCTGATGACCTGGTGCAAAGAAAAGCATCAGAAAACAGCAGAAAAAACTATATTAAAAAGATATGTATTATTACATTCTTGCAGGCACTGGAAAGAGGAAAGACACTGTCTTACATATAAAACGCCTTTATTTATATACCAAGCACCTAAAAGTTATCACAGGAGCCAGAACAAACAAAGGATTAGTGACATGGCACGGTATTTTAGCAGCATTAACGGATTACCATTTGGAACTGATCATTCATAAATGCGGTATTGTATATCAACTAGATGTCATGGCTAGACTTTAATTCATTAAATAATAATGGCAATCTGACTGCACTCAAAGAAAAAAGACTAACATATATGACACCTATGCCTGGGTTTAAATGGATTTCTATGGTTACTTAGTGCTATCATTTTCTTTATGGTTTGGTGTAATTTAGCAGGTGAATGCATTTAAATACCGTTAGGATTTCATGCGATAAATGCAGAAATTTAGCAATATTATATTAACCAATGCAGTTTGAGTTTTCAATAATTTGGGTGATATTTATAAGAGACCGGACATTAGGGGATATTCAATCTGGAATTCCAACTGTTGGAACGTCCCGACAGTCGGAATCAAATGTTCCGGCTATCGAGTGTCAAAAAGTCAGTAGATTGGTGAAAACGGCAGCGGATTTTCAAAGAAAAGGCAGTGAATGCGACAATCCTCGGCCGTTTCCGACAAAACAGATCTGACTTATACCCCGTTCTCACTGCAGCCAAATTCCCGGGTCTAGCATGTAGACCCGGGAATTTTCCTTTTAACACGGGATTTTTGGCAGTGTGAACGGGTCGCATATCCGGATTTCATACACAGGTAAAACCCTTCTTTTAACCTGTGTCTGAGATCCGGATATGCAGACACGGGTTGACCCGTTCACACTGCCGAAAAACCCGTGTTTAAAGGCAAATTCCTGGGTAGAACTTCTTCACCCGGGAATTTGCCTTTCAGTGAGAACGGGGGTCCAGCGTGTCAGTCCCCAGCATTTTAATGCCGGGTAAAAGCCGTGTCTTTCTCACTCGCAGTGAGAACACGGTATTAAAAAATATTGGATCTGACAACCTTCACTGCTGTCATTAACGGGAAATATCAGCACATAATGAATAACCCCCATACTAAGGAATAGTGTAAAAAATAATACTGTGGTAATTAATGCAGATGTTTGTCAATAATACAAGTGTTTTAAGAGTGAATATTTCATCAAAATCCTAAAGCATACAATCATTACCTTAACAAAATAAAAAAGTAATTAAAAAAAACTTTTAAACACACTCCATAGTGATTAATCATTAAAGTTGCCTGCAATGGTCTAGCCAGCCAAGGGTTTATCTCTAACAATCCTGGTAGTAACACAGGCAGTGTATAAAGGCTCTGCAGTTACACCTCCTCCCCAAATATGGCACAATCATCACCAATCCTAATTTAGCACTACATTTCAACGACCATGCAATTCATACCAATGTAATTCATAACAAAGACACTATGTTTACATATTATCTTAGACAAAAGGGAACAGTTGTGTTATGGATACAAACACGGCTCTATACAGCCAGGGCCTGATTAAAGGTTCCAGGTGCCTTAGGCTAATACACATGTAGCTACCCTTGTAATGGGTGTATGGGCGCAGAGGGACTCACCAGCAATACGGCCTATGTGCATGTAACGAATGGTATTCAACTGGCATGTATGATGTAATGTATGTGAAGGAGACATTGGCTTTAGGCTGCCCAGCTGGCACTGTAGTACAACGTACCTTAAGTAATGGTTCCATCAGTTAGCTACATTGGCACGGCCATCTGGCAATCACATGATAACTTTACCTCCCACAATACATCGGGACGGGTGATGGCTAACCAGCATGAAATAAAGTAGGCCTTAATTGTATTCCTCGGCTGTCACCTGAAAGCACCCAGACAAGCACCACCCCCACCCCTGGCACCCTAATCAGCCTATTGGTTAATCAGGCATTGTATACAGCCATGGAGCAGCTTGAGACTAGGACAGTAATAGCAATAAACACTTGTTGACTCTAGCGCCAGTTTTCAATACACGTTACAACTCCAATTTCCAGTGACCGTGACAAATTGAATGAAAATTGTCAAAATTGTATGTGTTTTACATCTGGTCCGATGTGATGCACAGTCCCGTGATCATTGCAGTAGCGCCGGAAGATCAGACAGGATGTACGATCACTATATTGCATCTTCAAGCCTCCTGCAGGATTGCATACGATACCTCCTAAGTAAATTTGCTAAGATGGAAGTTCTATTTCACATGGGATGTTGATATGGGCAACCAGTCAGATAATATTTATTATCTTCTAGAAGGTGTTAAGTAAATGAGAAGTACATTCTGCGTGGTTGCCCATGGCAATATCCCATGTGAAATAGAATTCCCATCATAGTAAATTTCCCCCAAATTACGCAAAAGGACTGCCAACGGTGTATTGTATGCAGACACATACCCTCGGAGAAGTTGCCCTAGTGTATGGGGACCTTAAAATGGAAAATCTAAAACATTCTAGAGCAGGCATGTCAAACTCGCCCCAGCCGCCTACTTTTGTGGCCCGCGGGATCAAGGGCAAAGCCTCTTTCCAAATACTGAAGCCAGGAGAGGCTGCAGAAGAAAATGTGCGGTAATACTGCACATTTTCTTCTGAAGACTCTCCTGGCTTCAGAGTTCCCAGTAGTGCATTGGGCAGGTGCACGGGTGACGTCACCGCGCACCCGCACAGTGCAGGGCTGAGGGCAGAGGTGGGAAGACAGGTTAGAGGAGGCGAGCGGCTGCATTGAGAGGGGGCAGAGCGCTCTGAAGTAACCCCCTGCCGGAGGCGCCGCAGGGGCATGTGTGTTATCGGGCGCCGCGGGGGCATGTGTGTTATCTGGCGCCGCGGGGGCATGTGTGTTATCTGGCGCCGCGGGGGCATGTGTGTTATCTGGCGCCGCGGGGGCATGTGTGTTATCTGGCGCCGCGGGGGCATGTGTGTGTATCAGGCACTGTCGGTGGTGGTATATAAGGGGGAATAACAGCCCTTGGTACACACTGATATATGGTAGTATTATTATTATTATTATTATTATTATTATTATTATTATATAGGGGAGAGGGGACCACACAGTTATATATGAAGGGGTATAACACAGAAGATATGTGGTATTGTTATTATTATATAGCCCTCCAGCTGTTGTGGAACTACAAGTTCCAGCATGTCCTGCCACAGATTTTATATAATGGATTGCTAAAACCGTGGCAGGGCATGCTGGAACATGTAGTTCCACAACAGCTGGAGGGCCATGAGTTTAACACAGCTTGTAATTTATGGTGTGTTAGGTGTCAGCTTACATTCCCTGTGTCAGGATGTGAATTTCAGGCACCGGTGTCAAATGTGGATTTTTTTTTTACTCATTCCCTGTGTCAGAATGTGAATTTCAGTTTATTATCTGCGTCACATGTGTCATGTGAATTTTTGCGTATTCTATGTGTCAGTATTTGAATGTTGGCTTATTCTCTGTGTCAAAATGTGAATTTTTACTCATTCCCTGTGTCACAATGTGAATTTTGGCTTATTCTCTGTCAGAATGTAAATTTCGGCTTATTCTCGGTGTCAGAATTTGAATGCTAAATAAACACTGATATATAATAGAATATAGAGGAGGCGACTGTACATTGCTGACAATGGGTATATAGAGCTCTTTTTTTTCTTTTTTTCTTGCGGCCCACACAAGACTTAGACCTTGGTTATTCGGCCCAGTAGGGATTTTGAGTTTGACATGCCTGTTCTAGAGAGTTTTGCTTGGTTCGGTTTGCCCACCTCGGAGCGATGTCTGTTGAAGTTCTTTAGGCGATGGCAGCACAGCTGTTATTAAAGCAAGTTTTAATGTTCCAAGAGAGGTGTTCATTCCAAAACTGGACAGACAGAGACAGACACACACACACACACTACACAAACTTTTTTTCAACTAGTTGGTTGGTTGGAACGATAATCTGACAATGTATGAGATCAAATCACAATCAGAAATTTGCTCTCAAGCTCCGGAAAATATACAAAAACTGTATTTCAGCCAAGTTTATTATTTATTTACAGTTTCTTATATAGCGGAGCAAATTCTGTTGCACTTTACAATAGGAAACAGTGATGACACATATTGGGTAGTTACAAATTGATATAGAGGTAAAAGGGCCCTGCTCGCAAGTTTACAATCTATTGGGATAATAGGAGGGATACAGAAGGATAGCATTCTATAGCATGGCAGTCCCACCAGATTACAAGACAGTCCTGATGGGATGCAATTAGATACGACTACTAATGGAGGTTATGTGGGGGTTCTGGAAGCTTGCCTGCAGAGGGGAGTTTTCAGGGAACGCTTGAACGTTTGGAGGCTAGAGGAGAGTCTTAATCTGCGTGGAAGGGCATTCCATAGGGTGGGTGCAACCTGAAGAAAGTCCTGCTATTGTGAATGGAATCTAGTAAGGAGTATGGATGAGACACGCAGATATTGTGCAGAGCGGAGAGGTCTGGTGAGGATATATTTTGAGATAAACGAAGAGAGATATGTTGGTGAAGTCAGGTTAATGGCCTTGAATGTGAGTAAAAGTATTTTATATTAATTATAGTAAAATACAGGCAACCAATGGGGGGACTGACGGAGCGAATATCAGGAGATCAGCCTCGCAGCTGCATTCAAAATGGATTGTAGTGGTTAGTGTCTTTTCTTAGGAAGACCAGTAAGGAGGCCATCACAATAATCAATGTATGAGATAATGAGTGTATTAGAGACATTAGAGATTAGACATTTCTTTAATATTGTTTTAAGGCAAAGTAACTAATGGGTATCATGTGCAAATAAAGGTTAGCACAATGAGCAGATATAAATACCAACAATTGCTTGGATATTGAAAAGTTTCTGAGACATCAAGTTGTATAAATCGGTTTGATTTAAACTACTTTCCTGGTCAACAGTCTTGGCCAGTTTTCCAGGGTTTTGGAGCAAATTAAATTTACTCCCATATATGAATAGATTTTCATTCCAATCAACCAACTAGCAGGATGTTTGAATGATAGTTGCTTTAGCAAAAGGTCCAGCTTTTAGTCTAAACAGAAGTTGTAATCTGGTCCAATTTTGTGGATATCTGGGATTTGGGCCTACATTATCTGTATTTTTAAAGTGGTAAAACCAGGTTGGTTAAGCCTTGTAAAATGATTGCTTCTTTTTAAAATATGAGCAATATTAGCTGAAATCCTTGACCATCGCAAACTCGAACCCCATTACATTTTCCTGCTTGTGCAAATGTTGTGGAAACCAGCATGATAAGAACTTCTGTTCTATGATAAAGAACCAGATATCTCAGAAAACTTGGTAATTGCCTTGATAATTGCTGTGTAACGACATAAGCAAATAAAGTTCTTATGTCCTTTAAAAAATGTTACTTCAGTTTCACCAGTACAAAATAACAATCATTTCATATATCATCCTAAAAACCAATCACACCATCTACAGATAATAATCGCACATTCAGTAGCATTACAGAAATTCTTACATACCTCTGTATTTCACCTCTGTGATCCAGGTGACTGGCAGATCTATCTTTTTTAACCAACGTTGTACTGAACCCTAAATTCTGAAAGGAAATAAAGGAATGATTTAATACTGCTAATTTGGGTGGTTAGGAGGTGAACTAACATGATCAGTAAGACAAAATGTCAGAATGCATTTTAGCTAGTGAACAACCTTACATCTGCAGCACCTATTAAATCCAGTCCTGGTTGTTTGTGCTACTATGTAATAACAATAAATGGACTTTTTGTGAACCCCGTCATGAAAAAAAAAATTATGTATCGTGCAACCCTTTGATAGAAGTATTGTTACAAGCTGAAGCTGATGTTACAAATATGTTTTTACTTATGCAATGAAATGTGCTGGACAGATGGTTTGAATTTTTTTTATGACCATCACAAACAAGTAAACATCTACTGAAAATTTGCTGGAATACTATAAAGAATTATTCACGCAGTGTTTTTCCTGCCACCCAAAAAAAATAAATAATCTTTTTCAGCTTCATATAAAGCTCTCTAAACACTACAAAAATGAAGTGTTGCAAGGAATAAGTATTCACATTCCATAGGCTAAGCAAAAAAAAAAATCAAGTTTGACCACATACCCTAGAAGATGCAGATGGTTAAAAATAAAATCAATTTTTTCTCTCTCTCTCTCTCTCTCTCTCTATAATGGAAATAATAAGCAGCACTCAGACAATAAAGTCGAGCCATGGGTGATAGAAGCATCAGAGAGCGTTTCTGGAAGCCAGTGGGTGTCACTTCCAGTCTCAGAAGGGGCTTTGGGAGGGGTTCGAGGTGCAGCTGGATGACTATGAACTGTGGATGGGGAGTCAAATTGCGGGGTATGAGACGCCCTGCTAGCAGAAGATGAACTACATGGGGTAGGAGAGAGAGGGGAGGGGTGTGGGTTGCTGCAGGAGGTGCTCCTGTGGATGCATATAATACCCTCCTAACCTGCCTCCGTTCCCCTCCGTTCCTACTTATCCTATTGTATTTCGTTCGTCCACCCACCTATTTTTAGTATGTTAACTCTTATGAGCAGGGCCCTCCTTCCTCACGTACTCACCCTACCTCATTACCTCACCTGTGCTCCTGTCCTGTTCTTCCCTTCCTCTACTTCATCTTCGGTCTCCTTGACTATTTTGACACCTACTTCTGAACTGATGCTGATTTTAGTTCTACCAGCTATACCCCTATTTATACTGTATCTTTTTACACACCCTGTACGTTACCTTGTAATTTGTATTTTTTTTTTTTTTTTTGTTTGCTATGTACGGCGCTGCGGACACTTTGTGGCGCCTTATAAATAAACGTACTACTACTACTACTACTACTACCCCCAATAATCCGGCACATTACTGCAACAGACAACACAGGGTTATCGGTGATCTGCCTGTATATAATGTGTTAAAACAAAAAGATTTTGGAAAAGATTCTTCCTATTTCAAAGTGACATTTAATTATATATTAGCACAACGCTCATAAATATGTCATCAAAGTTTGTTGCCGCTTGTAAATCCCTTTGCACTGAATGCACGTACCTTGTATATGGAGAGAATTAATTCTCTGCAATTAATGTTTAGTATACATATTGTATAATGCTTTTAACATAACCAAGCATTACATTTACCAAGCCTAAGACTAGGAGCATTAACAAGAATGATATAACTATACTAGTAAGGCCACTCAAAGCAAATGCTTTGAAAGCTAGTAAGGCAGCTATATAGGCAAGTTCACACTTTTTAGTAACAACTGTATTGTTTGCAAGAACATTTTTGTGCCTTATTATTTAGTTCTAATGTTTGGTGTAGTTTTATGCAGCAGGTTACAGAGATAATATTGCTGCATAGAAATTGAGAATGGTTTACATGAAATGCAGGGGCAGGAATACATTCCCACTGTTATTTATCAAACAGCCTGGTGAGAAAGAGAAATGTAGTTTCTATTGCTGCCAACAGGTGGCAGTGTTTTGGTAACACAAAGACACTAGACCTATATAGATGGTGCACCGCATTCGCTCGCCATGCTTCGGGCACGGCATGGCACACTATTATATTCCCACTTGTATAGTAAACTATGTAAAACTCATGTCGACCTTGCCTCGCTCAACCCTTTTTAGGTGTTGACATAGTGACCGTCGAGCATTAGTGGTCGGCCTAGACATGGTCTGTCCACTGACTGCATACCCTCCTCCCACAATGGGTGCTTAGAGGCTGTGGTGCAAAGAGCAGCGACTACATTGAGTCATAATAAAAGACAAGACTCACAGTAATAATTTTCATGAGGTCTCTTGGTCCAATGATCTCCGGATCATATTTGATATGAGCTTTATTTGTTGCAAGAGCTACGGAGCTGTAGAGTACGCCTTTAGTGTTCATTAGACAAGACTCAATTTTATGTACGCAGGATGCACAGGTCATCCCCCTCACCTGTCAAAAAGAAAAACGAACATTGAACAGCACAAAACTACATTATAGATGCATTGGGTTCACACATTAGCAGCCAGTTTTGGTCTACCACACCTGTAATCCCAAACCAAGCTCTTCTCAGTTAGTAGACATGATGACTGGCATTATCCAGCACCAACCGGAGAGAACAAATAAACCCAGCCTGATGCAAGCATGGGAAACGACCAATTCTGACACTGGAATAAAGTAAACTGAATACCCATATAACCTTACCTTTTGTTACATTTCCTATGTCAGATAGGTCTCCCTCTTTCTGGGCAGAGAATGTCTTAATGCTTATAAGCTACATGCTGGTGTAGCTAAAAGAACTATGCAACGCTTTTGTTATCTGCGGGTTGGGAGCAAACCCTGTAACTGCTAAAATAATCTGGTTGCAGCAAGGACATACTCCTTGGAAATATCAAATATTATTAGCGTACAACTAAAGTTGTACAGTCCTCACAACAAGGTATATGCATATAGTTAGCTTCCTTACCACTAACTCCAAGACACCATCTCCATCATCACAATTTTCTAGGACAGATGCCTCAAAGCCCAGCTCCTGGATCAGCTCAGCAATGTCCGATGGCTGTATAATCATTGGGTTGTATCTCACTTCAGCCTTCCCAGCCATTAAGGCAACAAGAATGGAAGATATGCCTAAAATGCAGAAAGTGTCCTGATTGGTCAATTGCAATAATAATAATAACAACAAAAAAGAAATGTTAATAGCGTCCCTTATCTAAATGTAAGGCAACCAGTCACCATAGCATATTGGGCAGACTAAGTGCTGCATATGGAACTACTTCCCATTAATTTTTTTTTTTTTTAAGAAACTCAAGGAGCACGAGGTGTGCTCCCAACACCCAGTGCAGTGACCTAAATCATGCATAGGGGGCCGTAACAACTTATGGACCCTCTCCCAAATGAGAAGGGCCCAGTTACTCCCGTAACCCCTCTCAGCCATAAGGCCAAAGAGGGGGAAAAAGGGATCGGTGGGTCCTCTTCACCGAAACTCAGAGACCCTCTTTCCTCAACCCCCAGAAGGGTCAGGGCGGTGGGTCCTCCGAACCAAAGGTTTGTAGAGACCACCAGTCGCCCTCAAGGGACCGCAGCTCTCCCCAAAAGGATGAGAGCTTTGGTACATTGGGGGAGTATCCACTCCCCAATAAGGGTCATACGGCCCATAAGGGTCATACACACAGCCCCAAAAAAAACACTACAGAAAACGTAAAAAGTGAACGAACGCGAGAGAAGAGAAATAAATAATAGAGACCCCAGCCAAAAGGCTTTTATAATATAACAGAAGTGTTTCTGTATTTGTAACCATCTCAATATCACAATTAATTTTTTTTTTCCAACTTGGTGGAAACCAAAAAAACAAACAAAAATCAAAGCAAACAGAAATGATGGTGAAAGGAAAAACTAGACTGTTGGTCCATCACTAATGAGGAGGTAAAAACTCCCCATTACTGACTCCTGTTGTTATCCCATCAGAGCAGCTCATATACAGCAGATACAATAGCACCATAGGGAACCAGTAGTTACAGATAAGAGTGGATGGAGGCGAACACTAGTGCTATACAGCTGCATCATTATCCCTAATAAAAACTTCGCCCTACCAGTTTCATGGCCAGGTATCAACCTCAATTCTGTAGTAGCACAAGTTTTTATTTATTATTATGGGGGAAGGGAATTCTTATTTTGCTGTAGGAGTATTAATGCCCTCCTACAGTACTTTTAATATCCTGCCTGCTATGCCTGTTGAACCTGTTGTTCAAGATCCAGATAGACTGCTTTGTTCAAGGTGCCCACCCCACCCGCAGACTACGCGCCCAACAAGGACCGTTTTCCTTGATCAGTGTAAGCATTTTATAATAAGGACAAATGAACTGTGTGTGAAACTAGGTCTATAGGTGCCCATACACGTTACAATTATTGTATACAATATCGCATCTCATCGCATCTGGGTTTTGCGATGAGACGAGATCTAGTACAAAAAGTATGTGCAGCACATACTTTTAGTACTAGATCTCATCTCATCGCAAAACCCAGATGCGATATTGTATACAATAATCTTAAAGTGTAAACATGGGGTATAGGGGAATGGGACAGTATACCTATGCACTAATACCCACCAAAAAAGTGATTTGGAAAATCAGGTTCAATTTATATTTAGTATCCACAATATATAATTAGTGTGCCTTGGCACAGGGTTACTGTGTGGAGGTGCTCCCCTGAGAGTAAAAATGAAGTCAAAAGAAGAAGAGAAAGTACTCTCTTGGTTTGGGGGCACGCTTTTTAAAACTTAACGTTTATTTATTAGGTTGTTAAAAATAATTTGATAATAAGTACGGACATTACGTTTAAACATACATGACATACAAAACAGATACACATACACACAATTCCTTATTGTTGTAAACTACCATCTATGACAAGCAGTATTATCTGCAGATTTGAGGGTACTTCGTTGAATACTTATATGCCTCACTGCTTATCTAGCGGTAGTGATATCCTTTGAGTGTTATAAGGAATTATATTTAAGAGGACACCTATATTAGGTGAGTGGATAGCGAATTTCTTGTATATTGTCAATATGAAAAATTTTTTTTTTACAAACAGTTTTAATCAAGAAGAGTACCCCTAGTATGAAAGAAAATAATGAGGGAAAAAGGCTTTTGTCAGCATGCATACAATGTCTTATTCTCTCTAAGTCAATTTTATCATGTGGTAATCTCACAAAATCTGCTGCTCTATATCACTTCAGAAACATGGAATGTACATGGTAGAAATAGATTAGCAAGAACTGAAAAATAGATTTAGGTTAGGTAGAAGTGTGTCAGTTTATCCCCGCAAGATGGTTTTTGCACGGGAACTGCTGCTGATTGTCGTAATGGATTGGTTTACCCAATCCCCACAATTGAGCGAGTTTGCTCCGTGCTTCAGTTGCAGATGTGGATAAGAAAAAGTAGGTTACTTCTATCCACGTTAGGGAAAGGACCCCCCTGATTGGCCAATGCCCTTGCAGGGAGTAGTCTCTTCGATCGTGGGTGGGTATAACTATAAAGTGATAATAGAATAGTAGTTAGATTGGTGACATTTATGGATTACCCCACACGCTGCTTTCTCCCATGTGCTCTTGGCATTGATGGGTGATGAGCGGTGTGTCTCGTCTTTTATGTCACCTGAAAGTAGGAGATAATAGTGTATAGTGATTTTAAACCGTTGAAAAAACTGCAAGAACAATCTCTATATCCAACATCAGACCTTTTATTTACTATGGTCTCCTATGTTAGATATCCATGCATAAAGATTTCTGGTGACTGTAATAGCAAATAATATAGTATTGTTACGGTCCTGTACCAATATTTTTAACTAATCAGCAGAAATAGGAGCAAACTCGCTCAAATGTGGGGATTGGGTAAACCAATCCATTACGACAATCAGCAGCAGTTCCCGTGCAAAAACCATCTTGCGGGGATAAACTGACACACTTCTACCTAACCTAAATCTATTTTTCAGTTCTTGCTAATCTATTTCTACCATGTACATTCCATGTTTCTGAAGTGATATAGAGCAGCAGATTTTGTGAGATTACCACATGATAAAATTGACTTAGAGAGAATAAGACATTGTATGCATGCTGACAAAAGCCTTTTTCCCTCATTATTTTCTTTCATACTAGGGGTACTCTTCTTGATTAAAACTGTTGTAAAAAAATTTTTTTTCATATTGACAATATACAAGAAATTCGCTATCCACTCACCTAATATAGGTGTCCTCTTAAATATAATTCCTTATAACACTCAAAGGATATCACTACCGCTAGATAAGCAGTGAGGCATATAAGTATTCAACGAAGTACCCTCAAATCTGCAGATAATACTGCTTGTCATAGATGGTAGTTTACAACAATAAGGAATTGTGTGTATGTGTATCTGTTTTGTATGTCATGTATGTTTAAACGTAATGTCCGTACTTATTATCAAATTATTTTTAACAACCTAATAAATAAACGTTAAGTTTTAAAAAGCGTGCCCCCAAACCAAGAGAGTACTTTCTCTTCTTCTTTTGAAATAATCTTAAAGTGTATGGGCACCTTAAGTTTGACTACTATACTACGGAAGTTGACTTAAAAAGGGTTTGAACTAGCATGCAGTAGTTTTTGGCCGAAGCTTACATGTGTGCTTATTTTGCTCTATCGTAATTAATATAAACCTTAAATTGCTTCCTAATATAGAAATTAGATTTAAGGACTTTACCTCAAATAATATATATGTAATTGACCATATTACTTGTAAACACAACTGTCAATTTCATTGCAGTGTTTTACAGATATGCTAAAGAACGTAATTTGGAGCTGGCCAATAAAAATAAAAAAGTCTGGTATGTGAATGCCAACAGTACAAGGTTAAGCTGGCCATACATCTACAGATTTTATTATCATATCTGGCTGGTTAGCACAATAACCTGGTACCATCAACATTATGAAAATGTCAACATTCTGAATTTTGACACAGCACACAGTACTGTTAAATAAATCAGAGGCTGATAGTTTGAGAAGACCAAAAAAATCCTCATATTCAAGATTTTACACTCGTATATCTGACCACATCGGGAAAACGGAAGATGCCAATTTGTAAGTCAGAACCAGGAAACAACTGACCTTCTTCCCTGCGGAGATTTCGCTCTATGTTTGCTACGCACGAAGCACACGTCATGCCAGAAACCTGAATGAAACATTTGTTGATTGTTCTGGAGTCTTGTTTGCCGAGTGTGGGTGTTTCTTTGCTCAAGAAGTCTTTTGGCTGACTAAAATTGGCTTGAGGTTTCTGTAAGGTTTCCAATGTAATGTCAGTTAAGATGCCTGTTATTAAAAAAAATAATAATAATAAAAGTGTGAAACCATTGTGTCTTTGTGGTTTTATTAAATTGTACCTGTCAATATGCAATTATACTTACACAATATTTAATTATATATACATACATATTTGAAGTACAATTGAAAGATGGCGCCCCTCTTGTTGATCTCACAATTAGATCAATATAGCCTTATACATTTACTTTCCTTAGAAGCATACAATGGAAGTCCGTATAGTTCAAAAATGTATTAAAAAAAAAGTATCTTTTTCAAACATCAATGGTAATATTCCAGACAGTATTGATGTGTATTTCTGGCATTTCAAACATTTGAAGATTGCAAACAGAAGTTTCCAACACGTTTCTTCCCCTACCGGGGCGTCATCAGGGGTTTGCGAGTATATTATTCGTGACAATATTCACAAGATGAGTATGGTCTTAGTATACTGGTTGATGGGTCCTTATATAGGTGGAATACCTGAATATAAAATGATATGACACTTGTTCTTCACTCCTCCCACTATCTGCATCAATGTTTGATCTTATTTTGAAGAGGGAAATAATCTTCTCAAAGGCCTTCTAATGCCATCCGAAAAGATGATATGAGGCTAAAGTAAAGAAGTAAAACATGGAACTTCTTATCCTTCACGTAAACATTTATTGATTGAGGTTGTGGTAATGGCCTCGTTGAGGACTGGGTGGGCTCAAAAATATATTTCGGGCTTGTTTAGCCTCCTTTAGAGATAAAATTGCAGGTAAACTAATATAGGGGGATATTCTAGTTTATTCGGTCCTCCGTGCATTCGCATGGAGGACCGATGTTGCGTTTCCACGCATGTGCAGACGTAGGGTGCGTGCACCAAAGGCGAACTCTCGTTTCACTGGGTGCATGCAAACTACATGGCGTGAGGGGGGCGGAGAAGGGCGGGGGTGCCGGGCTGCCCCATTACCATATGGGAAGGCCCAGCGTTACATGGGCGTTTCCATGAGAACGCTGGGCGTTCTCATCGTAATGAGGCAGTGACACGGGTGTCATCGGATGTCAGCTGCCTGTTCATATCCATCCCAGCATGCACGCATTTGGAAGGGACTTGAAAGTCACTTTTATATGCGTATACCTTCAACAACTTCCGATGAAAGATTTGTGAAGTTACCCGCGGCATACGAATGGATGTTTATGCTAAACATCCATTTGCAGCCAAACTCGTGCTGCAAGGGGGGGGGGGGGGGGGGGGCATACATTCGCCGGGTGGGGTTTGCTGGATTTGCAAGGCTGCGAATTCGCAGCAATCCTTGCGAATCAACCAGTATAACCACCATAGTCTGTGCAGATCCACTATGTTTAAAGGGCAGTGTCCCCTGTGGACTTATATGTGCTGCTCTGCAAGAATGTTACGCATATCCCTTGAACCCCCAGCCCTCCAGTACCCCAGCAGAGGTTGACGTATGCATCCCTGAATATAGAAATGAAGGCAACAGGAACACAATTCTATGGAAGCTGGTGCTGTAATGTTAGTCATTGATGTTTTGTGCAGTGTATCCCCTTGCCTCCATTTGTGTGTGTATATTATATTTTTTTGAGATACGCCGATGAGAAACAAGAAAACCACAATAGCAAACCTCTCAACTGCCAGTGTCCAATTCAAAGGGGATCATGGAGGGAGCACCTTAGATAGCAGCTGTCTTACCCTAAACCTTTAATTATTCATTTATTTTGGGGGCTGTAACTAATAAGAAAGCTTCTGGGGTACTCATCACTCATAATGCTGCCCTGGTAGAACAGCTGCAGTGTTGCCAACATTTTACAATGTGTTTCTGCTTTGGGAATTGAGCCCTGCAGTATGAATACAGGAAATACTTGATCGCAGTAGGTTTTGCATACTGTATATAGTCAGAACAACACTTCCCTTATGGAGTAAGGTTCCTTGCTGGCACATGCAAAGTCAGCATTTCCTGTTCTAACACACCAATGTCTTGAAACTTGGGTAAAGATTTTAGTTATTAATCATTTTTCTGCATGTTGTTCAACACAAGTATAGTCACAATCATTAGTGTAACTAACTGCTAAGAGCCCCTGTGCATTTGTTGTATTTCATTTCTAAACAGGGATGACCTTGATAACTTGGGCTTTCCTAATCTTAAAGGATGTCCTGCAATTGTGTACAATTTCATGACCAGCATTGCATGAAAACCAAACTTCCTTACTTCAGACATGAGGACTATACAGAGAAGATATATTCTAGGCTTTGTACTTCAGTTTAAATTTAAATAGGGAATACCATTGTAAAAATATTTGCCATGGTACAATGACATATAACAGAAAATGTATGGGATAGAGAATAAAAGTATGACATAGAGAAAGAATTCAGATACTTACCATCTAGAGAGGCGTCAAATCCCATATCCTCAATGTCTGCTCGGATAGTTTCTGGATTGGTAATATTTGGGTCATACTCCACAGTCCCATTCTTGTTTGCCAGAGACACTTGGACAGATTTCACACCTGGCTTCTGAGAGAGAACACCCTCAATTGATTGCACACAAGAATTGCAGGTCATCCCTGAAATGTTGACCACAGTGACTTTATGTGATGGCTCCAGCCTTGTCTGGTTAGATGCTTTTTCTATACAAGCGACTTCTGATGACCGCTGGGCACTGGAAGATTCCGGTCCATTACAAAGCTGCACTTTAAATACACCCGGTGACAGGGATTCTATGGCTCTGCATAATGCATCTGAGCTAGTAAGATTTGGATTATAATTGACCACTGCTGATTTCTTCTCTAATGATACTTCAACACTGGACACTCCAGGATGAGCAGAGATGTTACTTTCTATATTGAACACACACGATTTACAGTGCATGCCATCCACCTGGAGCAAGACTCTTGTTAGGTCACTAAGAGACTTTGGTCTAGTCTGAGCCATGTCCTCATTACCATTGCTCTGTCCATTCGTCAAACGTCCAATATCAATGACTCCCAGTTTTGGAGGTGGTTTGTTCTTTATGGATGCTGTAAAACCAGCTTCTTCTATTTGGCGCCTTATATTAGCAGCGGTGATGTGGTGAGGCTGATAAATAATGTGAGCTTCTTGGTTGTCCAGCGACACTGGCAAGAAAACAATACGTTTAGATATTGTGCACGCATAAATCACTAAATCTATTTCATGCACCATCTATTCTGACATAGGCTTTATATGTTTTAATATTTATGGGTTGGATCATTGTCCTTTTATAAATACATCTGACATGAGACGCATAACTCTGTAATGTAGAGTGACTGCATTCCTTACACTAGCCAACTTTTCTGTTCCTCCATTCCTCTCCCCTATATAGCTAGACCATCAGTCCCATAACACCACCCTAAAATGGGCAAGTGGATGTCGCCCTCTAAAATGAAGGCTATCACCTAAATTTTGACAGAAGGGGTATGATAAAAGAGGGCTTGGTGGCAAACCCATCCTCCAAACTCACTGAGGCATAGGACCAGAACTGACAAAACACAACTTAAGATCTTTAAACAGATACCAGAAAATGGTGGAAACCTGGTTTATTTCATGCCATGGGGCAGGCAGGGCCTAGCTCATTCCTAAAGGGCAGGGCCAGCAACAGAAATCTTGGGGCCCGGTATACCGATATCTCTGCCGCCCCCCCCCCCCCTCCCCCAACTAGATTTTTATTACATTGGATGTGTTTTTATTATTATTAGAAAAAAAAATTCACTATGCAATATAGTAGGACACGGCAGATGGGAGGGTGCAGCATTGTGTGTTGTATGGTTTGCTGTGTTGCGTGATGTCACTTAACGCATTAGTACTGGTAGCCAGACAGGTGACCAGACCGAGGGGGGTTACTGGATTGGAGTCTGTGTAAGTTTCTTTCCAGGAACCCAGGTGGGCAGGCAGCCACCTTTATAAACCATAGTTAGCCATGCTTACAGCCTTGGGGCCCCTCACAAGGTTGGGACCCAGTACGAGTGATGGCCTTATTAAAATGTAAATTCATATATAAAACTACAAGAAATGTGCGTATGAAACACATCTATATCTAATAATCTTAGATTATAATACAAGCATGTTTTTTTTTTTTTATTATTTAGGAAAATGACCAGCAATACAACCGTAGATATTTAAATATTATTCAATATGTATCTAAAAATGATGCTATAAAAGGGTTGAAAGGGTCTAGGCCGATAGCCAAAGGCGGATAGTTAAAAGGTCAATACCAAATGCTAAAATCGCACAAACTCAACAAAGACAAAAGGTCTACAAAAGTATAAGATCCACATGCATTGTTTGCACCAATTTGTAAATGACATCATAACGATGTATGATGCACTTCCTGTTTTATGGTATATAAACCCTGACACCATCCCGAGTGTCACACCTTTGAAAAAGTTGTCAGGAGACAACAAAACATGTTAGAATACACTCCTGTTGTCAGACCTTGGGACTTACTATCACTTAACCCGGCTTGGACCAGCTCCTTCTCCAAACTCCCCAGTCCATTAATGGTGCATTTGGAACTACATCATTTTGGGAAACAACAACCTGCTCAATATATTGGGGCTCCAGCTATCTGCAAAGCCTAACTCCAGAACCTGGAATTACAACACAGGCTGCCAACCCAGTCCGGTTTAAGGACACCCATTAATTCCAGCACCTTCCAACCTTGGACGTCACCAGTGGGGACCAATATCATAACTAAGGAAGTAATTATAGTAACAAGCAGGACTGCAAATAAGTATAGCCTTTTCCCATTCTTATCCCAAGTCTCTCACCAGTTAACTCAATGATGTATTTTTCAAATTACTTAATGTTGATATTATTTAACGGTCTAGGCACGTTCCCCTGTGTGCGAGCAGCTGGCCTTACACCCCACTCCACTGGCGCCCACTTTCTTCATCTACGGGTGAATTACATTTTATCCTAGGTCAACACCAAATGCTCAAATTGCACAAGCTCAACAAAGACAAAAGGTCTACAAATGCAAAAAAGGATTGACATGCATGATTTGTGTCAATTTGTAAATTTCATCATGTAGACACAAATTATTGTGTCACTTCCGTTCATCTGGTGAGTGAATGCAAGGTATTGTTCACAAGGGAAGTCTTCACAAATATTAAACTATGAAAAAGTCCCAAAAAAAAGAAAACACCCAAAATACCTGTGTCAACCAAGACAGTGTTGTCCTATGAACCAAATGCCATATCAAACAACAAAACAGAACATAAGCATAGTTCCTGAATTAAATACTGGTTTAAAATAAGCATCATAAGAATATGAGTTACAAATTAAAGAGAAAATGGGCAAACTAGCAAAGCATAAACTTACTGTAAATCAGAATACATTATGTACTATTATGCTGCTTTCCCACTGCCTACACGGGTAATGACCCGTTTTTTTTAAACGGGTCTTTAAACGGGTAAGAGCCATAAGACTCTCTCCCACTGCAGCTTTTAAACGGTAAATTACCGTTTAAAAGCTGTTTTTGTCACATTCCCACTTACCCGTTTAAAAACCCGTTTAAGCAGTGTAAAGATAGGGGGGGGGGGGAGAATTTAAAAAAAAAAAACGGCGTGGGGTCCCCCCCACTGCCGTAACCAGCACCAGGCTGAAAGAGCCGGGGCTGGTAATAAAAAATCAGGAAACCCGACAAATAGGGGTTCCCTGATTTTTTACAACCAGCCCCAGGCTCCAGGTCCGGGGCTGGTTCCCAAAATACGGGGGACAAAATGACTAGGGGTCCCCCGTATTTTAAGAACCAGCCCCAGACCAAACAAGCCAGCAGGGTAATGTCACAGCCGGGGGACACTTATAATATAAGGTCCCGCGGCCAAAACATTCTCCCTACCGACCAGTCAGCCTGGCCAGGGGCCCTGGGGGAGTGGGGACCCCCCCAATAAAGGGGTCCCCCCCCTCCAGGACTTACCTGACCAGGCTGAAGCCTGGTGCTGTCCTCGATGCCCCTGGGCGGTGGGCATCGAGCTGATGGTATGGTGTAAAAAATAGAATAAAAACCATTGTCTTTTACTGGTGAACTATGAGTCCCAGCAAGCCTCCCCCGCAAGCTGGGACTTGGAGAACCACAAGTCCCAGCCTGCGGGGCATTAAAGGGCCCGCTGGGTCTTGTAGTGCCACAGTAAAAGAAAGAGTTAAATAAACACACTGACACACGTGAAAAATAAAAGTTTAATACATACATAACACATACATACTGATACTTACCTATCTTGAGCCCGTAGGTAGCCCTGGTCCTGATGTCCTGGTCCGTGTCGGCGTCTGTATCCATGTCGGCATCCCTGTCGGCGACGGCGTCGGCGGTCCGGAGTCCGAAGAAATCCATTTGGGAAGCTGTGGAAGGAAACCATACTCACCTGTCCCAGCGCGACGTAGTCCAGGTAAGGTCTTTGCAAAAAAAACAAATCGACACCCGAAACCAGACCGGACTGACGGAGACGCACGTGTGTTTGTTTACATCGTGCGGCTCCGCCTCCCGAATGCCGCTATTGGCCGCCTTGCGGCCTAGCGGCTCCTGATTGGCCGCTAGGCCGCAAGGTGGCCAATAGCGGCATTCGGGGGCGGAGCCGCACGATGTAAACACACCGTGCGGCTCTCTGCCTGTTCGCTTGGTTCGGGTGTCGGTTTGTTTTTTTTGCAAAGACCTTACCTGGACTACGTCGCGCTGGGACAGGTGAGTATGGTTTCCTTCCACAGCTTCCCAAATGGATTTCTTCGGACTCCGGACCGCCGACGCCGTCGCCGACAGGGATGCCGACATGGATACAGACGCCGACACGGACCAGGACATCAGGACCAGGGCTACCTACGGGCTCAAGATAGGTAAGTATCAGTATGTATGTGTTATGTATGTATTAAACTTTTATTTTTCACGTGTGTCAGTGTGTTTATTTAACTCTTTCTTTTACTGTGGCACTACAAGACCCAGCGGGCCCTTTAATGCCCCGCAGGCTGGGACTTGTGGTTCTCCAAGTCCCAGCTTGCGGGGGAGGCTTGCTGGGACTCAAGTTCACCAGTAAAAGACAATGGTTTTTATTCTATTTTTTACACCATACCATCAGCTCGATGCCCACCGCCCAGGGGCATCGAGGACAGCACCAGGCTTCAGCCTGGTCAGGTAAGGCCTGGAGGGGGGGGACCCCTTTATTGGGGGGGTCCCCACTCCCCCAGGGCCCCTGGCCAGGCTGACTGGTCGGTAGGGAGAATGTTTTGGCCGCGGGACCTTATATTATAAGTGTCCCCCGGCTGTGACATTACCCTGCTGGCTTGTTTGGTCTGGGGCTGGTTCTTAAAATACGGGGGACCCCTAGTCATTTTGTCCCCCGTATTTTGGGAACCAGCCCCGGACCTGGAGCCTGGGGCTGGTTGTAAAAAATCAGGGAACCCCTATTTGTCGGGTTTCCTGATTTTTTTAATACCAGCCCCGGCTCCTTCAGCCTGGTGCTGGTTACGGCAGTGGGGGGGGGACCCCATGCCGTTTTTTTTTTAACGTGTAAGGGCTACCCCTTTCCCACTGCCGAAAAAACGGCTCTTACACGTTAAAAACACTGCTTTTTACACGGGTAACAAAAACCGGTATTTGTTACCCGTGTAAAGCAACCTGGAGCTTTCCCACTGCAGCTCTAGCCGTTTAAAAAGGCTAAAAAAACGGCATTTACACGTGTAAAGCCTGCAGTGGGAAAGGGGCATTAACTTACATAATGGAAATATTATTAGCATCATGGGTCAGTGTTCAGACTACTGGACAGTAGTAAAACATAGCAGACATAAAATAGGAATGTATAATGACATTATAAATAACTAAAGCTAGCAAATAATGGTTCGGGTGCTCAAGAGCTTACAATCTAGTGGGAAAAGTGCACAGTTGAGACAAGAGGAGCACCAGTCAGTGTGAGTAGTGCTTGTGGGGTAAAGCCACTTAAGCAAGGATCGCTCAGCACACATCGCTGCACACACGTGATGTGTGCTGAGAGATTCGTGCAAAGCAGCATTTTGCCTATGCTAATAGGCAAAATGCTGCGATCTTTGAAGGACAGACAGTGCATGCACTTTCTATCCCTTTGGGCAATGGTGACACGTGGCCCCGCTATACCCTATACACACAGAGCGATCAGGGCTTACTTTCTAAGCTATTTAATCAGACTGCTTAGAAAGTAGCCCCAAATTGCCCCATGTGTCTAATAAAGAGATGGGGATTCAGAGCTGCTTTTAAACCTAGAAAGTGGTTAGAGGTAGCTAAATAGATGCATCCACACACCTAAGATCCATATGACTGAGGTGCACCAAGAATCCTAGCAAACTGTATTTCTTTAAGTTTTGCTTGTTATACGTATTGCAGAAATCTAAGCAGAATCATTGAACATCTGCGCACAATTTACTAGAGATTCTGGGCTGCAACTTTAAGAAATTGTTTTTTCATTTGCACAAAGTTGAAGGTGACGGACAATGGGAAAGCTGCTGCATAGAAGCCCTTTTTACACAGATTCCCTCAGTCTCTCACAGATGTACAAATGTTGCAATTCACAGTGGTCTGTGTTCGCTAGCAATAAAGTTTGGTCGCTTCCGGTAGTTTTATTTTTGTGCATAGGATGCACATTTTGATAAAAAGCGGATTGCTGCAGCGGAGTTGTCTGGTGCCTGGCATTTAGCAGAACTAAAGCAACCGTGTATGAGGGGGGGAAGTATAGGGAAAATGGATTAACCATTTAATTGAATGTTATATTTCTTTAAACAAGCTCAGACATTGTTGAGCGGGTGGGGGGCAGGTTTAAAGTAGGTTATGAAATTGTATTTCAAAAAACATATCCAACACTATTTTGTAAAAAAAAAAAAAATCACATATATGGCCCATATATCAGTCCGCTAATGATCAGAGCAACACATCTTTACATTTTCCTGGGGATACGGTCACTAGGTCGACAAGCATTAGGTCGACATGCATGAAGGTGCCCGAAGCATGGCGAGTGCAGCGAGCCATGCGAGGGGACGCGGGCACTTTTATAGTGTCCATGTTGACTGTGTCAACATTTGGGTACAAAAGTGAAAACCCCATGTCAACCTTTTGACTATCGACCTTCCTCATGTTGACCTAATCCCAAATCGACCTAGTCATGTCGACCTAGTTGCTGTCTATCCAATGAGCTGTACCCCTTTCCTGTGGTTGCTCCTCTGTACAGGGAGAACATAGGGATGGTGAGTGGAGCTTTTATTTATTTTTCTTGTTGACATTTGCCCTATGGTTGCTATTCTCTGCAGCTGTAGGTGGGGCCCCTCAGAGTGGCAGCTCCTGGAAGATTATCTACCACCAGCCACTTACTGGCTGGGCCGTATCAGATACAACCATTTCAGGGAAGCCCAGCCTTGCGTGGTTGCATCTGAAGTGACTACGCTTGGCAGGTAGTTAAGCTATATGAGCATTGTAAGGGAGGATGAGTAATCTGTATTGGATTCTGGGGGATATGGGTAGCCAGAGTAAGGCTAGATACACACTTAAACAATGGATCTGCTGGCCAGACATCACAACTGGTCAGACATTTCGATTTCCCTGCCCAGGAGTGATGTCAATGGAAGCGGTTCCTGCGGCTGTTTAATGTATACAGCGCATCCAGACGTAGCTACATAGGTATCATGTGTGCTACAGGATGTACAGTACTTGCGATGTATCATTCATAGTTAGCTCACATTGTGTGGCGCACACACAAGCATAAGGATTAGCAGAGCGGTGCGCATAATGTTATGTGGTCACTGGTAAGACCAGAATAAAGATTGCCACAAATTGAAGAGGACATAGATAAGTACTGCAAATGCAACATAGCTGCTCTAGTTAAAGTGGTAAGATAAGAGAAAAACCTAAGTATTATGGCTGCATATTGGGTAAGAAAAAGCATATTCTAGCAATATTTACATAGTGGAGATATTGTCCTCTTGCTTATAGGGAGATAAGCAAGCGAACAACATCAAGCAGCAGGCCTGGGAGATGGAGATAACTGAGGTGTTTTAGCTTTAGGATGAGGCTTATGTAACAGCCAGCGAGCTTCATGCTCAGTCTGAATACTGGCGAGTACACCCGTATATTTAAAGTGGCAATCATTTACAAGGTTTGCTTTGCCTTGTAAAAGGATTGATGCTTTGAAAATACCTTTACTCTACACACTTACCACACAGCCTTGCAGGCTGTTACATAAACATGTAGCTTTGATACATCCATCTACAGAAAGCAGAAATGCAGTTGATCACACAAGAGAATAGAGAATTGCCATGTTTTTAGGGCTTCAGCCTCCATTATGAGCAAGAACTGAGGTGAACTAGGTATTGTGACGTACATGGTACTTGGACAATTTATGGAGTATTTGTCTACAACTGTTAATTATTAAAATAAGGTGTTTTAATCAGACCCGTTGCCACAGGTGTATTAAATCAAGCACCTAGCCACGCAGTCTCCATTTGCAAACATTTGTGATACAAAATGGGTAATTCTGAAGAGCTCAGTGACTTCAAGCATGGTACTGTGATAGGATGCCACCTTTGGCTCTCGGCTCCAGCATCTACCAACATAGTTGTAAGTATCCTGATAACATTGGGGTCCACCTATTAAGGTCACCAGATAGCCGGGACGCCAGCTGCTGGGACAGAAAAGGTTAACTGCACATGCACTATCATTTATATGCGGGTCTTGGTTTCAATTAATCTGTCAACCAATTTCGGTCGTTCTGCTTGGATATCGTAGTGTGAATAATCACTGGAAGATTTTATATTCATACAAGCTAATACATATTTATTGGAACCATGGCTACTATTGACTAAAATCACAGCATCAGGCTTATCATTGTTTCAAGGGGACAGAGAAAAAAAAATCTAACCGGCTTTTTCTATTTTCTATGTGTATTCATTATCTAAAAAATCTTTTTCAAAGTGGTTTACTTTTTCTGTGTATTAAGTTTTTTTAATAAAAATATTCATGTGGAAGTCGCAGGTCTCCTGAGTCTTCATGGGCGAAGAGCATGTATAATACGAATATATGTGTTCACAGTTTATCTAGAACAAGCGCAGTGGTCACACCATATGTTTCCCGTGCATGAGAGGACTCGTGAAAATAAGAGAAGTGAAAGGGCAGTAATGTACGATGAAAGGGTGAAATGTATAGTGAAAGAAGCACGTTTTCTACAGGATAAAACAAATTGATCATGGAATGGATGATCTAGATTGGTGACTAAGAATGCTATTCCCTTGCTGATGCAGCATTACCAAATATATTCTACTGAATGCTGTCCGTTGATTCTCTATAGCAAGAGCCAAGAAAAGTTTACAGTCGCCTATAGCTCCATATTAAAACTAAAATAACCATTATTGAGATAAATTATACATTGCAACAAGTTCCCTCTCCGCTGTGTATAAAACAAATCCTATTACCTTTGATACGTTGCACTCCTTTCAATTTCCCAATCTTGCCTTCTATAGTACTGGTGCAGGAATGGCACGTCATACCTTCCACCTTCATTTTCACCAGGACATCTCCATTCTGTGCCATGTGATCATCTCTCTTACTTGGGTTCATGTTTTCTAGACTCAGTCCTGGAAACTTCTCAATAATGATGTCAGTATGCACTACTGAAGGTATAAAAGTCACACTAAGCGCTGTCCTCTCCAGAGAGGTAATTACATCCAGGACTCCCTTGTGTTGTAGGAGTCCGTTACGAATGTGCTCTGCAGACTGCTCTGAAGATAGCTGCAGAAGGACTGTATCAGTAGGTACAGGCTGTGATTGTGTACTAATAGGAGCAGTCTCAAATCCCATATCCTCAATCGCTTCCTGCAGGGTGGCTGACGTCTGATGCGTTGGGTCATAAATAACTGCTGCATTTTTTGCTTCCAGCGATACCTGAAATGCAATAAAGTAGCCAAGTGAAAAAGAGGAACTAACGGCCAGCCAAACATTCTAATATACCAGTAAGTGAAGGGTTTGTGCAGGCAGCTGGTATCACTAATTAATAAAGGGTAAAACAAACTGTTTAACTCTATAGTGGCCAGTGTTTCTCATTGGCCTCATCACTGCCTGGATCTTTACACAGCACTCTAAGAAATACAGACCATTTTATAGGACTGCATATGGAATAGATACAAGCAAATGGGCCAACAAAGAAAAACTTAAGTAAACATGAAATACCTGGGTAAAACGAAGGATACCAAGCATACTGGAAGCAAGCTTCCACACAGGAGGTTCATTGGTACTCAACACTTGTCCACATGCAATGGACAGATAAATATTTAGGTGTGTACCCAGCTTTAGGACAACAGGAGGCACAATTTACTTGTATATATTTTTTGAGGGGACGACTGTTTACGATGATGGGAGCAAATGCTACAGATGCTCATGGTTTCTGCTCGCATCCTCATGAGGTGGAGAGCAGAAATCTGTGAAAAGTTGGGGTTTTTGGTGCCCAAATTACAGCTTGGCATGCTGCCCAGTACTTTGCACAGGTGTAGCCATGTTCTAGTGCATTTGGGGACAACAAGTGATAAGTAGTGGCCATCTGTGACACCGGCACCAGTCAGTAAAACAACGGATTAGCTAATATTAGGAACGCAAAAAAACAAATGAACAATTCATAGCAAAGCATTACTCAATATACCAATGTCACAGTTCATGCGCCGTCTCATCAAAGATCACAAGCAAATTCTAAGGGCAGGAACAGAGTTATACATATTCACTCACTAAAAACGCTGTACTGTTTGGGAATCTCTACAAATTGTGAATAATTCAAAGAAAGATCTATAGTACACTATACTGTAGAATTATAATAGTAACTAATTATCCAGAAGTGAACATTTTATTACTGAGTAGATACAAACAAATTGTGATTTACAATTTAAGTGTTTCTTAGAATCATGACAAATGATTAGTAACTCTGATCACAGTTTTCTCCAACATAAATAATGCACCCAAATCTCCACTCATACCACCCCCCAAGTGGATCACTGTAACCGCTCTCAGTAGTGCATTGCAATACATTATTGTAGACAGTGAGAGAAAACGGAGTAATTCCCAAGGGTACTGAAGAGATATAAGCTGGGTACCGATCATTAACAGAAAAACTTAGTTGCTGGAAGCACCACGTTGTGAGAACCCTGTGCAGTTACCTTGGCTCAGAGGAGTGTAAATTGCACACATTATCGGGGGGATACTGGAAGACCCATCTTGAACTCGGGCCAGCCGGGGAGATTAGGGTGAATGGTCTTTTAGAGCAGGCAAGGTACAGACCACAAATTCAGTTTTGTCAAATACATTTTTAAGAACTATTACTATGAGCACTGAAAAAAAAAAATCAGGTTGGATTCTCTCAAGGTCGTTTAGGTTTTGCGATATGTTGTGTACACACAACACTATGACTTCACTTTACAATACAACGGTATCAGGGAACTTCTCATTAAACTTCTAGTAATCTGACTGAACTGTAGAACCAACTCAAATCATATGGATTTTACAGAAAAGTGCAAAATTTTGAAGAAGAATTTTATTGACAGATAAACATGAAAATTACAACCATATATGTCCAAGACACAAAATTATAGCAAATATAATATAATGTAATCAATAAATTGTGAACACTGATGTAAATACCATAGTAATGATGCACCGGTGTTAAGATGTAGCATAAGACAAACATGCATCATAAAATAATTGAATCAAAATAAAACAAAACTAGATAGACCTACATAGATTGTGAAATAGTTAGGTTAACTAAAGTGAAGTGGTTTGGTAGACTATTTCAAAGGGGACACCTGCAGTAGTCACTTTCATGTTACACCAAGTGGCAAGTTGAAAGCATTTCCGAATGGCATCTTTAATAGGCATATTATGGGACAGAATATATGAGAGCAACATTGAAGAAAAAAAATGGTCCTTCAGTTTGTCTTTTTGGAGTGTGGTGTCAGTAAAGTCCATCGAGAACAAATATGTAGTTCGGGGATGTTGTAGAGTTATGGTTGCCGCAGCCAATTTGATTCGCTTGCCCTTTGACAGGATTGGGGAGCAGTGTTTTAGGGTGTATGCCCCAAAATGCCCACGTTTTGGTAAATTTAAATGATATTTTAAAATCTGAATTAACCCTTTGAGCGCCAAGGAAATATGTCAAAATAGATGTGAAAATTACTAAGCAAATATTTTTATTCATCAGAAAGACCTGTAACCTTTTATAGGAAATATAATCTTTTTTTACTCATTTTTTATTTGAATCTATATAATGTGAGCGACGCTGGCATTTTTAGTTGACATTTTGCGCACCTCCCACAGAGATGTTGGCACACAAAGGGTTATATGTTTGAAGGTCATGCCATAACGCTAGTACTTTTTGACAAGACCAAAGGCAGTGAGAGATATCTGCGTCAGGGGAACCAAATTTATAACAATTGGAGGAGGGAGTCGGAATAAGAAACGGTAATTTTGGTGTGTAGTAGGATCTGTGTAAATTTTATGATGCATTTCTGCACAAGAGGATTCCGCAAAACGGATTCTGATTGGTTGCCCATAGCAACATTTCATCACATGGGGGGTGGGGGGGTGCAAAGCAGCAGGGATGCATTTCATGAGATAAATTGTTACTTTATAACTGGATTTAATTGCTATTTGGTCGCATTTAAAATATGCCATTTGTCGCTTTGGGGTTTATTTACTAAGATAGGCTTTCTATTGAAGATGGGATGTTGCCCATAGCAACCAATCAGAATCGACTTCTTATTTATTTAGCACCTTCTAGAAGATAACAGATAGATTCTGATTTGTTACCCATAGCAACAACTCCTATCTTGGCAAAAAACAAACGTTTGTATTTAGAGTGGAGAATGTGCGGGACAGAAAATGGATATCCATTATGGGACGGATTAAGCTGTGGATGTTCATCAAGAAAATTATTATTTTTGGACAAGTCTAACACACAATGAGCAGGGTGCCCTGGGATGATGGGAGTGGATTGGTTAGGTGGCTGAACGGAGAAACCATCAAATTTCTCCATTGCGCAACATCTAGTAAAAGCAGGTAAAGAAAATTATATATACTATATATCCACACTGTGTTCTCTCAAAAGGACAAATGTACTTTTGGCCATAGAGATAAAGTTAAGGCCATTCCATTTCGCATAACCTCTGATACTTCTGCTTTCTTACCATCATAAAACTTACAACAAAAAGGTTAAATCATCATTCTATAAACATTCACAAAATGCACTGATGCATTTCTGAATGATATATCAGCCCATAGACCTTTCTGAATGATATATCAGCCAGTTTAACAGATACGCTGTGGATGTTTATGATGATATATTGTATTCTCTCAAAAGGACAAAAAGTAATCTGAGCAATAGAGATTACAAGAGTGATGCCTAAGGGGCCTACACAAGGGGGGGGGGACATTCAGGCATTTTCTGAGTGATTTTACTAAATCACTCAGAAAATGCCTGAAAGCGCATGTAAATGCATGGTCTGCACACACAGCGACTTAAATGCACAGCCTTGCCGTTCTGAATCAGCCCACGATTCAGAACGGCCTTGTCAGATGATTTCTGTGCAGTCACTCAGAAGGTCCTGCACATCTCCCACATGTGTCGGGCAGGTGGATGAGCAAGGACTTCTGAGCGGGTGAGCCAACCGCATCCTGGCTCCATCCGCAGCACATTCGACCCCCCCATCCCCCAACCATGGCACATACGACACCCCCCAACCACAAAATTTGCATAAGCAATCGACTGCTCAAGTAGGTCTATGGCTATGCAAACTGGACGCTGCAGTAGACACCAGACATAATGTTTGTACTCTAGGTCTTGCAGCTGACATGCCCTGAATACCACCATGGCACACCTGCATTTTAAACAACTGCCCAATAACACCAAGTTAACAACCCTCAACAGTCACTTCCTGCCTATTAATGTGCAGAGGCATTCTCATTGTGTGCAGGTATGCAGGGGCACTTTGACTGGTGTACAATGCAAACGCAGCATATGCACAGTCCCGTGGGACCTCAGTCATGTATCCATCTTTAAATCAGGTCCTGCATGAAGAAGAGAATGCAATAGCGGTATAATAATTCGATTTAAGATAACATTCATTCTATGTTAATATATAAATGTTTTTATAATATTCTAATTAATGCTAGTGCCATGAGCACACATTGCAAAAACACTGACAGAGGTATTGCACACTGGCTGCACTTCCAACGGTATCATTCTATACATAACTGCACACCATACCTAATTACTTAGATTTTTTTTTTTTTTTGGGGGGGGGGGGGGGGGGGGGGGGGGGCGGCACACACGAGTGTGTGTGTATGTCTATGTTTTTTTTGTGTTTTTTTTTGGGGGGGGGGGGGGGTAGATAACTTTACAACAGAGATTGAATGCAATTTATGGATGTGTTTTAATCATCCCAAAAATAATGCAGGGTGGAATTAGATCAAATTTAGGAGAGGGATGGAATAGAGAAGTTACCCTTAGCAATCAATAAGCTTTAATAGACCATGGAAGATAAAGGATAGCTATAAACTGTCAGGGCACCTCCTCTAGCAACGATTCTACACTTCTTTACCAAATACATTAAACAATGCAATGGCAGATTTGTACTTTTACTGTTGACATTTGTATTTGATCTCCAAAGCCATATAGCCAAGACAGATACAAATTACCAAGAGATAATATAAATAAAAATAATTACTATAATGAGGACATCAGTGCAGGGATAAAATGTGGCCAAAACCTAATTTAATCCTAACTTGAACACTTTTGTCTAGGACATTTGCTTCTAATTTGCCCTGCAGGGAAACGTTATGTAATTAACGCAGGTACCTTGCTCTTTGGACAATGTTGATTTAATTAAAAACAAATAAAGTTCTAAAATAGCATATAAGAGCAGCCTGAAAACACATTATAATGTATGTATGCCTTAGAGCATGTATTAGAGGTGAACATCATGGCACTTTACAAACAAATGTATTTCTTCATTTTTTAATAAATGCAAAAAAAAAAAAACATAGCCATGTTAGCCAAAAGGAAAAACCATCAATCATTATTATTGCAATGGTTACATTATACGGTTATCTAAACTATGTCTGGTGATAAACGGTTACTGAATAAATTAATTGGAACAGGTAAAGAGAAGGGCGACTAATACCCCTTTCACATCGCACAAAATTACCGGGTTCATGACGGTTCAATCCGGTAATTGGTGCGAAGTGAAAGGGGTTACCGGTTACAGCTAACTGGTAGCAATACAAACCAGATAAAAAGAAGGGTTCTTACCAGTTTGTTGCAGAGTTGCTGTGCAGTGTGAACGGGTTAAATGGATTGAGTGACCCGTTTCCCGTTCACACTATGGAGGAGGCAACGCTTGGAGCAGCCAGCTCTAAGCGCTGCCTCCTCCCCCGATGACGCTCCAACACACCCCAGCCATTGATTCAAGCCATTACAAAAAACTAAACTCCTGTTTTCATGGAATCTGTTCTTGTTGCCCAACTTCACACCATGGCTTCCAGATAATAAGGGTAGTGATAACCAGAATCTTAACGACACTTACCACTTTGGCCAGATCAATGATATTAAGACAAGGGTTGGATAAATTGTCTCCATCTATTGAGATGTTAAAGACGGAATTGATGACGTATCTACATTATGATAGACGTGCTGCCTGTTAGGATATTGAAAAGGGTGTGAAAAAATGGGAACAGTACTTACTGTTTTTACCAGAAGACATTTCTAGAACTATTATGAAAATATTTGAAAACACCAAGTGGTCACTTAGAAGAAACCTCTCTATAGAACTGTTGGACCTATTGCCTATGATTTACTTGTGCAATTCTATTACTACTTTTATTATTTTAAGTTCAGCTCCCCCCTCCATTGCCCTATATCCTGTTTATTATAAAATCACCCCCCCATAATTAGGTGTGGGGGGGGGGACTACTACAATGAGTAATCACATGTATACATTGCATTGTTCAGATCATATACTTTAATGTTGTTTTTACATTTGTATAACCTGTACATCATTTCTATTCTATTCATAATAAAATGGTTATACAAAAAAAAAAAAAAAAAAGAATGGAGGACTCAACAGAATGGAAGCACCATATAACACAGAAAATGAGAAGATCTCCTGGCATAGGAGTATGTTGTGGCAAGCTGCAACACTATTAGAAGTAATGTTACAGTCCTGAGAAGGCAATAACAAATAATTTGGAGTTAAAAAAAGATTGGATCCATTGATTAGGGATTGCGTTCTTCCATTACCCATTAGCTGGTCTGTAATGTCTGCAGTGGGATACAGTCGGTTGGTCGACCTAATGATGGTCAACAATCATTAGGTCCAGACTGTTGGGTTGACATACTGCAAGGTCGACAGGTGTCTAGGTCTAGAAAAAGTTTTAGCTATGGATCAATGCTAAACAAACAGAAAAATAAAAGTAACATCAGAAAGTTCCCCTGGGTGAGTAATTAGAACATCAAATCCCCAGAAGTGAACAATATTACTAAAAAACACTGGCCTATTGTCTGTAGTGACCCACAGCTTCCTATAAATAACACACAATTAATGCCATGTTATCGTAGAGGGAAAAACTTACATAACTGGCTTCTAAAAACAGACATTCTACAGTATCCAGCTAAAGTAGAGTTTTTTTAACTCAGAGTAAAAAATTAGGTTGTCTGAAACGTAGCTGTGTCACCTGTCAGTTTTTATTGCCTGGTAGTCAATTCCCACATCCGTTAAATGGAAAAAAAGATCAATATCCGTCATCAATTAACATGTAATTCCACTTTTATGGTGTACCAGCTTATTTGCCATTCAAACAGGACACAGCGAAGAGCCGGTAGCACGGCATTTTTTAGAGATGGGTCACGCAGTACATTCTATACGTTATAGGATGATTGACCACATCCCCCCTCCCCCCCCCCTCTCTATCAGGGGAGGAGATAGGTCAAAAAAACTTTTGAGATGTGAGGCGCAATGGATTTTTCGTTTAGGAACATTTCGTACTCCTGTTTTTCTTAAATATGTTTATTTGTTAATATAGCATGGTACAGTTATCTTCATGTATTATATTTATAAATTTAATGTCTGTGTTAACATTGCTATGAGTGATTGGATGATAATAATCATGATAGTAGCTAATATGTTGTAACTATAAACCTGCTTTCCAGGTGCGAATAGCGGAATATTGGTTACCATGTAAACATCTCGCCAGGTCTCAGTATGATAATGCCACTTGCAGCAGTTCACACACGCCGAGCAGGAGGTCCCGTCACGGAGGTGAGCACTGTACACTTTGTCTTTGGTATAAAGGTATATCACCTGTATTTAAGCTTTGTATTTGATAACAGTTAATATAACTGAAACGTTATACACGCTATTTGCTGTCTGAGTCTTTCTAGGAGTCTTTAAATCGACATTTTCAGACAAAACATGCTTTGAAGTATAAAAATGTATCTGCTGAAGAAAAAAAATCAGAGAAAGCCAATGAGATGGTTGCTTGAATGCACCAGATCGGTGTTTGCGAAACATGAAAGGAAAAGAAATCAGATTTTCCCCAGGACTGGTTATCGGATTATTAATTTGCTGTGGATATTATGGGCAATATGAATGAATTGAATTTAAGACTGCAAGGGACGGGGATTTTTGATCATGATTTGCATTTCTACGTGAAGTCATTTATGACCAAATTTCTGCCTTTCTCCAGTCATTTAGAAAATAAGCAGTTCATTCATTTTCGCAGAGATTCAATGATTTCAAAACAATAGAAAAAGATTTATCTTTGATCCCCACGCCACTCCTTGTGATCTCCAATTTGAGATTATTGACCTGGAGTGCGATGCTTTGCTTAAAGAGCAAATCAAATTAGAGCCACTTCCCCGGTTTTATGCCTCTCATATACCCCCACTATCCATGTTGGCATGGAGTTGATTTTAGATAGCGTGGCGAGCCACCAAGCCCCGCAAGGGGACTCAGACGCACGGCGCCATGCTGGCACCGTGAAACTACACAGGTACCAAAAAAAGGTTTCCAAAAATCAAGGCTCATGCATGGAAGATGCTTGTCCTATTTGGCTCAACCTACAACCGTGCTCCTTATTGCAGTGATGATGCCCAACTACTCTTCTCTGCTTATTGCGCGTTTCAAACATCCCACTGGGTTTTCTTATATATAATCGATGATTCCACTTTTGATTGTTACTGCTTGTTTTTTTTCCCTATTAAATTAATACTTAATTTGATTCTACGCAGGCATGATTGTTTATTAATTTAATGCCCTTGGTTTCTCCTTTTCCCCTTTTCCTCCTCCATTCCGGTTCTTTGTACTACATAGACATTTACTGTTTTTATTCATAATCAGTGTTACTTTTCTTATTCTGTTTGTCTTGTAAAATATTTAGTACAAATATTCTTGATAAAAATATTACAGCATTTTTGGCGATGAATATTGTATATACAAGATATTTTGTGTGCGACCCTCAAATATTTGCTGGAAGATAATTGCCCACCAATGCGCTGTGGATTAGAGCACAGGGTGAACCGTGCTCATTGAAATGGCAGCCATGGGTATTCGCTAATAAAATTAATTTTACTGCACACACATTTCTAGTTTAACAATAGATATAATATTTACCACCTTCCACCAGACAGTACAGCATTGTGGGGATGTATAGAAGGGTTGTGATACTTGCTCACAATTTTACTTCCAGTGTAACGGAGCAACTCATAGCTCCCCTATGTTCCACCGGGAGAGAGCACTTTTTTCTGCAATACTACACTCTCTCCAAGGATAACCATGGTACTATGGAGTAATTATAAAAGAATATCTGGGATCAGATCTGCTTTTAAGACCATCAATATTTATTGTTTTTAATAATACGCAATAAAACTTTATTGCAGCCTATATATTTATAAAACTAATATAGCTGTAACTTCATTAAATAAAACAAGATCAGTTAGAATATTTTTGTAATCTGACAGATTTTTACCAATATTTTCACATATCAAGCCAGGAAAAAAGAAGAATTTGCACAAAGATCTAGGTTATGTTCTATAGTAGTACGGCTTTAGCTAAACATCTCTGCAAATAGACTATAAAAGAATATACCAGTAAGGAAAATAAATGTAAACAGAAACAGATAAATAATATTCTCCCAAATAAGAGCGGGCAATTCAATCTGGAAAAAAAACGTTTAATCACCATCTGTATTTTTGCTGCACCATTAGCCATCCTATTTCTGTAGAACCCAATGCATTGGTACATTAAAAAAAAAAAAAAAAAGGGACCTCAGTGGAGGCAAGAGCTTGTTAAAGTTGCTGTTTGTGAAGGATGCTTTTATCAGCCATTTATGAAAAAAATGGGTACTTGTTTCCTAGCACGGCCACAATCGCGTGGTCTGCGATGCGACGCCCGCGATTTCCCATTGAAATGCATTGAAAAAAGTCAAAATCGCGTCGTCGCATCGCAGGCGGCTAAAAAAGGCTTAAATGGTCCAGACGCGATGCCCGCGATTTCCCATAGGGAACAATGTTAAATGCCTCAATTTACCCAAATCATCATAGGGAACAATGGTAAATGGGCCAGAAACCCCCAAAAACACCCCTGAACAGTTAAATGGCCCCCCAAAATTTGTTTACGCCACCCCACGATCAACGTGAACCCGAAGCGTGGCGAGCGTAGCAAGCCCACGAGGGGCGGCGGTACGCATCCTCCGACCTTTTCATACCCCCACTATCCACGTCGGCGTGGAGATGAGAATAGAATAGTTTGGCGAGCGCAGCGTGCCCCGCGAGGGGACGCGGATACCTTCACAGGTAAACGCGTCCCTTCGCGGGCTTCACAGGTATCCGCGTCCCCTCGCCATGCTTCGGGCTCGGTGGCTCGCTGCGCTCGCCACACTATTCTATTTTCAACTCCACGCCGACGTGGATAGTGGGGGTATGAAAAGGTCGGAGGACGCGTACCGCTGCGCTCGCCACGCTTCAGGTTCACGTTGATCATGGGGTGGCGTAAACTAATTTTGGGGGGCCATTTCACTGTTCAGGGGTGTTTTGGGGGTTTCTGGCCCATTTACCATTGTTCCCTATGATGATTTGGGTAAATTGAGGCATTTAACATTGTTCCCTATGGGAAATCGCGGGCATCGCGTCGGTCGCATCGCATGCGATTTTTTAGCCCGCATGCGATGCGACCGACGCGATTTTTTTACCTGCGATGCCCAAGATCATGATCGGTGTGGCCGTGCTAGGAAACAAGTACCAAAAAATATCCATTAAAACTTTACATAATGTGTTTCCAACACTGAGAAATATGGAAGAGACATATACTATATCACATACAATGCTGCAAGTATTAGATTAATGTACCTGAATACTGTGAATCCCATTAAGACTGCCAATCCTTTGCTCAATAGTCTGGACACAAGAATTGCAGGTCATCCCCTCCACGGGGATAATAGCCAGGAGTGCCCTCGAATCCATTGCCATAAGATTCAATCCCTAAGTAGGGAGGAAGGAAAAAACAATTCAGTGAACACACACACAACAGAAAGAGGTCACGAAGATACAATAAGACACCTCACAAACATACCTTACAATTAGACGATAAGCATTACAGGACAAAGGCTCTAGAGATTACGTCTAAAATATAGAACAATAATAAACTGTTGCTAGAACGTAGCTGTATTCCAGACTAGCGTCAACAATTGGGCTGTGTAACGTTTCCCTGCAGAGATCGTGTATTAAATTAACAAATGCTGAATACTGATGTCACCAATTCACCCCAGCAGCAATGTTGGCTAATCTGATTTCCTAGAGACAGCTACATATATCTCTGGTCTAGACCTTTCTGTCTAAATAGGGAATATACCTTTTACAAGCAAACATGGTGTGCACCAATTGGCAGCTAATGTAACGCATTCATTTCAAATCCTTTCCCCCAACTATAGTTTACAAAATTAGATCTATGCTTAAAACACAACACAGACTTGATGTTGTAAGTGTGCAATATTAACAGCCTACACAGCGACTTTAATAATTTTGAATAATTGGTATCTTGCAGAATATGAATTACCGTATTTCGGACTGTAAAACGAATGGGGCCTACACACGTAGAGATAAAGGGCTAATTTCTAAGTCCTCGGACGTTGACTAGATTTTTTCAAAATTAAACACACATCGCTGTATGTATAGGGGCCATTGTGATAGCGATGTGTGGCCCTGCACTATTGCCGGAGATGTATAACCAGCCTGCTGGATAAATCTAGTCAGATCGCTTCAGGGCTGTGGAGTCGGTAGATAAATGTCCCGACTCCGACCTCTCGTACCTCTGACCCCGACTCCTCGACTCTGACTCCTCTGTTTTAATATGCAAATGTATTGGATACATTTCTTGCACCACACTTAAAAACCTAGGATAGACAGTTTCTTCCAGAAACATGTACACGTCTACCCTCATACAGACAAGCAGGCACGCAGGTTTTAAAATAAATATAAACACTAACAGTTGAATCCAAGAAGCTGTTCCATCAAGTCCTTCTAAGCTCTTCTATCTATAGAGAAGAATCTTCACTCAATAGGAAAGGTTCAGAAGTGTGGAGCATGAGTTCCGCATGCTTTGTGACGACAACAAAAAACAACGAGCCACAATCTCCGCTGGTTTGCTTGCTCGTCACCGTTCAATTAATGGACACAAGGAACGATTTCTTTACCGAATCGTTACTGGCGACGAAAAATGGTGCCTGTACATCAATATGAACAAGAGTAAGGAATGGCTTAGCCAAGGTAAACAAACAACCCCGCGCATGAAACAAGATCTTCATCCGCGTAAAAAGATGTTGTGCGTATGGTGGGAGAGCTTGATTGAATGAATTTTTCGAGTCTACACCAGGTGATTTCTACCAACGAGGTATTGAAAACATTATTGAACGTTGGAAATAAGTTGTAAACTACAAGGGAGAATACATTTATAAGTATTGGTGCTCCGAAGTGTGCGTTGCGTGCCATATAGTGAAGCACATGAAAAGCATGCTTTTTCACGGTCACTTAACGTGTTCGTTTTGCGGTTACGTGAGGCACTGTATTCATTGGTCTTTATTCTTACAGTAGAGAAGTCATTAATTATAATTTTCGGAGTCGGTGCATTGTTTGCCGACTCCGACCCCGACTCCAGATACGCTAAATTTCCTCAGACTCCGATTCTTCGACTCCGACTCCACAGCCCTGGATCGCTTAGCAAGAGACTGCTCATCGCCCGTGTTTTGTGTAGTGGGTGATAGCGATCAGTGATCTGTATTAACTTGATTAACTTAAATCTCCCATGCTGAATTTACTGGTGCACATCGCTGGCAGTTTCTGAGCATCTAGATTAGGGGAAAGTTCAAGGGGAATCTCTGGAAAAAATCTCTACATGTGTGGGCCCCATAAGGACGCAACAAGATAATAGATATTTAGCTTATGAAGCATAGTAAAAAGCCTGAACTGTGGCAGATGTTGGCATATGAGGTGTTTGCTTGGTCTTTCCAGGAATAACATATGAACTCGTTTTAAACGCTGTTCCTAAAACACAAACACACCTAAACTAAACCCTTAGATGAGAATATAATCCGAGTTTCTGTATACTCCCTTGCCCGACATTTACCCATCTAAATAGACGAACGTAGGTTGTAGTTGTGTTTGTGCCCTTCTGACATGACTAATTTGTCTGGATTTCTGAACGCAGTAGGGTCATTTTACCAGTAGTATGTCCAGCAAGGCTAGGTGCTACTCCAGCTAGAGTAGCACTTATGCAGAGTAGGCCAAGGATTGTCTGTAACTTTATTCCCTATGGGTGATGCACATGCGCAGTAATGTTCTTGACCTCACCCCCGCTGCAGCCCCATCCTTTAGCTAACCGACTCATCATTTCACAAGACTTCAGAAGAGCTGGAAACGATAAATATTCACGACCTAGCCAGTCAGATTGTCAACTGTCACAATATCAACATTACATCAACATGGTTGTAATGGTGACAGTTAAAAAATGTGGACATCGACAGAATTTCAACACTGACTGTCAGCATGGTCAGAATGTTGACGTATAAATGGTCATAATGACATTTCCAGGAAGCTTAACTTTAGTGCTAGGGTTAATGTTAGCAGAAGAGTTAGGGGCACAATTAGAATTAAACAGGTTGACATGCTTAAAATTTTGACATAACAGAAAAGGTTGATATTAGAACCACGCCTACCACCTCATGAAGCCATTAGACCCATATACCAAATAAACTACACTCAATAGGACACCAATGGGTCCATAACCAATGGAAATACAATAACAGAAATATGAACATGTGTGTAATCCACACATAACCCTGAGGCATTAGTCTCGCCCAAGAATGTTGTTATAATATAAAAAAATTACGGCGTCACTTGGGGATGAGGGCATGGTTAGGACTAGTCAAAGAAAAGACTGAAGAATAAAGGAGTTCGGTAATGACTGTAATCATTTTGGTTCAAAGTAGCACATTTTTCAGAAAATAATATAATAATCTACATGTTCATGAATTAATACACGTAAATGCACATTTGGGATTATTCCACCAAAAAGAAAAAACTCAATTGAGAAATCCTGACATACTCTAAAATAGTCTCTTATCAGTTTCATAATCCTTTATTGCTGTGGCTTGCTCAGCCAATTGGGCGGTGCCAAACGACAAGGTTTGTGCTTTTTAATAAGGCATTTGCTGAAAAGCGGATTATGTTTTATCTAGAATAAACACATTTATTCAAGTGTAAATTACATGTAATCTATAAATCACTTCAACACACAGGAATTAGCCTGAACCTTGTTTTTTTTTTTAAATGGGACAGCGTTCTTTGTCACATGCAAAAGCACATGAATGGGACAAACAATCCCATCAGATGACTAGGAAGCCAAAAAAAGAGATGTGAATTATTCTCTTTGTTATAAGACTAAATGGCATGTAATGATTGGGAAACACTGACTGTCCACAAGACATAATTGAGAGAAGAAACCTGTACATTTGCGTAGAGGACTAGATTACAATGAAACATCTAATTAAATAGATTATGGATTGCACACTTTTATGGATTTGGCCTTCATGTTTTGCTTTCAATTAAATAGAAGGAAATACCTAAAGCCTACTTTGGGGTCAATCCTATAAGTGCCGAAGGGTGCGAGTTAAGCCTATCTCGCACCCTTCGCTGGGCCAAACTCGCTTAAAATTGCTCGCACCGCTATGGAGGTGCGAGCACTTTTAAGTGAATACAGACCGCCGCAATAGGCGACTGATGCCGTGATGATTTACGAGTGTGAATCATTAACACCTAATAGGATCGACCCCTATATGTTATACGGATGCTGTTATTATTTTCCTTTATTTATATGGCGCTACAAGGGATCCGCAGCAGCCAATTACAGAGTACATAAATTAATAAGCAAAGACAACAGTTTAATACAAAAGTACAGGGTACAGAAAATAGGATTTTGGGTACCTACCGGTAAATCCTTTTCTCGTAGTCCATATGGGATACTCGGTTATACTATGGGGATAGAGATCCTCCGCAGGGGAGACAGGCACATTAAAGCTTTCAGTGTGGGTGCACTGGCTCCTCCCCTCTATCTCCCTCAACTAGTCAGTTAATGAAAAACTGTGCCGAAGGAGAGCTATGTGAGGAGGTATGTGAACAATAACGTGGTGAGATTCTCACAGCACACCCAAACCAAAATACATAAAATAACAAAAGAGGTGAATCATAACAACTTCTGAGTTCACCATAATCCTTGAAGAAGGGCAATATATGACAACAAGGCAACAAGCCCTAACCGTGTTAGTAACAGTGTCGTTACAGCAGAAAGCCGCACAGAGGCAGGCTCCCAGTATCCCATATGGACTACGAGAAAAGGATTTACCGGTAGGTACCCAAAATCCTATTTTCTCTACCGTCCAATGGGATACTGGGTTATACTATGGGGAGGTCCCAAAGCTACCAGAATGGCCGGGAACGTGCGGAGTCTGCTGTAGAACCGCTTGTCCGAACTGGGAATCCTCCCTGGCCAGAGTGTCAAATCTGTAAAACTTGACAAACGTGTTACTCCCTGACCAAGTTGCGGCCCTGCACAGCTGCAGAGCCGAAACCCCTCAGGCAGCCGCCCAAGAAGTCCCAACAGATCTGGTGGAATGGGCCTTCAACGCTGGAGGAAGGGACAACCCAGCCGATGCATAGGACTGTTGTATCGTGCATCGAATCCACTGGGCTATGGTCTTTGTAGATGCAGGAGAGCCCTGCATACAATACAAACAAACTATCCGACTTCCGGATTCTAGCCGTACGTTTAACATACGCCTTGAGGGTATGTACCACATCCAAAGAGAGGGATATCAGGATGTACCGCGCTGGAAGGAACCACAATAGGTTGGTTCAGGTGGAATGCGGACACAACCTTTGGCAGAAACTGCGGCCTGGTCCTGAGCTCTGCTCGATCCTCGTGGAATACCAGGTAAGGGCTTTTACAAGACAATGCCCCAAGCTCAGACACCCGCCTGGCTGAGGCTAAGGCCAGCAGGACAACAGTCTTCCAAGTAAGATGTTTCAACTCCGATTGTTCCAAAGGAACGAACCAAGAGGACTTAAGGAAGGTGAGGACCACATCCAAGTCCCAAGGCGCGGTGGGTGGTACAAAGGGAGGCTGAATCCTCAGCACCCCTTGCAGGAAGGTGTGGACCTCCAGCAACAGCGCCAGTTTCTTCTGAAAAAATACTGACAGAGCCGAGATCTGTACCTTCAAGGACCCCAACCGGAGGCCCAAGTCCAAACCGGCTTGAAGGAATCTTAACAGATTGTTAAGACGAAATACTGCTGGTGGCAAAGCATTTTTCTCACACCAGGCTATGTACTTCTTCCATATAACATGGTAGTGAGAAGCCGTGACTGGTTTCCTGGCACGTGTCATGGTTGTAATTACAAAGGGATGTAGTCCCTTGAGGCCTTATATCTGCCGCTCAACCTCCAGGCCGTTAAACACAGCCACGGTAAGTCCTGAAAGACAAACGGTCCCTGGAGGAGAAGATCTTTTCTTAGAGGAAGATGCCACGGGTCTTCTACCTGCATGGCCTGAATGTCCCCGTAGCAGACCCTTTGAGGCCAGTCTGGAGCCACTAGAATGGCTTCTACTCTCTGGTGTCGAATCCTCTTTAGCACCTGTGCCAGCAACGGGAGCGGTGGGAACAGGTACACCAGCTGAAAATCCCACGTCCAAGTCAGGGCATCTACTGCTGTTGCCCCTGGATCCCTGGTCGGGCACAGTACCTGTCCAGCTTGTGGTTGAACCGTGAGGCCATAAGGTTGATCTGAGGGAGGCCCCAAAGATCTAACAGGTCCTGGAACACCTGAGGGTGAAGTCCCCACTCCCCGGGGTGGAGATCGTGACGACTGAGGAAATCCGCCTCCCAGTTGTCGACTCCTGGTATAAAGATGGCCGACAGGGCTTTTACATGGCGTTCCGCCCAGGAGAATATCCTGGTGGTTTCCCTCATACAGGGCATGCTCCTTGTCCCTCCTTGGCGGTTGATGTAGGCAACCGTAGTTGCATTGTCCGACTGGACTTGTACCGCCCTGCCCTGCAACATAGGCTCCGCCTGTAATAGGGCATAGTGAACAGCCCTCAGTTCGAGGTTGTTTATATGCAGCATGGATTCCATCGGAGACCAACGGCCTTGCAGGCAGACTCCCTGTATCAAGGCTCCCCAGCCTCTGAGACTGGCATCCGTGGTAATCAGAAGCCAGTCCTGTATATGGAAGCAGCGACCCGCCAATAGATTTGGCGAATCTAGCAGGGAGAGTTTGGTCTGCACAGACAGGCAAATCCTCCTGTGCATTTGCTGGGGGATCCTGACCATTTCGTGAGGATATCCAGCTGAAAAGTCCTGGAGTGGAACCTGGCATACTGGATGGCTTCGAATGAAGCAACCATCTTGCCCAAGAGCCTCAGGCAGAGGTGCACCGAGACCCAAGGGTTTGATAGGACCTCTCTTACCAATTCCTGTAAAGCTGAAGCCTTTTCGGCCGGCAGGAACACCTTCTGCTCCATCGTGTCCAGAGTCATACCCAGGAACACCATTCTCCGGCTCGGGAGCAACGAGGATTTTGGTATGTTTAAAAACCACCCGTGGTCTCTCAACACCTGCATAGTCAGATTTAACGCACTTCAGGGCCTCCTCCGATCCTGCCTTGATCAGCAGATCGTCCAGGTAGGGTATGATATTCACCCGCTGGAGCCCGAGAAGGACCATCATTTCTGCCATGAGCTTGGTAAAGACGCGCGGGGCAGTTGACAGCCAGAAGGGTAGCGCCTGAAACTAGTAATGGCTGTTTCCCACCGCAAATCTTAGAAAGACTTGATGGGGAGGCCAAATTGGGACGTGTAAATAGGCGTCCTTGATGTCTACAGAGGCCAGAAATTCCCCTTTTTCCAGGGAGGCAATCACCGACCTGAGCGACTCCATTTTGAATTTGAACACCTGCAGAAAGGGGTTCAGCGACTTCCGATTCAAAATGGGCCTTACTGAACTGTCCAGTTTGGGGACAAGGAACAGGTTTGAATAGTAACCCTGGCCTTGCTCCTGTATTGGTACAGGTAGGATTACTTTGGACAGGAGGAGCTTGTGAATTGCTCCCTGAAGGAGCAACTGATCCTCCACTGAGGCTGGGAGGGCCGACTTGAAGTAGCGTCGAGGAGGGGGCCTGGCAAACTCCAGCCTGTAACCTAGCAAAATAAGACTCCTGGCCCAGGAATCTAGGCACGAGGTGTCCCACACCTTGCTGAAGTGTAACAGCCGGGCCCCCACCTCGAGACAGTCTTGTGGTGGGTGAACCCCGTCATGCTGCCAGCTTGGAAGCGGCAGGGGCAGTGGATCGGTCCTGATGACCTGAGGGGTTTGGCTTCCTGAATTTCCCTCTAGTGCCTCTGCTACCATTGGAGGCGCCTCTGGCCTTAGGGCGGAACTTGGACCCACGAAAGGACTGCTGGGAGGGACCAGTGAAAGGGCGTTTTGCCGGAGTGGGTGCTGATGGGAGGAACGTGGATTTCCCTGCAGTAGCCTTAGAAATCCAGTCGTCCAGCTCACTACCAAAGAGCCTCTCCCCTGTGAAAGGTATGCTTTCCACACTCTTCTTGGAATCCACATCAGCCACCCACTGGCGCAAACACAGAGCCCGCCTAGCTGACACGGCCATTGCAGAATTCTGCGCGTTTATAGCTCCCAATTCCTTCTGTGCCTCACAAAGCACCCGTGTCGTGTCCTGAATGTGACGCAAGTTTTCACCTATCTGAGCCACGGACATGTCCCCCAACAAACCCTCTTGGATCTGCGTGGACCAAGTATAAATGGCCTTAGCCATCCAGCAACTGGCCAATACCGGGAGTTGTGAAGCCCCACTGGCCGTGAACATAGACTTAAGTGTTGCTTCAAGTCTCCTATCTGCACCATCCTTGAGGGTAGACACCCCAGGAACTGGTAACAGCACCTTCTTTGAAAGGCGGGAAACAGAGGAATCCACCGCTGGCGGTTCCTCCCACTTTTTCCTACCAACAGGATCAAAGGGATACGCATTTGTGAACCTCTTTGAAAGCTGGAACCTCTTTTCAGGGTTCTGCCAAGCACCTTTAAAAGCACTTTCTAATTCAGCCTGTTCTGGGAAATACACCGGCTGTTTTCTCTGGGTCATGAAAAAGGAATCTCCCTCAGAGGGTTCCTCCATAGGAAGCTCTAACACTTCCCTAATGGCCTTAATTAAAGCCTCAGAACCATGAACTAAAGACTGCTCCTGAACAGTATCCTGTTCATTTGCCCCATCTCCCACTTCAAGGATGTCATCATCATCATCAGAGTCAGGGGCCATTGCAGTAGCAGGCCGCTTTGGAGGCTGAGCAGGGGGAGGGGTGAGAATATCAACCCTGGCAGACAACATGGCTAATTCCCTTTGCACCCTCTGCATCTGCTGTGTACAGTATTTGCAGAGAGCTGGGAAGCGTTTTTATGTGTGTATTAGCAGAGTGCAGAGTGCTGGTCAGCGTTTTTATGCTGCTGGCCCAGGCAGGCTCTTGACTATCAGCCTGTGACCCATCCACAAGTTGTGGGGGCACCCCACTGACCTGAGTGGTTACACCACTGGGCTGTGGCAGCATACATGGCTCACAGGTAACCTGTGACTGTGAAGCTGGAATAAACTTTGTGCTGCACACCATGCATGTTAACTTTTTCACCATGATGAAGCAACAGGACACCCCCAGCAGCGCACACACGCACACACAACACCCACACCTGATGTACTGTAACTCTACACAGTATAAGTGTAATACACCTTGTATTAGAGACTATGGTGTGTGTACAAATGGTTAACTAGCCAGTGGGGTAGACTCAGAGCAATATGAGGAGACCAGCACACCCTAAACCTTAACTCACGGATTTGAGTGAGCTGGTAACGCACAAAACACACAGTGATATGTCATACACAGTGTAAATAACACAGCTAAGCAACGCTGCTGCGCTGTTATAACTTGCTGTCTCTGCCGCTGCTGCAAAGGATCAAATCCACCACGCCGCTGAGGAGCTGTAATGGCGACCTCTGTATGCGTGAAGAAGCAGGAAGCAGAGACAGGGCGCGCCCAGCAGAGCCTGGTCCCGCTCTAAGCGAAGCCCCGCCCCCTTTACACGGAGCTGGCGCTTCCAGTATATTTAAACTGGCATAAGAAGCGCTTTTCACATAAAAATGCTTAAAAACGCCCTGGGCATCCCTGGTGGTCCAGCGGCATCACCCTATGACAGTGTGATGAGGGGGGGGGGGGGTCGCGCGGTCCCTGCGAGAGGGCCGCCGCACAGAACGGTTTGGGGAGTCCCCTTGTGGGACCCCCAACCTGTACTCACCACAGACGTCTTCGGACCAGTCAGGGGGTGTGCGGCAGCTGGGGGGCCTGCTCGCTACAGCGCAATGCTGTGCGGTGACAGGCCCCACTCAGGATAGATTATCCTGCAGCAGGGTCAGCTCTGCACCTTAAGAGGTCGGGGACTGACCCTACCCCTGACACCCTCGAAGTAGGACAACTGCCTGGTCAAAGCAGCGCCCCAAAATAATAAACTAAATAAAATTTGAAGAAAAAGTCTGGAGCATCCAGAAAGCACTGCCTCTCCTGAGGCACATTTTTCTAAACTGACTAGTGGAGGGAGATAGAGGGGAGGAGCCAGTGCACACACACTTAAAGCTTTAATGTGCCTGTCTCTACTGCGGAGGATCTCTATCCCCATAGTATAACCCAGTATCCCATTGGACGGTAGAGAAACATAGCTGCATCAGCAGGGGACACTGGAGTAAGTACCAGCATGGCAGAAAACCGCAGAATCTGCTGCCATCAAAAATGGTTTGTGTAAGAGAAGGAAAAGCACAGGAGAAAAGAGGGCCATGAGAGCTTACATTCTAATTGGGAGAGGCAGAAAAACAGGATTGACAAAGATGGCATAGAAAGTATTGAACAGAGGGTTAAGGTGAGATTTGTCTGGGTTTGGTGAAGTGGGTCTTGGGAGCGCATTTTAAGTTTTGTAGAGAGGAGGAGAGTGTGAGGGAGAGCGGTAGAGAATGCCACAGGTTGGGAGTAGCACGTGAGAAGTGTTGGAGGTAAGAGTGGTAGGAAGTAATCAGTAAGTGGGAGAGGCAGCGTGCAATGACAGAGCGAAGAGGACAGGCAGGAGTGTAAAAGGAGATGATATCAGAGATGTAAATGGGAGAGGAGTTGGTGAGGGCTTTGCAAATGAGCATGATAAGCTTGAATTGGATGGTGAAATGGAAGTGAAACCAGCGAAGGGCTTGTACAAGAGGGTGGTGTCTGATCCTGGCTATATGATTGAGATGAAAACAGCAGGTTTTTGAGAGGTGCTGAATGTGTGGGTTGAAGAAGAGGGAGGCATTAAGGATGACTCCGACACTGCGGGCTAGAGGAAATAGAAGTGCCATCAATAGATAATGAGATGTGAAGGACTTGAGAAGATGATCAGCTCAGTCTTATGGGGCCTATACACCTAGCAATTTAAGGGCATTTTCTAAGCAATCTTAGTAGATTGTGTGTAGGGGCATACAGATACTGATGTGCAGCCCCACACATTGCTATCACCTGACGATTAATATCTAGCATGCTGGGTATTAATCACAAGGCAGGGCCAGTGTTCTCACCGGAGAACTATGACCATGATAGATCACTCAGCACACAGCACCGACACATCCCTGTCTGCTGATTGATCTTGTTGAGGGATCTAAGCGATCTAGCATTGCTCAGAACGCTCAGCAACTCGCTTTGTGTGTAGTCCACATTAGTTTAATAGAGCCCACACACGCACCGATCCCAGCGTGCGTTGTGGGCTTAACTAGCACACATAGCATCGCATCGTATGCCTTGTGCATACGATGTGCATGCGATGCGATGCTGTGCTAGAAAAGGCTAGTACAAAAAGTATGTGCAGCACATGCTTTTTGTACTGTACGATGAGGTGCCGCGGGAGCGCGCACCCCATCGTACAGCATCGCACCGCCGGCAACGGTGCGTGTGTGGGCTCCTTAAGAAAGCACTGGGCCATCCAAGAACAGGTAGCAGAGAGACAGTTGGAGACATGAGTTAGGATGTATCAGTTTAATGAATAAGAGTAGGAAAATCAACAATGACCACATGCAACTCAGGGCCTGATTCAGTGCTGATCGCAAAAGCAAACTCTTTCTCTAAAGGACAAAACCATATGCACTGTAGGTGAGGATGATGTAACATGTGTAGAGGGAGAGTTATATTTGGGTGATTCACGTTCAAATTGATATCTAAATTGGCATGTAAAAATAAAGCAGCCACTATTTACCCTGCACAGAAACAAAATAACTCACCCAAACCTTATCCTTTCTGCAAATGTTACATTTGTCCACCTGCAGTGCACATGGTTTTTCCTATTTGAGAAAGATTTCACATCTGTGATTACCTCTGAATCGGGCCCTCAGTATGATGCGCAAAGATTAAAAAATTGCATTTCTTTTATATTCTTCATTAAAAGTGCTTCTTTCAACACTATACTGATTTGTTGAGAATTACACTACTTATATAATAGTCTACACATGTTAAACATCCTTTTTGTTTTTTATCAAGTCACTAAAACTACGACAAAGATCATGCTGCAGTCTTTCACTGAAAAATGCACAAAGCATTGTAAATACTGAAAGAAAAATATAAGATAAGATAAGTGGGAAACTAATGTTTGTATTTCACATATTGCTATGGTCATACAGGTCACACAAGTTTTTTTTCATATTGTATGTATTCATGTGTCAATAAATAAATATTTGTTGATTTAAAAAAAAGTGGTGAATTCCATTAGGCACAATTATTTTTCTTGTCGTAAGAAACTTGGGTCCTGATTCTAGTTGACTCGGTAGGCTATGAAGATTGCAGCTTACAGAGGCCCTTATTCAGATCTGATTGCAGTACAAATTTGTTCTCAAAATGGGCAAAACCATGTGCACTGCAGGTGGGGCAGATGTAACATGCATAGCGAGAGTTAGATTTGGGCAAGTTATTTTGTTTCTGTGCAAAGTAAATACTGGCTGCATTATTTTTACACTGCAATTTAGATTTCAGTTTCAACACACCCCACTCAAATGTAGCTCTCTCTGCACATGTTGCATCTGCCTCACCTGCAGTGCACATGGTTTTGCCCATTTTGAGAACACATTTGTACTGCGATCAGATCTGAATAAGGGCCAGAGTCACAGAGTGCCCTCCAAGCTGAAAAAAAGCCTGCGGAGAGGTGTTCCGATGCATTAATTATTTGCATAAAGTATCTATATGGAAAGCTACTCATAAATACCAAGATCTATTATGGGATGGGAAAAGTGTCTGTATTTTTCAGGATTTCCCAGTGGAACTGCCAAAACAACGCAAATCTTTTCCCTTATTTGCACGAAGGTGGTGGCAGACGGCAATAAATTTGCCTTACTCTACCCTGCACGCCTCAGGATCTCCACCGCAGATTCCCATTATGATTTCACATGCCCAGATTATGCCAGAACCTTTCTACATGACAGACATGCCACCTCAACAGTGAATAACACTAACCCCCCTGAATGACATTGCTCAAGATACTTCTGTGAACGTCCATGGGCCCACACACTCCCTCCGTATACTTTTTTCTGAACCCTCCACCTACATTTCCATACTTCAGTTTGACCAAGTTGTATTAATTGATTCATTCTTCACTCACAGGGTGACCCCTGCTTCGATGTTCATTCCACACATCTTTCCTATTGCTGTGGACTGCATTGGTAACACCACTCAGCATCTCCTCTGCTTTCCCTTCAGCCTCTACAGTTTATGGAGTTGCTTCTGTGATGTCCAGGGCACACCATGCTCCGTTTCTGTTTTTACCACCAGAACCTCCTTTTAGGTTCTTTTTGTTAATGCATTTTACCATATATTACTGTGAATAGTTATGTTCTCTATGATTGCTCTTGGCACGTTGATCGGGCTTCATTTATTTATGGCTTGTCCCCCCTGGTCTTGTGCGTCTATGTTCCCTGTTCCCTTCTTTTCCCTTTGTCTCCTTGCTTGTAGGATATATGTGAATTCTGACCTAACTGGACTATTCCGGCAAAAAGCGTCTCCCCATCCTGACACCTATGACTGAGCTGAAAATCAGTTCCTTCAATGTAGGCGGGTTTCATTCCCTGGCTAAAAGGCGTAAGGTATTGTTGTACCTCCAAAAATAATCGCTAGATATTATATTTCTCCAAGAGACGTGATTACTCCCCCCTGAAATTCAAACATTACAAATGAGGTGATCTCTACACAAACTGACCCTGAAAGCAGGTACCTCATAGTACCTGTGCGAATTGCTAATAACCCATATATTCTATGTTCTGTCTATGCACCGAATACAGATTCCAAATAATTTTTTATAAAACTCATCAAATTATTACTCCCTCATACTAACACTCGCATGATTCTCTGTGGAGATTTTAACCTGACCTCCCACCCTATATTAGATAGATCCACCACCTCTACCACAACCAGAATTGGCATTCCATTCTTGCTAAACTCTCTCCAATTAGTAAATATCTGGAGGGCTACCCTCCCTACTGACTGTGAATACATGTGCCTTTCCGCTGCCCACCACTTCTATTTTCCCTCACATTAAAGATGCTCTTATACACCCCTCTTTCTTTCAGACCATGCCTTATTACAAATGTCACTACAAACTACTAAAGAAATGTCTACATATAAAACATGCAGGTTTCCTTCTCACCTTAAGTCTTTCTGAAAACACCTAACAGATACATGGGAAGATCATCACTCACATCATATTGATTATATAGCATCCAATCCTGCTGAGTACTGGATGATGGCTAAGGCAGTCCTGAGGGGAACAATTATGACTTTTGAGAGGACAACACACTCTCAATCATCCTTGTCTTTTCAGGAATCCTTGACAGACTTCTATTCAGCCTATATGCAATGCCGCTCATATCTGCAGGAGATACACTTCAGGGTTATTCACCGTATCTGTATTGCCCCGCCCAAAGCAAACATATGTCTCCTGATGCTACTGGAGAGCGTTGTAAATGCAAGATGTGGAACACGAAATTCTTTCACTGCTTCTGGTCGTTTTCCAAATTTCTGAAATTCTGGTGCAAGGTCATCCACTTCCTCAACTCCTTATTCTCTACTACTCTACCCTTAGACCCCTTAGCTAGCCTAATTTTAAAAAATTGGTATCTACCCCACTCTTTCTCAAGAAATTCCCCTCTTCTCAAATTCATTCTGACACTAGCGAAAAAAACGCATTCTTCTCCATTGGACAGTACCAACAGCGCCCTTTATTTGCATAGTAAAAAGTAAATGACTCCAATTATTATTTTTCGGTAAACGCTCCTTAATGCTGGGTCTACGCCTCTCCCCTAATAATTTTCTTCTTAAATGGGATGCTTTTATTACCTCATTGGACCAGCTTCAATGTTCCCAAGTTATGCTCCCACTTCCGGGATAGCTTGGTGCTTTTACATTTCAGGTAGTATTGTTACTGTGTGATCCTGACTGACATTACGTTTACGTTTCCTAATGTACTGGCTATGCTCAGACAAACATACCTATCTGCCTCCTATGGTTATTTTATAATGTGTTAAGATTAATTACCATTTGCTAGGCCGGCAAGTCTTCAGGTTATCAATGTTTATTGTTTCCTTTTTCACTACTACATATATAATTAGCAGCCCCTTTTATGTACGTTTGCTCTTAATATGTTGTTTGTAGACAAATGTATCTTTATTACTTCACTGTAATCCTTCTCTGCTTCTTCTCTCTAAATTAAGGACCAATACCTGTACACCAGTGGTGTCAAACTTATTGCCCTCCAGCTGTTGTGGGACTACACATCCCAGCATGCCCTGCCACAGATTTTATATAATGGATTGCTAAAATTGTGGCAGGGCATGCTGGGACGTGTAGCTCCACAACGGCTGGAGGGCCATGAGTTTGACACCACTGCTTTCCACCTACCACAAGGATTCCTCTACTCCGAGACTGGTGGTGGACATCTTTGTTGCATATCTTTATACTACCTTTGGTTTATACCTGCATTGTGTTCTATTCACATTCCTTTATTTGAAATGTAATCAACATTTTTTACATACAAAAAAAAAAAAAATGCAAGAAAGATTTTACAAAAGAAATAAAGCTGGGTACACAGTACAGTGTATACATTTCTCTTGTCAATCCATCAGGTTGACTGTCTGGGACTTGTTTAGTATGTGCACTGCACCGGGGCCTGGGGTCCAGATGCTCTGTCAGTCCCGTTGGAAAGAAATTCATAAAGTGCAGGGTGTGCATATACTGGCCTGATTTTGGTTTCAGGCACGCAATACCAGCCCTTGTTGTATACATGCACTATCACCAGCAGACAAGATGGGAAGGCAGATCTTAATGTTGCAACAGCAGAAATAATTTTACTTGAGTCAGGGTTTTCTGAATGAAAAACACAAGTGTGGAAGGAAGATAACAGAAAGCCTCAGTACACAGTGGGGGATGGAGCTGCGTATGACATAATTAATAATACAGTAACAAATATGCCTTGTACATCAATTCTATGAATATACTGTGAAGTATACTTTTTTTATTATCCTGGCATGTATAATCTATTTAATGGGTTTTGGGGGATTTTTTATATAGCCATTTGTTTACCTAGTAACATTCAGTGTATATGGTTGCCTTCGTAAGTTATATAAAAACAGACACAAAATGCAAGTCATGTCATTCAAAGAAGATGACAGCAGATTGCAGATTTGCTTAATCTTAACCTTCAATGGTGAAGCTACATTCAGGTGACGGAACTCAGCAGAAAGTGGGCGTTTAGGTCTGCTCAATTGGTGCTTTGTCTAACTCCAGCAGGCCCAACATTTGGGTGGTACAGTATGGTGCTCAAGTAAATCATTGGGTTAACTTTTAACAAGTTTGTAGGATTAACAGACTATCCCTAGGCTTCTCACATGCATGATTAACAAGAGGTTAAGTAATGGTTCCTAACTTCTGGTTATGTGAATGGAATAACAGGATGTTGAGCTGTATTTGTTCATGAGACGCCAACATATTCCATAGAGAAGCAAAGTAGAGTTCTGTATACCAGCAGCTTCATCTGCAAGTGTGTCGGTTCTGAGTAGTCACAAACCACAGGAGTGGGTTTGTAAGTTAGACATCTCTTTTTAGGGCTGTGTTAATGGGCAGCAATGTAGATTGGATGTTAAGGCCCCCATACACTAAGCAATTCACATGCAATTTGAGCACTTTTCTTGCAAATGCAGAAATCAATCGCAGGAAAAGAGCACAAATTGCAGGTGAATGATAGGTGGTCGGATATGATGCGCAGTCCCGTGCAGTAGTAGTACCAGCTGGAGAAGCAGTCTGCAGGATTGCGTCCGAGCTGGGTAGGCTGGGATCACATGCAAATGGACCGCATGGGATATATCAAATAGGATCCTGCCACCCGGGAAGGTCCCAGGTGGCTCAAGGAGGCATTGTCTGCGACTACTCTGAGAGGAGACATCGCCGTAATGTATGGGGCCCTTAAATGTTAATTTTCTATCATTGCATAGTGTGACAATTTAACATTACTGCCTGCTAGCGAAAACGTTGGCCCCAAATGTAGGCTACAAGTTGTCCATTCAATTTAAAAATAGAAACTACAGAAGAATGTTTTTATTTGGATAAGGAAAACATGCATTATTGTAATATCCTTTTTCATCCTTTTCAGACATTAGCTGTATCGGACAATGGGCATTTAATAAAAAGCCCCATACACACTAGGCATCCCTGGCCGCGGCCGATAGTTAATAATATCAGCCGATATGGAGAGTACTCACTGAACGATCTCATTCAGTGATATCACCGGGACCTGCTAACCATGCAGAAATGAATGGTCATTAACAAGGCACGGGAGTACGCATCAGTATGGATATTGAGTTAACACACTAGACGATAATGTGAAAGATAGCACTCAGCTGGCTCTTTGTGAGCAATATCTTTCAAAATATCCTCTAGTGTATACGGGGCTCCAGGAATAACGCGATCTAAAGCTGTGTACACACTGTGCAATATATTGCTCAGTGTCCCGTTTTCATCAGAGATGGTCGCTAATTAAAAGGAGACTCTGCCAGGGGAGCTGCAGAGGGAAACAGCTGATCGCAGGAGCGACCTGCGACCATTAGTGGTTGAACACGGGAGCGCATACCCGGCGATTTATCGCCCACAGCACATACAAATCACCCAAAAACAAAAAAACTTGTCTCATCCTTGCTTCTAATTAAGAATACAAAAATAATCATATTGTTATTCAGGGATAATGCAAGCAACTACTAACTAGAATCTCATAGGAAAGATAGATATAATTAGCTTCATCGCTGTATAAAAGCAAAAGGCCACATGCTTTTATATATGACCAAAACCAAAAAATACGCCTTTTATTTTCAACTGGGTCACATCTCTTAAGTTACTGCACAGAATATATTTCTGATGAATGAAGGGAAGTTATCTAATTAAAATGGAGGTAAATGAATTGCACATTCTATAGAGAAAAATGACTGAAATTGTTCTTTATTATCTCAACTTATTTTTGACCCGCAGAAACTTTTCATGCTTAAACACATAAACATAAACACACGGAAGGGGATGTTACAAAGAAAGGGCTTAGAAATTAAGGAATATTCTGAGCAGGTCACCATATGGAAAAGAAAGAAACTAACCTGGGAAAGGAAATCTAAGGATTTCCTTTCTCGATTTCCAAGTCTAAGAATGGCTCTAAAGAAGCAAAGGCAGAGACAGGGAGGCCGGGCGGCAGGCGCAGGGAGGTCGGCGGCAGGCGCAGGGAGGCCGGGCGGCAGGCGCAGGGAGGCCGGGCGGCAGGCGCAGGGAGGCCGGGCGGCAGGCGCAGGGAGGCCGGGCGGCAGGCGCAGGGAGGCCGGGCGGCAGGCAGGAAAATAAAGCAGGATGGGACCTGGAACAAGAGCGGACTAATGGGCCATTCCAGACAAAGTGAAACAAAACTGACAAAAAAAAAACATAATTTTAAAGATCAAATTGGTATAGAAAAAAAAGTGTTTTTTCTACACAGGCGAAGAGATACGTGGCAATATTAGTATTTCTGTAAATGCTAAGTCTGATGAAGTTAGCTACTAATGAAAACAAATGTAAATAGCCAGAGGTAGTTTAAACAGTTTGTTGTGACGTGATAGAAATGTTTTATACCTGTACTTTATTGCATTTACTACTAATATATAAAATAATTAACGGTGACTTATAAATGAATAAAAAAAACATGAACAAAAAAAACGGTACTTGTTTCCTATCTGGGCGCCCATGATTTTAATCGCGGGCATCGGGGGTAAAATCGTGGCCATCGCGGGCATCGCGGCCGATAAAAAATCGGGTGCGATGGGCCAGACGCGATGCCCGCGATCTTCCCATAGAGAACAATGTTAAATGCCTCAATTTACCCGCGATGACCGCGATTTACCATAGGAAACAATGTTAAATGGATCAATTTCCCCAAATTATCATAGGGAACAATGGGAAATGTGGCAAAAACACCCCTGAACATAAAAATGTCCCCCCAAAAGTAGTTGACGCCACCCCGCCATCAACGTGAACCCGAAGCGTGGCGAGCGCAGCGAGCCCGCGAGGGGCGGCGGTACGCGTCCTCCGACCTTTTCATGCCCTACTATCCACTAGGGCGTGGAGTGAGAATAGAATAGTGTGGCGAGCGCAGCGAGCCACCGAGCCCGAAGCGTGGCGAGCGCAGCGAGCCCCGCGAGGGGACGCGGATACCTTCACAGGTAAACGCGTCCCTTCGCGGGCTTGACACCTGGGAAGCCCGCGAGGGGACGCGTATAACTGTGAAGGTATCCGCGTCCGCTCGCCACGCTTCGGGCTCGGTGGCTCGCTGCGCTCGCCACACTATTCTATTCTCACTCCACGCCCTAGTGGATAGTAGGGCATGAAAAGGTCGGAGGACGCGTACCACCGCCGCTCGCCACGCTTCGGGTTCACGTTGATGGCGGGGTGGCGTCAACTACTTTTGGGGGGACATTTTTATGTTCAGGGGTGTTTTTGCCACATTTCCCATTGTTCCCTATGATAATTTGGGGAAATTGATCCATTTAACATTGTTTCCTATGGTAAATCGCGGTCATCGCGGGTAAATTGAGGCATTTAACATTGTTCTCTATGGGAAAATCGCGGGCATCGCGTCGGTCGCATCGCATGTCATTATAATGACATGCGATGTACCCGCGATGCCCGCGATGGGCGCCCAGATAGGAAACAAGTACCAAAAAACCTATTGCACGCGTCCCTTTCTGCCACACTGGATGTCCCACTCCGTCACCTAAACAATTGGGTTTGGTTGTTTTTTTGCAGAAAGAACAAATGCATAAATATTTAGATATTATTAAACCCTTTTGTCTACTTGCCCTACATAAATCAGGGTCCATCCTTTTCTAACTTTACAGAACGTCAATGTAATGCTGCTTTCACATTGCCTAAACGTTTGAGACACAGTATATTACCGTTTTAAACCCCTTTCACACTGCACATAAATACCGGGTCTCAAGCAGGTTTGCAGTGTGAAAGCAGGACAGACGGTAGCTATAAGACAGCTCAGTGCATATGCAATGAGCGGCTCATTACATATGCACTGCACTCTCATAGCTACTGCCTGAGTCCTATATACCGGTTCAGATCTGTTCACACTGCATAAAAAATGGCTCTGAACCATGTAGGACTCGCTTTTCACCTGTTTGCAAATACATGTTATTTGTAACCGGTAAATGTAGACTGGTGCTTTCACACCGCAACTCTAACCGGTTTAAAAGTCTAAAAAAATCGGCAATATACCGGTTAAGAGCTGCAGTGTGAAAGGGGTATTATTTACCTTCTGTGTTTTGTCCGAGTTCTGCTCCATCACAAGTACATTGTATTTTTTGCAACAATAACTATAACTTTTATTTTACGAGAATCAACCTTAAGCATTAACTGATTTATGTATATAAGAAATAATTAGATTCATTATTCAGCCTTATTCATGGAATGGGACTTACTAAAATGTATCCAAATATCCTATGCTGTTACAGGGAAATTACCCTAATGCAGGCATGTCCAAACTATGGCCCTTCAGCTGTTGTGAAACTACACATCCCAGCATGCCTTGCCATAGTTTTAGCATTTCCTAATAGCAAAACTGTGGCAAGGCATGATGGGACTTGTAGTTTCACAACAGCTGGAGGGTCATAGTTTGGACATGCTTGCTTATACAAAAAGTCAAAGAAAGTGTGTAACCATAGCGCTTCCCTTCACACTTTAAGGTCCTAATTCTGTTTGAAACGCTCCTCTGAGTGTACTCACAGGGGAGTGATTTTTCATGACTGCGCATAGTTATTTATGCGCATGTGCAGCCGCTGTGTACGAGCAGCCATGGCGAGCAGGGCGCTCGCACACAACAGTGCAGACGGGGGGCATTCCCATAAAAACGTTGGGCGTTCTCATGGTAATTCCCCGATGATGCAGGGGCGGGCAGCTGACTTCACCGGATGTCAGCTGCCCTCCTGCTTCCCACACAGGGCACCGGCAGAACTGAAAAACTGCGAGCAAAATTTGCAGCCTTGCGAGTCAACCAGAATAACTCCTAAGTGCAATAAGAGATGGAATAAATTACTTATAATGGTCACTGTAATGGATCCATTACAGTGACCATTATAAGTTCTGTATTCCATCTTTTAATCCATTTAAGGTGTGATGTTTAATGTGTAAAAAGGCCTACAGATGGGCCAATTTCTGGGCATTTTCTGTAGGGCATTGTGTGTAGGGGCCATAGCATTAGTGGCTATCGCCCGGCGATTAACATCCAGCATGCTGGATTAATCAAATTGATTGACAGCAAGGGCCAGTGTTTTCACCGGAGAACACTGGCCCTGCCAGATCGCTCAGCACACAGCGCCGACACATCACTGTGTGCTGAGCGAACTTGCTGAGTGTTCTAGCATCGCTCAGCACATCTTCCCGTGCGTAGACCTCATTAGCATAAGCAAGGGTAGCACCTTTTTTGGTTACACACTTTCTTTGACTGTATTTCTATCCAATAGTGTTTGACAATTACTATAGGCTTATGCAACACAGCCATTCACTGTGGGTTGCGTAACACTTGGGTCTGCGCTATAGTTTCAGCAAATTATTGTATTTCTTCAAGATAAACAAAGAAACGTACAAATAAAGGCATTGAACAAAGAAATTGCTGAACGCTAGATGAAAGTTACAGACATGGAGATAAATGTTGCAAACTACAAATAAAAAAAAATACATCTTTACAGAATTTTTATGGAGTCTCTGCCACGGTGGTTGGAGACTGGGATGCTTACTACCTGCCACATAAACACAAAGTACAGACTATGGGCGTGATTCTGGTTAACTTGCTCAGTAGCGCAACTTCGCTGCTTAGCGATCCAACTAATGCCGCCTGCGCGAATGCCCGCCCCCACAGCAGTCCGCACATCCCTGACACTTTGAGAATGGATGTGTTGCATAAACATCCGTTTGCAGGGTAGCGTACGTGGCCAAAATCAATTGATGGACGCTGACCATTGAATGATTTCTACCCTGTTCGCAAATCTAAAAGTCCCCCATACACCTGAAAGACATTGCACCCAATCATACAATCTCGAGGGATTGTATACAGATTGTGTGCACATTGTGCCGGCCCGGGGGGTTGGAGGATTGGTCCTCTGATTTGACTTGCTGCATGGCAGATCAGTTGGGATTGGGAGCAGATTGTATGTGCTTGTAAGTACATGGAATCTATCATTAGATGACTCATACAACCAGGGTCATGTGACACTCCCTCCCTGACTAGGAGAAGAGAGGTGCAGCTTCTGGGCGGCCCGTGGCAGTGAAGATGCTGGGAGACGCAGAAGTTTCCAAGCAGCAGAGCGCGGTGGACGACCTTTTTCGTAATTCTGTCACTACTTTGAAAACAGTTTTCAGAGGATTGTTGCATTAGGGCTATTTAATCATGGAGTAGCGCAGCAAAAAAATAAATAAATAAAAAAAAAACAAGATTATTGGTACCCCTATCCAATGTTCCCTCTAATTTTATGAAGACTGTGTGCGGCAAAAGATTTTGGCTGTTCAACTTTGGAAGGAAATTTTTATTTTTGTGGGTCACTTCTATATATAACTGGAAAATTACGTTCAGCATTTGTGTTAACTTTTCTTCAAAATTATATTAAACATTTAAACATTCAAAACACAGCACATGATGTAGTTAATGGGTGAAACACACATTAATTTAGTCCACAACTGCAAAAAGTTGACCACTGCTGCTTTGTGCGCTCTGTTGTAATTAGGGAAGCCAATCCCAGAGCATTTATTCAATCCCGGAATTCGGAATTGAAAAATGCCCAATCGGCTTCCCTAATTAAAAAAACCCGCCCCGGCCGCCCCTCATATTTACTTACATGTGCAGTGCGGCCGGGCGGGTGTTCGGTGAAGCTGGGAGGGTGGGCGGTCCATTGCTGGAGCCGGGCGGGAGGCGTCCACTTCATTTTCGGAGCCGGGCAGGGAGGTGTGCGGGCGGCCGGGCGATGACAGGACGGGGCTGCGCAGCTTCTTGGCCTGCGCAGCGTGACCTCTGGCCTCGTCACGCTGCGCAGAGCCACAACGCCGGGACGGGAGTAGCCGGGTAGCGTCTGAGCACTTGCTCAGACGCTGCCGGCATTAGACTGCGCATGCGCAGTCTAATCCCGAAATCCCGGGATTGGAAACTCCAATCCCGGGATTGAAATCCCGGCGTTTTAGGGGCCAAATCCCGGGATCCCGCCGATCCCGATCCCGGGATTGGCCACCCTAGTTGTAAAGTCTGTGCGCATGTTTGGCGAATTGTGTGCGCGCGCACAGCTTAGAGGGAACACTGCCCCTATCCTTTTGATTCTAGTAGGTCAGCCCCCTATTTAAATGAAGCTTCAATCATACAATCATGCATCAGATGGATAGTATGATGGATCATATGATGGATTGTGCCCAAAAACCACCTAAGACTGGCAGGGTGGTGAAGGGAAAAATGGACACAAGATTGTAAGCAGGTCTTTCTGAGCTATGGCCACCATTAGAGACTTGTTGCACCCAGTCCGAGAACAGGGCCGGTGGCTGACATCCTGTGATGGCAGCCACCCACCCCTGGCAGACTGCCGCCCACCTGCATTCGCATGGGGCCACCCAGCGTTTTCCTAATGTTGTTGCCCACCTCAAACCCCACCCCCCCCCCCTCTACAAACGCCTTAGTGATTACGCAAGGCGCCCGCACAGCAGCCCTGCAAATGCACAGGAGCTAAACATCAGATGTGCCATATAACCAGTGATCTGTCTAATTTAATGACAGAACATGCCGGAGAATTCATTTTAGAATATAGAGGGTGTGGTCATGCCTTCAACTTAAAAGTGCAACAAATCCTATAATAGTTATGGGTGTGGAGAACAGACTCAGATAAAACATGAAGGCTGGCTAACAAACACAGGAGCCAGAGTAATTTGCAAGTAATAGCTTTGTGTAGTAGCAGAAAGGCAGGCGATCTGGAAATAAGCGCTATGAGGACAGCTGGATATGTTCTGTATAAGTTAAATTAATAGAGAGAAGTCATTTCAGCAGCTACATGCCATGTCTCACAGTAAGCATATACCATAGGGAGGTTAGGAGCCAGACTGGGGGAGTAGTTAGAGCTAATGTCTCACAGTATGTAGGTGGGAGAAAAGAGAAGTGGGGTACAGTCCATATCCCACATGGCGTATGATTGAAAAGGGACAGCGACAGCAAGTCACATGTCTTTTAGGTGGAATAAACGTGGGGCTATTTTGGGCTGTCTAGATTACTTAGAAATGAACCACGGATCACTCCATGTGTACAGCCCATAATGGTGGACCGCACATCACCATTGTCAACTCAGATCTTGAGCACAAGCTTTCTCAACCTAGATAACTTGTTTGCATGTGCATCAGGAACACTGAGCAGGGTTCGCAAAAATGCGATATATCGCGTATTTTACCCGAAAACGGTTCCCGGGGACTCAGATTTTAAAACTAAAGGGGTCCCCGAGGACGCGCTGTACTAAACATGTGAGCCGCCGCCGTGAACCCCTGCGAGCCAATCACAGCAGCGGCCGCCGGGACCCAATCATTGAATAGAGGCCGCCCGACAGCCAATCACTGTTGGTTTTGCTGCACACCCTAAAGCCGCACGCCCTGCATTTTGAGAGCACGAGCAGGTTACCGAGTCACTGTGCGTCCCCCTCCCGCCATGTAAGTTCATTCCACTGCTGAGAGGGGGGGACAGGATGGGATGCAGATGTAACAGCCGCTCTCAGCAGAGTAGATGAGCAGGCTGTCAGTGTGGTGGGGGACTGGATGTGGCTAAAGCAACTCAGAGCAGGGTGTCAGCTATTACAGCCACATCCAGTCCCCCGCCGCGCTGATAGCCCGCTCACCTACTCTGCTGAGCAGCAGGTCAACATGTTTTCCAGCCTTTGGGAAACGACACCGCCCCCCCCCCCCCCTCCCCGTGGCAACAAGCAAGAAAAAATTTTTAGAAGTGAAGGGTCCCCGGGACCCACTTTTTTGGGTGGTTTTCGCGAACACTGCTGAGTTAGCACGGATCACTCAGCACACATTACTGTGTGTATGGACAATCTAATAAGCAATGTGTGTTGAGCAATCTGCCTAGCCTAGATAGCACATAACTCACTCTGGGCCAGATTCTGTAAACTTCAAAAGTGCTAAAATGAAGAGTGATAAACAGACAGCCAATCAGCTCCTACCTGCCATGTCACAGACTGTGTTTTAAACATGTCAGGCAGGTGCTGATTGGCTGGCTGTTTATCACTCTTCATTTTATCACTTTTGAAGCTTACAGAATCTGTCCCCCTGTGTGTACCAGGCTTCAGTGTGAGAAACTAGGTGCCATGTCTCACCACAAGTACAGCAATAGAGATAAGCAAAGTCATCTGTTAAAGAAATTAGGAAAAGGGTAAAAGCCAGAAACATAGAAAATGCATTGAAAAGCCAGGAAACTTAATAAAGTATATAGAAAAATATGTAATGTGTACCATGTAAAAGTGTTTTTGTATATACTTTAACCAGTTTCCATCATTTTGTTAAGGCATTTACTGTGATTTTTCAATACATGTTACATAGTTTCTGGTTTTTTTATATACAATAAATAGGATTCCCACGTTTTTGCAACAGAAGTAACATGGTTTCCAGCTTTTAAAATAAGTTTTACATGCTTTTGGCTTCATCAAAGTATTCACTATGTTTCAGGCTTTTACCAGCACCCCAGAAGTAGTAAGAGGGGGACAGCTAGGTTCCATGTCTCACAGCAAGTGGTGATAGAGGGCAGTTGTGTATTTATGAGATGCCTGACCAGCTCACTATATAAAGGAAGAATCTGAGGCGGACAAACTGCTCCTACTGAAAAGTGTTAGGAAAAGTCAGAGTAATACAAGGCACACGGAGTGATTAGATCTCTTGTGTTCATATGTGGCAGCTCCAGAGAGTGTAGACACAAGGGACTATATGTGTATATATACATACAGGGGACACATAGGGGACGACTATGTCCCAAGCCACAAAGGACGCAGAGTTCCGGGAGTGCGTTACCTGCATAGATCAGCCCAGGAACCGGCGAGCTGATGACCATCCCTGTATCCCGGCGCACACTCACATCCCGAGCCGCGCTGCCACTCTGTGCCAGCAGCAGCAGCAGAAACAGCCACAGCCACACACTGAGATCCGGAATAGGCAAGCCAGTCTCGCGAGAGTCACATGACGGAGCTTCCAATCACCATGGCAACTCTCCCTACCCTCTTCCCTCAGAGGGACCTGCTTCTACAGTACCCAGTCCTATGATTGATTGTCACATGTTACACACACGCACAGACACTGTGCAACTGCTTACACTATGGTGGTCATATGAATCAACATCATGGCAGCCTAGGCACATATCCTGCCATACCACGAATAAGTATCACCATTTTATTTTAATACTGTAATTTTTTTCATTTATGTATGAAAAGAAAAGACAGCAATCTGTAGCTATATACTGTGCATGTGCACAAACAGTGCTGTTTCTAGACAATTCGGCTCCCAGTTCTGGCTTCACTTAGGCAGAAAACAGTGGTGGATTTAACCTGGGGGCTGAAGCCCTGAAGCTAGGGTTGCCACCTCTCCAGGATTTCCGTGTTTCTCCCTGATTTGGTGGCAACCCTCCAGAAGGCTATTCCAGTCTCCCAGATTCCTGGAAAAGCCTCCGCTGCCTCCCTCTGTAGCGCTGCCGCTGCCCGGCCTGCCAGTTGCTGGCGGCAAGTTCCGAGTTGGGGGTGGGGGGGTCATTGGGTTGCGGCAGGTGAAGGGTGTCACCGGGTTGCGGCAGGGGAAGGGTGTCATCCGGTTGCGGCGGGATCATCTGGGGGCGCACAAAAGAAGGCACCAGAAGTTTTCAAAGCAGCGCTGAGGCTCCCTGGGCGCGCTGTACTATCTGCCACCGTGACAGGCAGCCAAGGATTGTAGCCGCCAGCAGCTCCTGCTGGCGGAAGCGGGACCATTTGTCTACAGCAAAAAGATAGACAACCATTAGGTAGACACCATTAGTTAGACAATCAAAAAAGTCGACATGCTCAAAGGTCGACACTGCCATTAGGTCGACAGTGTCTAGGTCGACTGTCAAAAAGTTGACATGGGGTTTTTCACTGTTTTTTTTTACCCAAATGTCGACACATTTGACATGGACACAGTTTGAAGTGAACCGCAGCCGCTCGCAATGCTTTGGGCGCAGTGCCTTGCTGCGATCGGCACACTATTTTATTCGCACACCACGCCCTAGTGGATGGTAGGGCATGAAATACCGCCTGTCGGCACATGTCAGCTCAAAAAACAGTGAAAACCCCATGTCGACCTTTTGACTGTCGCCCTAATGACAGTGTCGACCTTTTTGCTTGTATAAAGGTCGACAAGTTGCTCAATGCCAGAGAATAAAATAGGTGGCAAGAGCAGTGAGCCACTGTGCCCGCAGCGTGGCGAGCGCAGCGAGCCCGCAAGGGTCTTCGTTGCACTCCCCCCGCTGTGCAGTCGGGATTCCGACGTCAGGCTAATGTCGGGTTATACCACACCCGCACCAAGTAGCAGACCTAGATTTTTGGGGCCCTGAAATTTTAACTGTTAAGAGGGCCCCTTCACAACCACCAACAATAGGGTAACATCCAAGAAGGCCCTCTCAAGCTGGCCATACAATAGTGCGATTTGGCCACTTTTTATCCGATTCTGACGGATCGGGATGAGAAATTGGATAAAAAGTTGCAAAATCGCATTGTTTGACATCAGATCCAATATGATGCACTATCCACTGCACATTGGGCCGAGTTGGTGATTGAACCTGCTACATGTAGGATTAATCAATATCGTAGGTGTCAGGTGCACATCGTGGTTGGTTTTTTAGCACTTGCGATGTATCGCATGTGATTTGCTTCATATAGCCATATTTGCCAGCCCCTGTTGTACAGCCCATCAAATAAATAGCACATCAAGTACAAAATCGCATGGATGGACTCCCATGGAGCTGCTGGGGAGTTCAAGTAAATGTAGTGTATGAGGACCTTCAATCTCTGCCATTCCTGGAAATGTCACACAGAGAAGCTCTGTAGGTGGTCTGGAATTGTAGTTTAAAATGTATACACGTTTTACACTATTTTCAGTGTACAAATCACAAATGTAGACCACAACTCCCAGCAGCTCCTGTGGTAATAAGCGACACGCATCCAAGATGGTATAGCAGCTATGATGTCCTAGATGCAGGCCCTGGCCCTAGAGTTCTGAGGGGCACCAAAGCACCCCCCCCCCCCCCCGCCCACACACACACTCTCACCGCCCAGCCTCTCAGTACCGCACTCAGCCTTCAATCCCCCACATACACACACTGGGAGCGAGTCAGCATGGTAGAGTGTTAGGTACTAGAGGGAAGGGTCAGGATTAGGCTGCAGGGTGTGGGAGCGAGTCAGCATGGTAGAGTGTTAGTTTGAGGTAAGGGATCGCGTTAGTGTGATAAAGCGCAGGCCTCAGAGTGAGGTAGTGCGATAATATGATCACGGTAAAGCTGCAGAGAATGGGACTATGTCAGTGTGATAGAGTGAAGCCCACAGGGTGAGAGAGTGTGTGAGGGAGCACTGTGGGCATCTCAGTCCTTGTACAGTACATTTGGACATACACATGTATACCAGGGTAGAGCTTAATAGCGGATTCGGTACTTCTTTACTTTCACAGCGCCAGCATGGCGCCGCGCTACTTCCGGGTTACGCTCGCCACAAACTAAGTAAAATAAACGAAGTTAACGCCATGCCAACATGGATAGTTCATACCTCCACTATCCATGTTGGCATGGAGTTGATTTTAATTAGCGTGGCGAGCGTAGCGAGCCACCGAGCCCGCAGCGTGGGCGAGCGAAGCGAGCCCCGCAAGGGGACTCTGACGCGCGGCGCCATGCTGGCGGCGTGAAAGTAAAGTAGTACCGCGGATTCAGTATTAAATCCCGGCGGTCGGGATCCCGGCATTCAAAATCCCGACGCCGGAATCTCGACCGCCGAAATCCCGACAAGGAGGGGATGTGGATCGCCCCCCCTTGCGGGCTCGCTGCACTCGCCACACAGCGGGCCCGGTGCCTCGCTATGCTCGGCACACTAATTTATTCTCCCTCCGGGGGTGTCATGGACACCCCCGGAGGGAGAAAGTGTTGGAATTTAGGCAGTCGGGATTCCGGCGTCGGGATTTTGAACGCCGGGATTTACACTGCATCCCTTAGTAGCGATATAAGCATAAAGTAATGTATGCAACTGTAGCAAAAGATTCAAGAAGGCTGAACCTGTCTCCCACTCAGAATCCGGCCATATATGAAGGGCGTATCCCACCCCTATTGACAAATCCCAACCTTCAACAGACCCCACCTCCACCAGGGCAGCTCCCAGAAATTTTCTGGGCTGTTTTCCAGCCCAATCCACCCTTGCTCCAACCCTCCCTCCTTTCTCTGCAACACTCCAGTAATGGGCATTCCAGTTTATATTCCAGCATGGGTGGAGGGATTGGTAGTGTTTGAGGGAGTGGAGGCCCCACAGAGATATCAGTGTATGGAGCCCCAGGACTTCTGTTGCCTAATTGTCATTGTGTTATTGGTGATGAGCTATAACCATACAGAACATAAAAAAACAGGAGGTGAAAATGATTTTTTTTTTTGGTGTGAAAATGCACAAGAGAGATGAATGATGACTGTCACTAAAATAACTTTATTTTCATAACACACACTTAATAAAAACTGATGTGTCCACAGATGCAAAGAAAGCATTTGATAGGATTGACTGAGACTTAGTAGGTAGGTATTACATAAACTTGAGATGTTTATCTTTATACGATATTGGCCTTATTCAGCGCTCCGACTGCACAGGCACGGGTTAATGATATTCATATACATAACGGAACTCAACAGGGATGCGCTCTCTCACCATTGACAATTGGACTTTGCATGGAAGCCCTGGCGTGGGTGATTAGATTGAATCCTGATATCTCGGGACTAACAGTAGGCATACATGAATACTAACTTGCCCTTTACACAGATGATCTTTTAGCCCCTATCACTACCCCCTAATAGAGCCTCATGAGTGTATTTAACGGTTTTCAAATTCTCTCAAATTTTAAGAATAATTATCACACATCTGTGGCTTTCTACATACAGTACCCTCCAACGGGATGCAGTTAATATCCCGGCGGTCGGGATCCCGGTGTTCAGAATCCCGACGCCGGAATCCCGACCGCCGAAATACCGACACATTCTCCCTCCGTGGGTGTCCACGACACCCCTGGAGGGAGAATAAATTAGTGTGCCGAGCGTAGCGAGGCACCGGGAACGCTGCGTGGCGAGCGCAGCGAGCCCGCAAGGGGGGGCGATCCACGTCCCCCCCTTGTCGGCATTTCGGCTGTCGGGATTCCGGCGTCGGGATTCTGAACGCCGGGATCCCGACCGCCGGGATTTAGTACTGAATCCCCCTCCAACATGACCTATTGCATTCGGTACACAATGCTCTGCTCCTGGACTTCCCTCTTAATGTATGATTGCCATCACTTGTGGGGAGTTAGGTAATTGTCGGGAATGGTTTGTCAAGGTGACGGCACTTATACATTGACAGGGAGGTCCAGGAACAGAGCATTGTGTACCGAATGCAATGGGTCATGTTGGAGGGTAGGTTTATACCTTTCGGCTGATAGCTTAATGTTTCGATCTTGGCTGCTTCTTACCCCTTCAAATTGAATATGTCACATTTGTGATGCCTGAGTATACAAATCCTGAATAATCTTGATATGCTGTTTTCTTCAAAAAAAAAAATATTTTTTTTATTCAATATTCTTTATTTAATCTTTTTCATATAAAATTTACAAACATCATAACTTACATACATACATAAATAACATACATATATCTTAGACATTATTCACCTTACCAAGTCACTATATTGTGTCAATATTTTTATCACAGTTATCAAGTCTCGAGCAGTATTGCATTATATTAGTTTAGTTTTGTTTTGTCGCATTGATGTTCAACACCGTTTGCTTGCACTATGCCTTTTTGTTTTACGCTGCCATTAACTCTTCATCTCCTATGCTTACTATTTGCGAGTTCCGCCATCTGTCCCACTTTAGTGAAATTTCTTACGTGAATTTCTAGAGTAGAACATATATTTTTCATGTTTCATCACCTCATTAACCAGTGCTCTCCATTTTGCAAGCGCTGAATATTTAGACGAGAACCACACTCAGGCTATTATTACTTTCGCCAGCGTAATTAAGCTAATAACATATGGATAGAGCATTGGTGAATTGTCTCCCCCTATTTCCAACCCCAGTAGGCAAGTTCTAGGGTTCAATTGGGTGATTGCAGAGATTGTCAGTTTGAGATCTTCCCATACCTGCTTCCAGAAATGGTACACCTTTGGGCAATCCCACACCATGTGTTGAAACCCTGCTTCTGGTGTCGCACATCTTGGGCATCTATCATCCGCTCTCAATCCCGCCCTATACATTCCCAGTGGAGTACGATAGATCCTGTGCATTATAAAATAGTTTGCTGGTATCTGATAGACGCAGTCGCGTGTTTAATAGCTCCCATTGTTACTTCCCACTCATCTTTTGTCAATGGACCCACATCTGACTCCCACTTTATTTTCAGTCATTCCATTGAGAGCTGGTGCTGAGTATTATTAATGATTTTATATAGACTAGATACCCGACCCGTATTACCCAACCTCTGAAGCATTGACCTAATCGGTGACGGGGAAATTTCAATAGTGAGCCCACCGAATTGACTTTGGATTGCATGTCGTAGCTGTAAATACCTAAAGAAATGCTCATTTGGTATGCCATACTCCGTTTGCAGCTGTTGAAAAGACTTAAACCACCCATCACTATATAGCTGCCCTAATCCCACAATCCCTTTTTGCGACCATATATTGTCCAGAGACAGTTTCTCCAATTCTAGGTATTTTTTGTTAAACCATAATGGAGATTCAATCTCCAGCCCTGACCAATTCATGGTTGACTGAAAATGTCTCCATATCAATATTGCTTGCCGAAGGATGGGAGATAGTTTATACGTAGAAATACCTGACAACAAAAATAGAATTGGAGAATCCCATTGTCCCAGCTGTTCACTGAGGTAAGTCCATAGCAAAGGATCATTTGTGTTGGTGACCCAGCCAGTTAAATGTGCTGCGTGCGATGCTAGGTAATAATTTCTTAAATTTGGAAGAGCCAAACCCCCCCTGCTCTTTAGAGTTGTATAGTGTTTTTATTGCTATGCGCGGGGATTTTTCTTTCCATAAAAAGGATGTTATTAGTTTTTCTATCCCTAAGAATACTGTTTTGGGAATATATATGGGTGCGTTTTGCCACACATATAAATACTTTGGCTGAATTACCATTTTGAACATGTTTAGGCGCCCAGTAAGTGTTATCGGCAGTTTTTTCCATGTATGCATGCGCTCCTTAAATTCTGCTGTCACAGGATAGACATTAAGGGGGAAATTTACCAATATGAAAAACCTAGTTTTTCGTATTCGTATTTTCCCTACGGTTGCATACGACTGTTTAAGTCGTATGCAAACTCGTGTTCCGGAGGATCAGTTACAAAGCAGTCAGATACGACTGCTTTGTAACCCTCCAATGGTGTAATGATTCGTATTAGCGGCCGTATATACGGCCGCTAATACGAATTATTTCTAGCAGTCTGCACGGATCAGTCAGATCCGTGCAGGCTGCAAGGTGTAAAAAAAAAAAAAATAAATAAAAAAAAACCGGCGTGGGGTCCCCCCCACAGCTGTAACCAGCACCAGGCTGAAGGAGCCGGGGCCGGTAATTAAAAATCAGGGAGCCCGACAAATAGGGGTTCCCCGATTTTTAACAACCAGCCCCAGGCTCCAGGTCCGGGGCTGGTTCCCAAAATACGGGGGACAAAATGACTAGGGGTCCCCCGTATTTCAAGAACCAGTCCCAGGCACAACCAGCCGGCAGGGTAATGCCACAGCCGGGGGGAGACTTTTTATGCAAGTCCCCCCGGCCAAAGCATTAACCCTACCGACCAGTCAGCCTGGCCAGGGGCCCTGGGGGAGTGGGGACCCCCCAATGAAGGGGTCCCCCCCCTCCAGGACTTACCTGACCAGGCTGAAGCCTGGTACTGTCCCCGATGCCCCTGGGCGGTGGGCATCGGGCTGATTATGGTGTAAAAATAAGGTTAAACTATTGTTTTTTACTGTGGCACTACAAGTGCCAGCAAGCCTCCCCAGCAAGCTGGGACTTGGAGAACCACAAGTCCCAGCCTGCTGGGCATTAAAGGGCCCGCTGGCACTTGTAGTTCTACAGTTAAAAAAATAGTGCACAAAACACACTGATACACTTTTAAAATAAAACTTTATTACATACAAAGCCCACACATACTAATACTTACCTATCTTCTTTCCGTTGGTAGCCCTGATGTCCTGTGTCGGCATCTTCTGGTCCTGTGTCGTCTTCTTCCTCCATGTCGACCGTCGCTGTCGCCGTCCGGATCCGACGAAATCCATTTGGGAAGCTGTGGAAGGAAACCATACTCACCTGTCCCAGCGCGACGTAGTCCAGGTAAGTGTCTTGGCAAAAAAACAAAACGAACACCCGAATCCAGCCGGACAAGCAGGGAGCCGCACGGTGTTTACATCGTGCGGCTCCGCCTCCCGAATGCCGCTATTGGCCGCCTTGCGGCCTAGCGGCCAATCAGGAGCCGCTAGGCCGCAAGGCGGCCAATAGCGGCATTCGGGAGGCGGAGCCGCACGATGTAAACACCGTGCGGCTCCCTGCTTGTCCGGCTGGATTCGGGTGTTCGTTTTGTTTTTTTGCCAAGACACTTACCTGGACTACGTCGCGCTGGGACAGGTGAGTATGGTTTCCTTCCACAGCTTCCCAAATGGATTTCGTCGGATCCGGACGGCGACAGCGACGGTCGACATGGAGGAAGAAGACGACACAGGACCAGAAGACGCCGACACAGGACATCAGGGCTACCTACGGAAAGAAGATAGGTAAGTATTAGTATGTGTGGGCTTTGTATGTAATAAAGTTTTATTTTAAAAGTGTATCAGTGTGTTTTGTGCACTATTTTTTTAACTGTAGAACTACAAGTGCCAGCGGGCCCTTTAATGCCCAGCAGGCTGGGACTTGTGGTTCTCCAAGTCCCAGCTTGCTGGCACTTGTAGTGCCACAGTAAAAAACAATAGTTTAACCTTATTTTTACACCATAATCAGCCCGATGCCCACCGCCCAGGGGCATCGGGGACAGTACCAGGCTTCAGCCTGGTCAGGTAAGTCCTGGAGGGGGGGGACCCCTTCATTGGGGGGGTCCCCACTCCCCCAGGGCCCCTGGCCAGGCTGACTGGTCGGTAGGGTTAATGCTTTGGCCGGGGGGACTTGCATAAAAAGTCTCCCCCCGGCTGTGGCATTACCCTGCCGGCTGGTTGTGCCTGGGACTGGTTCTTGAAATACGGGGGGACCCCTAGTCATTTTGTCCCCGGTATTTTGGGAACCAGCCCCGGACCTGGAGCCTGGGGCTGGTTGTTAAAAATCGGGGAACCCCTATTTGTCGGGCTCCCTGATTTTTAATTGCCGGCCCCGGCTCCTTCAGCCTGGTGCTGGTTTCGGCTGTGGGGGGGACCCCACGCCGTTTTTTTTTTTATTTATTTATTTTTCTATTTTTTTACACTGCAGCCTGCACGGATCTGACTGATCCGTGCAGGCTAAAACGCAAATAGAACAGGAAAATGGTGTTCTATTTTCCTGTCGTATTTGCGTGGGTGTTTTACACCACTAAGCAGCCGTATTATCAGTACGGCTGCTTAGTAAATCAGAAACCACCATTCTTTTGAATGGTGATTTCTGTCGTATCCTATCGATGGTGTAGGGCATTCGTATTTGTAACTACAAATACGAATGTTCCATCTTTAGGACTACGAATTGTTGTATTTTTGGGATTGTAAATCCCGAAAATACAAATTGGTACTCTTTACTTAGTTGGGCGCCAGCGATTGAAATCGCGGGCGTCGGGGGTAAAAATCGCGGTCATCGCGGGCATCGCGGGTAAATCGGGATGGCCGCGATGACCGCGATGACAGCGATGACCGCGATGACCGCGATTTTCCCATAGGGAACAATGTTAAAACGGCAGATTGGCCGCGATTTTACTGTTAAATGCCTCAATGGACCCGATTTGGGGCCAAATAGGCCAAATTAACCCTTAAATGTCCCCCCAAATTTTTAACGCCATCCCACGATCCACGCCAACCCGAAGCGTGGCGAGCGCAGCGAGCCCGCGAGGGGCGGCGGTACGCGTCCTCCGACCTTTTCATGCCCTACTATCCACTAGGGCGTGGTGTGAGAATATAATAGTGTGGCGAGCGCAGCGAGCCACCGAGCCCGAAGCGTGGCGAGCGCAGCGAGCCCCGCGAGGGGACGCGGATACCTTCACAGGTAGACGCGTCCCCTCGCGGGCTTCACAGGTGTCCGCCTCGCCACGGACACCTGTGAAGCCCGCGAGGGGACGCGCATAACTGTGAAGGTATCCGCGTCCCCGCGCGGGGCTCGCTGCGCTCGCCACGCTTCGGGCTCGGTGGCTCGCTGCGCTCGCCACACTATTATATTCTCACACCACGCCCTAGTGGATAGTAGGGCATGAAAAGGTCGGAGGACGCGTACCGCCGCCCCTCGCGGGCTCGCTGCACTCGCCACGCTTCGGGTTGGCGTGGATCGTGGGGTGGCGTTAAAAATTTGGGGGGACATTTAAGGGTTAATGGGCTCTGTGGCCCATTTAACATTGATTCCTATGGCCAAATCGGGTGGATTGAGCCATTTAACAGTAAAATCGGGTCCATCGTGCGTTTTAACATTGATTCCTATGGTAAATCGTGAGCATCGCGTCGCGGGCATCGCGGGTACATTTATAGCCGGCCGCGACGCGACCGACACGATTTCCATGTTTAACATTGGTTTCAATGGGAAATCGCGGGCATCGCGTCGGTCGCGTCGCGGCCAGACATAAATGTACCCGCGATGCCCGCGACGGGCGACCATCTAGGTAAAGAGTACCTACAAATTCGTAAAAAAAAGGTGTATTTCTCCCTACGAATACACCTTTTTTCTACGAATCCATTTTGGTAAATTTCCCCCTAAGTTCCACGTAACGTTGTGGGCAAGGGGTTATCCATATACCTAAGTATTTAATTTGCGAAGTCCACCTTAACGGGTATGTATTCTGGTGATCTTCCGGAATATATCCTGAGATTGGCAGTATACTGGATTTATCCCAATTTATGCGTAATCCTGAGAAATCCCCGAATCTATTTACTACTTTGTACATTTGTCTCAGTGATCTCTCAGCGTCTTGCAAAAACAGCAGCATATCATCTGCGTATAGGGCTATGGTGTCCTCTATGTCTCCTATTTGTATACCTCTGATTTCTGTGTCTAGACGTATTAAGCATGCCAGTGGTTCAACTGCCAATGAGAACAGAGCTGGAGAAAGAGGGCACCCTTGACGAGTGCCCCTCTTCAAATTAAGCAGGCTTGAAATATGTCCATTTACCGAGACCCTCGCTACCGGTGTTGCATAAAGCATCTGAATCCACTTGATAAAGTGGGGTCCAAATTCTAATTTCCGAAGGACTGCCCACATATAGTTCCACTCCACTGTGTCGAAGGCCTTGGCCGCGTCCAGAGACACAACCAAGGCCCCCGACTTTCGGCTCTGTTCCCTCTGGAGATGATAGTACAGGCGTCGCAGGTTATGGGTCGTGGTTTTCCCTGGCATAAACCCTGATTGATCTGAGTGTATTACTGTCTCTATCACTTGATTCAGCCTTGTGGCTATCATTCTGGCCAAAATTTTAACATCTACGTTTAGCAAAGAGATGGGCCTATATGATTCTGGAAGTTCAGGATCCTTGTCTTTTTTTGGTATCAGGATAATTAATGCTTCTGTCATGGTGGTGGGTAATGAACCCCGTGTTAAAAGTGTGTTAAACAGTTCGGTAAGATATGGAACAAAAAAATCGCCAAATCTTTTATAGACTTCTGATGGAATTCCGTCTCTACCGGGGGCCTTAGAGGCCGGGAGAGAGGCTATAGCCAACCTCACCTCCTCTGTTGTAAATGTGGCCTCAAGCATCTGGGCATCTGCTTCTGAGAGAGGTGGATTAGAGACTTGGCTTAGATATTCCTCTAGCTGTTTTGTGTCCATTGTACTTCCAGAATCATACAGCGCAGCAAAGTATTTCTGAAACACCTCCACCATCTCTGCCGCCGTATAGCATATTTTGCCCTGATGATTCCTAATACTAGATATTATATTGTTACTACTTTCCTTCTTGGCCAAAAATGCCAGCTGACTGTCTCCTATATCTGTCTGATAGAAGTGCCGGTGTTTAGAGAATTGAAGCTGTCTAATGGATTTATTGTATAGGTATTCCAGCCATTCACGTTTAGCGTCTAACAATTGTGTTCTGGCACTAATTGTGGCGGTGTTTATATATTCTGCTTCCAACTGCTGGTATCTACTCTCTAAGTGGATTTCCTCTTCTTTACCTTTTCTTTTAGTCTCTGTGATCTTTTTAATAAATGTTCCACGCATCACTGCTTTTAGAGCATCATGTTTAATATTGATGTCATGGTATGATCTATTATCCTCTACATATCTTTCCCATTCGGATACCAGTCCCCTATCTGTTCCCATTAGTTCTAGCCAAAAGGGATTTAGCTTCCAGGCCACCTCACCATGATCCAGATTTAAATTTATTTTTAATATAATAGGGGAATGGTCTGAAATTCCCTGTGGCAGGTATTTTATCTCAGTGACCGCTGGAGCCAATATAGGGGATATCAAAGCAAAATCTATCCTTGAAAAGGTATTATGTGTAGATGAATAACATGAAAACTGCAATATTCCGGGGTTGCTTATCCGCCATATATTCATCAGACCCATTTCTCCCACTAGTTTCGAAAAAGCAGTGGGAAGAGTTCTATTCACTATAGACATTTTTGCACCGGTCTCTTTCCATCTATCATTTGTTTTACACATGACATTATTGAAGTCGCCCATGCATATTGCTGGGATTTCAGGGTGCTCGGATGTAAATTTCAGTAGATCACACAGAACCTCATTATTATATGGTGGCGGTATATATACCGCCAGAATATATATAGGCTTGTAATTTAAAATGGCTTTGAGAAACACGTATCTGCCCCTAGGGTCTATCATACTCTTCTCCACCTGAAAATTTACTGATTTCTTTACTAGAACTGCCACACCTCTGGCATTTTGGGTAAAAGTTGAATGGAACATTGACCCTATCCATGGCTTTTTTAGCACCATGACCTTATCTCCTTGCAAATGCGTTTCTGATAGACAAATGATATCCACCGCATATTTACGTATTTGAGACATAACCAGTGATCTTTTGATCTTGTTGTTAAGGCCCCTGACATTCCAGCACATGAAGCTTAGTCCCTGCGGTCGTCTAGCCATGTATCAAATCATAAGAGTATTTATACCCCATGCTTACTGTCCAATAGACAATTCTCAGGCATATAACTATGTAGACGCAACCTACGGTGATTGTAACATCAATGCGACATTTTACATTTTCTTTGAAGACTCTTTGCGATACTCTCTTATACCGACTAAAAAAAACAACAACAATCATTGCATAATCCTTGACAATCTTGAATATGCACCATGTGACTTGGTGTACAAATTCCTTCATCATTCCTACAAACATGTACCCCACAGTGCCCACCCTAACCCACCCTGTATAACCTCGACCCAGAGGAATACCTAACTCCCTACCAGTGATAGCTACACTTACTATCCCGTTAAGGGGCTCTGGGAGCAATCTCCCACCTCTATCAATAACATACCCGCACTCCCCCCATTACGTTGTATTTACTTATTTCCCTGGTGAGAGAAAAAGAGAGAGGAGATTTTTTTTTTTTTTTTTTATAATTGAATAAATAAATAATTTAAATAAGCCCTCAGTTATATTCCCATACTCTGTAGTTAATCTTTTTAATGGCTTTTTGACCTTGAGTTTGTCTTATATATTCCCTAAATTAACAAATATTTTATAACACTCAAAAATGTGAATATAAAGGATAGTGAGTAAGGATGGAGAAGAAGATAAAGCACACTGCGATCAGCCTTATTAGGCCATATATCGTATTAAGTCTCTTGTATTGTCTCTCCCAGACTGTAAGGCTGGCCTGAAAACTGTATTCAACCAAGATACTGACTGTAGTGTACACACAAACTGACATAAATGTTATAACACTCAAAAATGTGAATATAAAGGATAGTAAGTGAAGACGGAGAAGAAGATAAAGCACACTGCGATTAGCCTCCTTAGGCCTTATATTGAATTAAGTCTCCTATATTAGATCTCCCAAACTATGAATCTGGCATAGAGACTGTATTCAGCTACAGTCCTGTCTGTGTATACGCACAATCTGACATATCTATTCTGACACTCAAAAAAGTGAATATAAAGGATAGTAAGTGAAGACGGAGAAGAAGATAAAGCACACTGCGATTAGTCTCATTAGGCCATATATCGGATTAGATCTCCTACATTAAATCTCCCAGACTATAAATCTGGCACATAGAATATATTCAACCACCATCCTGACTGTGTATTTACACAAACTGACATATATGTTATAACGCTCAAAAAAGTGAATATAAAGGATAGTAAGTGAAGACGGAGAAGAAAATAAAGCACACTGCGATTAGCCTCTTTTAGGCCATTGTCGGATTAGGTCTCCTACATTAGTTCTCCCAGACTATGGGCGGTATTCAATGAGGCTGATTCGCCAGGTTTTTATGGCGATTTTGTGCTGTAAGGCGAATTTCTGACTAAAACGGTGAATCACCCTATTCAATGACCAGATGGCGAATACATTTCAAGGTTTTTTTCGCCATGATTCACCGAGTAGCAATCGCTATCTTTTTATGGTGAAGTGGAAGGTGAACTTTTAAAATAAAGTGTTTTGTTTTTACAATTGGTGTAAAAAAATCTGGAATTTTATTCTGAGGAGGGGCATGCTATTTTTATTCATGTGCTGTAAGCCAGCAGGGGGGCCGGAGCCGAGCCACTCATTAGATATTCATATATTCACTTCACCTGATCATTACATATGCATGATCGGGTGTAGTGAATATACCCGGTCCCCTGCTGGCACCCCCGGGGGGCAGCCTGTGCTGCCTGGCTCCCGGGGAGCCCACCTTCCCCCCACAAACGTTCTGGGGCAGGCAGGGAGACTTCCATCTCCCTGCCTGCCGCCGTCCTCAGGCTCCCTGCGGAGTCCGCCGCAGGAGCTCAAATTCGCCGGTCAGGGGCAGCGAGTCCCTGACTCGTTGAATACCGGAGCCAGCGAGGCTCCGGAACGCAGCGAGCAGTGGCGAATGTGCAGCGAATCCTAAACAGGATTCGCTGCACGTCGCCAGTATTCACATTGAATACTGCCCTATGAATCTGGTATATAAATTACTGTATATTCAACCACAATCTTGACTGTGTTGTGCACAGGCTGACATATAAGTTATAACACTCAAAAGTGTGAGTATAAAGAATAGTAAGTGAAGACGAAGAAGAAGATAAAGCACACTACAATTAGCCTCAGTAGGTCATATATCTGATTAGGTCTCCTATATTAAATCCTCCAGAATATAGATCTGGGATAAAGACTGTATACCACCACAATCCCGACTGTGGGCCTTATTCTAAATCGGACGGTACGGCCCGCGTGCGGCCGTACCGCCGATGTTTTTACTCTGCACATGCGCAGAGGTGAATCTGCGCATGTGCAGCCCCCTTCGCCGCAGACGTATTTCGTCCGCCGCAAAGGGGGCGTATAGGGGCGTGAGAGGCATCATGCCCTCATTTCCCTATGTGTACGCCCCGCGTTTCATGGGCGTTCCCATGCAAACGCGGGGCGTATGCATGGTAATGAGGCCATGACGCAACTCATGGGGGCGGAAAGCTGACGTCGCCGGATGTCAGCTTTCAGCCCCCATACAAGCTACCACACGGACGATTGTCCGTGTGGTCTCAGCTTGCGGGAGCTGCCGCGGCGTGCGGACCTGCCTTCGATGGTCGACGACCATCGAATGCAGGGGGCAGCTCCCACCATGGTGGAGGCGTACGCCTCCACCATTTTTATGCGGATCGCCAGCCGTCCGTGTACGGACGGCCGTGGCGATCCGTAGGGTGGGCGGGGATTGGTTTGTGCGGCCGGAGCCCCGTGTGCGGCTCTGGCCGCACCAACCAGAATAAGGGCCTGTGTATACGCACTATCTGACATATATGTTATAGCACTCAAAAAATGTGAATATAAAGGATAGTAAGTGAAGACGGAGAAGAAGATAAAGCACACTGCGATTAGCCTCATTAGGCCATATATCGGATTTGATCTCCTACATTAAATCTCCCAGACTATAAATCTGGCATAAAAACTGTATTCAACCACAATCCTAACTGTGTATACACACAAACTGACATATATGTTATAACACTCAGAAATGTAAATATGAAAGGTAGTAAGTGCAAATGGAAGAGAAGATAAAACACACTGGGGCAGATGTATTAAGCCTTAACAAGAGATAAATGCAAGGGTGATAAGGAGAGATAAACGTCCAGCCAATCAACTCCTTACTGACTTTTTTCAAACACAGCCTGTAACATGGCAGTTAGCAGGTGATTGGCTGGACGTTTATCTCTCCTCATCACACTTGGATTTATCTCTTGTTAAAGCTTAATACATCTGCCCCATTATGATTTGCCTCATTAGGCCTTAGATCTCCCACACTATAAATCTGGCATAAAGACTGTGTTCAACCACAATCCTAACTGTGTATACACACAAAACCTTCAAATTTGGATATACAGAGAAAAAAATTAAAAAAAGGAGAAAACAAAGCGCACTTTGATCGGCCTTTCTGGGCCTCTCATGGGCAGTCTGACTGAGGAAGCCCGTAGCGGGATATGTACATACATATAAATAAATAATAAAAAAATAAAACCTAATGATAAGAATTCTGTTATCCCCTGTAATGGTGCCGCATTCAGCACTGTACACGGAGTCTAGTCTCCACCCATTTTTCAGCTTCTGCTGCACTGGTAAAGAAGTGGGTTGCATTCTCATGAATTACTCTCAGTCTCGCAGGAAACTGCATCGAGTATTGTATGTTTTTATCTCGCAGCTTGCGTTTAACCTGCGTGAAACTGGCACGATTCATCTGTACCTCAATGGCAAAATCAGGGTATAGAGATACTGGGTGATTATCGTACAGTAGCTCGCCTTTGAGGCGGGCCTGGCGTAGCACAGTGTCTCTATCTTTAAAATGTAAGAAGCGAACAATTAGAGTTCTTGTGGGAGCACCAGGCTTAGGCGCTCCTCCCGGTACTCTGTGCGCCTGCTCCACAGCGAACTGTTGAGAGAACACTTCCTTGGTGAATAACTGTATCAGCCATCCTTCCACGAATTTTCCTGGATCCGTTCCTTCAGCACGTTCTGGGAGGCCTACTATGCTTATATTATTCCGCCGCAGTCTTCCCTCCATGTCTGAGAGCTTAGTTTGGATAGATATAACTTGAGTAGAAAGCTCTTCAACTTTCTTTGTTAAAGGGGAGGTTGCATCTTCCAGCTGTGATATACGGTTTTCCGTTTCAGTTACTCTTTCCCGCATTTTTTGCAGATCTTGTCTAAGTAAAGAAACGTTTTTCTGTACTTGACCAATTTTCTCTGTGACCCTTTGTTCTGACTCCACTATTGCTTGTATTATTTGCTGTGTGGATTGAGCTGGCTCATTGATGGAGCTATCTATTTCACCGTGTGGAGCTGGTGAACTTGGGACACTGTGTACATTGGATCTGGAGGACTGCGTATTGTGTGCATATTTTTCTAGCTTTGCAGCAGCTGCTGCTGCTGCGGCATTGGTTTTCCCCATTACTCAGCTGTTATACCTTACAGAGTCCCAAAAAAAGTGCAGTTTGTAGATATGCTCCTTTAGATTCCACTGCTCACTTTAGCTGCTCAACTGACCATATGCATCAGACTTAAAGATAGAGTCAGTCACTTCTTTCACAAAAAGCAGGTACAGGAATTGAGATTTTGTGTGCCCCACTTTATTTTATCTCCTTGTATTCTCCCTTTAGCCCTTAAACCAGCAGGGAACCTCCTAATCTGCAGGCTGTTGAGGGCTGTATGCTTAATATGTCTCTGCCTTCTGGCACCTGCACCTGAGCTCCCAGGCACCTTTATCACATTTATCAGGAGGGAGAAAGGGGCCAACTTCACCCACAATACATGCTATAATGTGGGGAGGGGAAGAGAAACACAGCGGGCTACCCGACAATCACAGCCCACATCCACATTTATTTTTACACTGCAATATAGATCTCACTTTGAAGTAAAACCCAACCCAAATCGAATTCTCTCTGCACAAGTAACATCTGCCCCACCTGCAGTGCACATGGTTTTGTCCATCTAAGAAGGATTTTGTCAGAAAGAGTGAACAAGGCCCTAAATCTCAAGGAGGTAGAAAATTACCCTTAATTTTAGCTTATTACTAAAAGACTCTACTTATTAGAACTTTAGATTGGACATATCAGTAAAGGTATCTTACTAATGGGCCCTACACACATAGCGATGTGTGCAGGGCTACCTAGCTATGCTAGGTCGGGCTGTGCTGCGCCGCTATCGCATAGCACACAGAGCTGACAGCCCACACACAGAGCGAGCTGTCAGCTCTGTGTGCTAAGCGAGCAGACAGCGCCAGTGTTCTCCGGTGGGAGAACCCTGCCGATGCCGAGATTGATGGACACTGTCCATCAATCTCGGCCAGCGATAAAGATGCGCGGGGACGCGCACGGCTGCCGATATAGCCCCCACACATACACCAATGTGAGGGCATTTGCTAAGCGACTTTGCCAAACTAAGCAAAATCGCTTACAAAATGCCTTAATATCGGCATGTGTGTAGGCCGTATTAGTTAGCTATCAGTAAGGAATGGGTACAGCTTGAATCTGTGTCTACAGGACTTTGTCTACATTGTATCCCTTGGCTATCTGATATTGGGAGATTGACACACCCATTGATAGGCCCTACTCCTATCATTCGTAATCCCCACTTTACACCTGGCTCTTCTGAAAGAGTTCCCTCCTTGTGGGCATTAAGGGGCATTACCACTTTAAAAAAAGTTATGCTCTTCTTCCCTATATCCATATTATCTCTAACTTTTATCAAATTTACTGCAAGATCTATTGCCCCCTACTCTTACACATCAAGGACACTGGGAGAAAGACCTCTCTGTTAGCGGGTTAACTGTAACTTGGGATAAGATTTATCAGACAAATAGTATAGAGGTAGTGAAGACACAGATATCCGTATGGTATAGATGCCTGACGACCCTACACAAATTGGTACTTGTTTCCTAGCACGGCGCCCAAGATTTTCATCTTATGGCATCTTATGCGATCGCATCGCATCACATGCCATATAGCCGCATACGATGCATGCAATGTGATGCAATGGTATACGATTTTTTTATTGTACAACCACCCTGATGGGTCCTTACAATGTTAAATGACCCCCCATTGTCAATGCCACCCCCAGGATCAATGCAAACCCGAAGCGTGGTGAGCGCAGCGAGCCCGCGAGGGGCGGCGGTACGCCTCCTCTGACCTTTTCATACCCCCACTATCCACGTCGGCGTGGAGCTGATCTTAGATAGTGTGGCGAGCACAGCGAGCCACCGAGCCCGGAGCGTAGCGAGCGCACGCATATTACTTTACATATATTGCGCGTCCGCTCGCCACGCTTCGGCTCGGTGGCTCACTGCGCTCGCCACACTATCTACAATCAACTCCACTCTGACGTGGATAGTGGGTGTATGAAAAGGTCGGAGGACGCGTACTGCTACCACTCGCCACGATTCGGGTTGGCGTTGATCCTGGGGGTGGCGTTGGCAATGGTGGGGCATTTAACATTGTAAGGACCCATCAGGGCGGTTGTACAATAAAAAATCGTATACCATCTCATTGTATGCCATTGTATGGCATACGATGCGATATGATATTTTATTGTACATCGCATCCCATTGTATACCATATTTAGTCTTATGGTATACAATGCGATGGGCGCCGTGCAAGGAAACAAGTACCCACAAATTATATCCTGTAGAGTCGCCTCAGGGTTCACTTATTGACATATGGTGGGACTGCCCTTTGATAACCCAATACTTGGACAGACTATGTAGATTTTTGGCTCACCTGCCGCTGAGGGCCCTGATTTTTGGTTGTTGTCCCATACTAACATCCCTATTTCAAAATATAAACAATCCCTACGTAGGCATTTAAATAATGCAGCTAGGGCAGTTCCTCCGGAGAGATGGAGATCGCATTCTTTGCCTACATTATGGGACTGGTGTCAGCATCTGGTTTTCTACATGGTAATGTATGGGGGGGGGGGGGGGGGGGGAGTGAACAAGTCACACAGTAGCACTGGAGGCATGAGCTGGTTATGAGGCTTGTTTGGCTGTACTATTGCTGTAATGAGACAGTCTCATTACAGCAATAAGAAAAGGAAGGACACGCACAAGGTGAGTCGAGCAGTAAGCTTGTAATGAAACGGATTGGAAGATGAACAATGTCCGCAACAAATGGAAACTTCACAGCAATATCCAGAGGCTGGGTTCTGTCACCTAAAGCATTTCACTGCGTCCTGCAGCTTTATCAAAGGACGCAGTGAAATGCGTTAGTTGACAGAACACAGCCTCTGGATATTGCTGTGAAGTTTCCACTTGTTGCGGACATTGTTCATCTTCCAATCTATTTCTGGTTTAAACACATTGGCGGACACCGTGCACAGCATCTCCAGGTGAACAGCATCTACACCAGTGAGAACCACAATTTTGCACGGAAGCCTACTTTCACTCTATTTGTTGCAACACCAACTGGGTGCATCGCACCAGGGATTCCTCCGGTGATTCAAGCTAAACATCTATCCCTCACCCCAATAAGAGGACTGAAAATACCCAAGTGAGCGACATTACCTCCAGCGGCAATCCATGCAGCCGCAGACATCATGAGGACCCCAGTTCTGGTATACTCAGAAAGAATTTGAACTCATCAATTGGTAACGTGCACTTACCTGTCCCCAAAAGTGATCACTTTCCATCTTATATTCCAGACATGTCCATTGAGGTGTGGCTATTGTTTTTAACTATTCATTCCAGTTTACTTTTATTTCCCTACCCTATCATGTTATATTGTTTTTATGTACCATTGTAATTTCTTGTGATTTTATTTAGTAAAATAGTTATACTTTTCCAATTATCTGGTATTGTCAATCATTACAAGCGCTGCTCGACTCGCCTTGTGCGTGTCCTTCTTTTTCTTGTTTTCGAGTGGGGAGTGACTGCCCCCATACCTGAGCAGCTGCTTTCTTGGGGACACAGTCTCTGTTAAGCGCCTGACTATTCCTAGTGAATACTTTGTATCTCATTACAGCAATAGTACAGACAAACAAGCCTCATAGCCAGCCCATGCCTTTTATGTTATATGTTGTCTGTCTTGTGAGTCCTTTTTGAGTGTAATTATTCATGTAAATGCACATTTTTACTATGATATATGATTTTTTATTAAAAGAAAGGATTATCTTTACTATTGCCTCACTACTATTCATATATTGAGTGGAGCAGCGCCACCTGGTGGTGATATTTATTATCCCCACAAACCCACGTTCTGGTAATGTAATATGGGCCTTATTCTAGCTCACTCTTTCTGACAAAATCCTTCTTAGATGGACAAAACCATGTGCACTGCAGGGGGGTGCAGATGTAAAATGTGCAGATAGAATTAGATTTGGGTGAGTTATTTTGTTTCTGTGCAGGTAATATACTGGCTGCTTTATTTTTACACTGCAATATAGATCTCACTTTGAAGTAAAACCCCACCCAAATCTAATTCTCTCTGCATCTAAGAAGGAATTTGTCAGAAAGAGTGAACTAGAATAAGGCCCTATATTTGCTACTCAACCCCCTGAGAAACAGCATCTTTTCCAAGCTACATAGTTTGGGTGGATATAATTTAAAACAAGGCTTTGGTCCCTACTGACGTGATCTGGATTTTGCCCCAAAGAATCTTGTCCCTTTTTGAGTTGTTACTCATATCAGTTTTTTCTTTCATTATTATCCCTTTTTCCTATTTTTCCATCCTGTTTCTAAATTTCCCTCCTTGTATGTTCTTTTCTTTTTATGATTCTATCATGTTGGCATTTTTATCTTATACGGCCTACACACATGCCGATATTAAGGCATTTTCTAAGCGATTTTGCTTAGTTTGGCAAAGTCGCTTAGCAAATGCCCTCACATCGGTGTATGTGTGGGGGCTATATCGGCATCCGTGTGCATCCCCGCGCGTCTTTATCGCTGGCCGAGATTGATGGACAGTGTCCATCAATCTCGGCATTGGCAGTGTTCTCCCACCGGAGAACACTGGCGCTGTCTGCTCGCTTAGCACACAGAGCTGACAGCTCGCTCTGTGTGTGGGCTGTCAGCTCTGTGTGCTATGCGATAGCGGCGCAGCACAGCCCGACCTAGCATAGCTAGGTAGCCCTGCACACATCGCAATGTGTGTAGGGCACATTAGTGTGGTAATGCTAAATTTTTGAGTATTGGTACTTACATATTGTTTCATATTGCTATGTTCCTCTCTTTTGTGACCACGTATGATATTTGATTGTAAAATGGTATTTTAAAATGAACAATTGATAACAAAAAACTAAACAGATTTTGCTGAAAAATCCACTCATTAAAAAAGTTGCTTTGGGGCCCTTTGGGATTAGGGGCCCTGAAGCTTAAACTTCTAGAGAAAATACTGAGTAAGAAGTTACAATGGGCCTTATTCTGGTTGAATCGGTCCCCTACGTGTGCGGACGGAATGCATTTTTTCCCCACTGCGCAACGACAGCACCCCGCTAGCGGACAGGACTCACCGATCAATAAGACGAGTCCGATCACAGACGGCTAAAGTGGGCGTTTTTATAGGAGAGGCTAGAAAACAGGGTGTATCCCTGGCCGTACACGGGGATGTGTACCCAAACAGCACGGAGGTGCATCCGCTTGGCTCAGCGAGCGGTCGGGACACTTTTGCCTCTAAACCATCGGTCCGGCAAAAACTGCTCCATAGCACTCTTAGACCATCTGGCTGAGTAGGGCCGCAAACGGTCGGCTAATTAACGCGCACCACACCTAAAATACTGACACCTGAATGCAATACTAAGCAATGCTGCAGGCAATTTACTATAATTACCCAATTGAGTACCTGCAAGCCATACACATGCCAGATACACATTGGAAGGTTCACTTTCTACACTTGCCACCGTTCCAAGTTAGGATTGTTTGCATTGTTTGGGAGCCCAAATACACATGCTGGAATATGTGGAATTAGGTCTCTTTTAAACACCTACACCCTTAATGCAATTGTGCCTGTCATGTTAGGACAACAGGACACACAATTTACAGTAGTCAACATGTGTCAATACGCACACTTGCTCCAAAACATACACTTCACATCATTAAATTACACACCTCTATCACGTCTAACAACACCACTGATGTGTTTCTGAGCCTCTATTCCTTTCAATGTTTTAGAAATAGGTGCCTTTACTCTGTCCTGCTCATGCACACATTATGGGACACAAGTACCAAGCTTACAAATTGTTAACTGGGACACTGATAATCAACCAGCCAATCTGCTCCTAACTGTCTTTTTCAGACTCGGTATGTAACATGCCAGTTAGGACCTGATTGCCACCACCTATCTCTGGTTAAGGCTTCCAAAACCATAAGGTGGACGAAACCATGTGCACTGCAGGGGGGGCAGATGTAAAATGTGCAGAGAGAATTAGATTTGGGTGAGTTATTTTGTTTCTGTGCAGGGTAAATACTGGCTGCTTCATTTTTACCCTGCAATATAGATCTCACTTTGAAGTAAAGCCCCACCCAAATCTAATTCTCTCTGCACATCTGCCCCACCTGCAGTGCACATGGTTTTGTCCATCTAAGAAGGATTTTGTCAGAAAAAGTGAACTAGAATAAGGCCCTATATGTGTGTGACACATACACACAAATAATTAATAGATGTTCAACACTGCACACAAAACATTTCACATCAAACTCATCGACTTAACTTTTTGTGTAGGTTTTATTGCCGTTAAGCTTCACAGCAAAAATATATATATTTTTTTTGTAATATGCAAAATAAAAATAAAACCAGACAGAACAAAATGTGCCATTAACTAAAACATCTGAGACACAACAGCTGCGTGCTGAAATGAAAGTGCACCCCAGCATAGGATCTGCATCATCCAGGAATTATGCTAGGCAGGATACACAACATTAAAACAAGACTGTACGTTTCCAGAGTGTGGGATGGATTTTGGTACCCTTTGCATGGGAATAGAAAGAGTTTGCCCACAGGAAGTGGCCCCCCACAGCAAAGGGCAAGATTTGGGACAACATCCCACACAAAGTCAATAAGATGACACCACATTATTTCTTTCAGGCTTTTTTGCCCTTGGGTGATGGTGACTTGGGGCAGCCGGTCTGCACCCTCATTGGACCTTGGCCTGAGGAGGCTCAGCTGCTGAGGAAGGGGGTGGTGGGTCCCTTCTGGCAGCACGGGGTGGGGCAGTAGGTGGATTGGCTGCCTGGGCTGCTACAACTTCCCTGGTGGCGCTGGCAATATCCACCAGAATCTCATTCTGGCGGCTGGTCTGCTGCGCCAGATTGGTAAGTGCATTTGCCACATGTACCTACTAACTCTGCAGCAAACACCTCCATCAGGAGCTCACTATCCATGTTAGCTCCAGGTCTGATGGTAAGGGTCCACTCCTGGTGGTTATGCTGTGCCTCCACTGGTCAGTAATTTTCCTCTTCAGGGCACATTTGAAGTCCTGCCACCTAAAATTTCCAAAATAACAACATGCAAATCTACTACACAGAGGCAGAACTCTGGGAGGCAATGGAGTCATCTGCCGCCGGGCTCCTGCTCTCAAGGGGGGCACCTACCCTCCTCTGCTAGTTTAAATCCATTAATTGAAAGCAATCAAATATGCTTCTGTGGCTGAGTTCTGAAATATATGTTATTTCTTTCTTTCTCTCTCTCTCTCTCTCTCTCTCTCTATCTATCTATAGTATATAATATATATTCATAACAGACTATATATATATTTTGAATAACGTGTGTGTGTGTTGGGGGGGGCACCAATATTCATCTTGCCTCCGGGCAACTGGGATGAACTTACGCCACTGCTACTACATATGTAATGGTCTCTGCTACCAAACATCACTACTAGTGAAAAGTTACCATTGTGACCGGTATGATATGAATCAATATAAGTTTGCAGCTTCCTGATTGTGGACTCCATAACACAGCATGAAACTATCACATATTGCAACCCATTGAAGTGAAACGACATCCACATGTTTAGTAGCCACAGTTTTGGACATGTTACAATAAGGTGAGTTAGGGCACACACATTTTTTCCCCTCTTTTTGGGACACACAATTATGGCTGTACCATCACGTACAGCACAGGAACCCAAACGCGGTCCTCAAGGCACCCCAACAGTCCAGGTTATAGGTATTTTCATGGCTCAGCACAGACGGTTAAATCAGACTGACTGAGTTACTACTTAAGTCACCTGTGGTCAAGCATGGGTATACTTAATACCTGGAACATTGGGCTGCCTTGAGGACCGCGTTTGGGAACCTATGACATCTAGAATTATTGTCCATGGTGCAAGGTGTCATACTCACACCACCTGGACAGCACTCCCCTCTATAAATGTGTTCACATGTGTAAATGACATAACGACATAGAACGAAATATCAACAAACACACCTTTATCCTAAAAGGTCTATCCAATTTTTGTTTTCTTACACAAACAGCTACATATCAGTTAAAACAATACACTTGCCTTTTCGCACAGACTTCACATCCCTGTGCTGTGGTGCCACCTTATTGATTTCATCTGCAATTTCGCCCCAAATCTTGTCCTTCAAAGAGGGGCTCAGCTTCCTGGTGGTTAACTCAATCCATTCCTGTGCTCGGGGAACCAAAATCTGTACTTCACGCTCCAGAAAATGCAGTGTTTTTGTGTTTTTTTAGGGGTCCTGCCTACGCCGTTTCCTAGATGATGCAGACCCATTGCTGGGGTGGGCAGTCACGTCAGCACGCAACTGCTGGGTCTCAGATGTCTCAAGTAATGGTACATCTTGTTCTGCCTGGTTGCTTGACCCCTGTTCAGCCTCAGAACTTGGGCCTGCCTCTGAGTGTGAGGCTGCCCCTTGGTCTGAGTGGGATCTTTGGGCTCGACTCTCTCACTTCATCCTCCGCTCCTCTGCCACCCTGCAGTCATGGAAATCATTTTGGCTAAAATCATGTCAGGGTCAGAGGTGGCCCCATCAGACATGTTTGCAGCAACCTTTCCTTCTAGGCGGTTACCTATATATATGCTAAATCCTGCCCATTTTTCAGGGTGGGTTTTACGAAACTCCCGCCGAAAATACGATGTCATTTACGCCGGCCTAACGCAGATGTGCATGTGACAGATCACACACAGGTTGAGTTGAATGTTTGGCCCATGGCCCATTGTGTTGAAGTTTCATTCTTAAATTAATATGAACTTGGGAGTTTCTTTGTATGTTTTAGTGATATATTGCAATCCGGATAGAAAAGTCATGCCACACTTTACCTAAAAGGAGATGGAGGGTGCACACTGAAGATATTTATGCTTGAAGTCCAACTGATAATTACATGTTCTTAAAATTGAACTTTTATTCAAGCAATCATGAAAAAAGAGGTGTACACCTTCTTAATAAGACAGTAGTATAGATGTGCAAAAATGATAATAATATGTGGTAAGTAGTGATAGATAACTTTAGATAGAGTTCAAAATAAAAATGAAAAATGTATTAGATACGTGCTATAACCTCATTATGCTTTAGCACATAAAGGCTCAGGTTGTGACTGATAACCAAAATACATTACCTTGGACACGTCCTACTGACAAAGAGATTGTTGTATTACATTATTTACATAATGTCTTATCAAAGTTTTGTTGACTTTCAAATTAATGGCGACTATGTGGTCACAGTCCTTCATTACATATTTTCATCGATGTTGCACATTGTTTAAATATTATAATCTTTATTATACAGATTTTAGATGCTTTAATCTTTTCTATATGTATTATGTTTGATGTGCTAACTTTCAATAAACACATTTAAAAAAAAAAATGTGGTTAAAATCAAGATGTGGATGCTTTCAATTAAACACGTTTCATGCATTTCATTTATTGTTTTTCTCATGATTTTATATTTGGGGATATTATTAGTACATATTTATTTACTTTTAATGTGTGCTTCACATCCGATTCCTTTTAATAAGGTTCTTTTATTCTCAGATTGTTATAAACTACTAAACCTTATTGTTTAGATACAATGTTGCACTCTTGTTTTCATAAGCAACTTTGTTGATAGTGGGTGGATACAATTTTATCCTTTTTAGTCTATTAGCTTTACAATAGATTGCAGTGATTTTTACACACTGTGGTTGTTATAATTTAATACAATTGATCCCTTTATTGGGTGGTCCAAGTGTTCAGTCCCTTGTATTGGGTTTAGTATATAGTGTGCCTATGAACACTGCTTCAATAATCCGTATAATCAGATGTGAATTATATTTACATTAGTGTCTCCTTATTAATATCCCATATTTAATATGTGACTTTGTCCCACATTCACATATTTATTACAATCCTCCGTTTTTGCATATAAATCAGTTTTTGGACACTGCATTTTTATAAGTATGATTGTATCGTATATATGCAAATGATTCTATGTGTTTTATGCTGTTGTTCGGCTGTGTTTAATTGTACAGTGCACGACACTGGGGTTGGTGTCCGTATACCGCCTTGTGCAGTCTGAGCACGCTCCGCTTCTTTTTATATTAACATGCGGCGTCTCAGTGCTGTTGCACAGAAACAAAATAGCTCACCCACAATCTAATTCTCTCTGCACATTTTACATCTGCCCCCCTGCAGTGCACATGGTTTTGTCCATCTAAGAAGGATTTTGTCAGAAAGAGTGAACTAGAATAAGGCCCTCGGTGTCTTGTATCTAGGAAGAGTCCTGTGGTTCTGAACTTCTTCCAATGGAGGATGCAGGTCACTGTGCTCACTGGGACCTTCAAAGCAACAGATATTTCTCTATACCCTTCCCCAGATTTGCACCTCAAGTCAATCTTGTCTCAGAGGTCTACAAACAATTCCTTTGACTTTATGCTTGGTTTGTGCTGACATGTACGGTCAAGTACTGGATGTACTGTGGAAAAAGTGAAGCGCTGTGAATACTTTCAGGATGCACTGTAGATTGATTGGTTGCCTATAGCACCATCCAATCTGAAATAGAACTCCCATCTTAAAAAATGGACCACACAATCTAGGACAATAAGTAGAGTCACTGTGGGGTGCGGAGTGGGGATGGGGGGTATGATTTATTGCCTGAATTGTTTTCTAATTCTCTTTGCACTCTAATTATCTGATGCTAATGAATTACCACTTATAAGTAAATCTATTATTATTTCTTAACCTTTTTAAGGACATTAAATCCAAATATTTCCAATGTTTCATTTTTTTTTTCGGTTACCTATTGTGCCGTTAAATCCTTACTTTACCATTTGTAATATTACACTGCACAGTTCGCAGAGCTTCCTGACAATCACTGTACCATGTGCAGCAAGTCCCTGAGAGTAAAGGTGGGTATACACGGATAGATGTGGGAAAAGATCTGGGCGTTCCCGATCGATCGTAAAGACCAATCGTTCAAATCGTTCCGTGTTTTGGAACGATATGGCCAGCGATGCGCGCACCCGCCAGTCGTTAGTAGAGGTCGCTGATCTTCCCTGCATGCAGAAAGATCAGCGACCAATCGCTAACGATGTGCACAATCGTTTTGCTAATCGTTTCTTCAGTGTACAATTTGGGTTTGGCTGACGACTATGAAACCACTCCCCTCCTCCATTACGTCAACCTGTCCCACCCTGGCTGCGTGGAGAGGAGCACCGCATGGTGAAGGAGAAAGCAGCGCGTAAAAAACTGTTTACCACCGCGATGTAAGTAGCTTTCTGCCCACCAATGTTGTACACACTGCACCCCCTGTGTATGTAGCTGCTGCTGCCCACCAATGTTGTACACACTGCACCCCCTGTGTATGTAGCTGCCGCTGCCCACCAATGTTGTACACACTGCACCCCCTGTGTATGTAGCTGCCGCTGCCCACCAATGTTGTACACACTGCACCCCCTGTATTGCGAACAATCCAAAATACTAAAACTGAACTGAAGTAACAGGAAAATAACATTTATTTAGTAAGCAAAAGCATGATATTGTCTAACAACTAGATATTTTTGTGAAAAATAACCGGAAAACATAACTTTTTAATTACAGAGACATGACAAGTGAACGGGAGCGGGAGTTCCTTACAGGTTTTTTTGCTATCTATCAGGAACACGAATGCCTATGGAAGGTCAAATCCCGCGACTATGCAAACAAAAATAAGAAAGACCTCGCTATACAGCACCTCGTGACCTACAGCCTCCAATTCCATGAGGAAGCCTGCCCAAAATGGGTGCGCCGTAAAATCCAGAATGTGCGCACAGTTTTTCTAAAGGAGCACAAGAAAATTACTGCATCGCGCTCTTCAGGTGCTGGTGCCCAGGACGTGTACCTAACCAATCTGTGGTACTACGACCAATTAAAATTCGTCCTAGAACAGGATCCAGAGCGCCCATCAAGAATGCTTTTGGTCGAGGAGGTGCCAACAGATGACACAGAAGATAATGGGGATAATTCAGCCAGTGATTTGGTAAGTTGACTGCAACAAAAGGCCACAATTCACAGCTTTATTAGTGTAGGCACTCCTCCTGCCATGGCACTGCACCAACACCATTAAAATATGCCAAGTACTGCTCGCGGACAGCTTTAGCCCGTGCACTCCCTGTCTCATGGAGGGCAGGTGCTCCAACAGAGGCAATATTCGACACTTCCTCTGCTTGATTGGGATCATCGACCATGCTGATGGCAGTTTGTTGTTGCATTGCGTCGCAAGTAGTTGTGCAACACACAACATGCCAGCACAACCCAGTCGATTTTATCAATCCGCAAGTTAATTGCCGTGTGTAGCACACGGAAGCGGTTGCTCAGAATCCCAAAAGTGTTCTCAACAACACGCCTAGCCCTCGACAGTCTATAATTAAAGATTCGCTGTTGAGGTGTCAGCCCCCTTTGAGCATATGGCTTCAACAGATGTTCGTGTAGAGCAGGGGCTGGCTGGCAACTTTTAGCCTAGGGGGCAAGTCCAGAGCACTGGCCCATACACCCCCCCCCCCACACACACACTTTCTGGAAGACGGAACGCTTGTGCGCGCCGGAGGCACGCCGAAAAATTAGGCGTGTGGCCTATCATAAGGGGGCGTGGCCTATTCCATGATTGTATTGTGTACCTGCAGATTGCACATTGTGATGCTAATTACACATTATGCCGCACACCTTGATGCCTATTACACTCTATACTGTGATGGCAATTACCCAATGATCCCCACACCATAATGCCCATTACGCCCCATACCATGATGCCCATTGCACCGCACAATGTGATGTCCACAGTGCCAGATTTGCCCCCACAGTGCCAGATATTCCGCCACAGTGCCAAATACACAAATGCCCCCACAGTGCCAGAGACACATATGCCCCCACAGTGCCAGATATTCCCCCACAGTGCCAGAGACACATATGCCTCCACAGTGCCAGATATGCCCCCACAGTGCCAGATATTCCCCCACAGTGCCAGAGACACATATGCCCCCACAGTGCCAGATATGCCCCCACAGTGCCAGATACACATATGCCCCCACAGTGCCAGAAATGCCCCCACAGTGCCAGAGACACATATGCCCCCACAGTGCCAGATATGCCCCCACAGTGCCAGATATTCCCCCACTGTGCCAAATACACACATGCCCCCACAGTGCCAGATATGCCCCCACAGTGCCAGAGACACATATGCCCCCACAGTGCCAGATATTCCCCCACTGTGCCAAATACACACATGCCCCCACAGTGCCAGATATGCCCCCACAGTGCCAGAGACACATATGCCCCCACAGTGCCAGATATTCCCCCACAGTGCCAGAGACACATATGCCCCCACAGTGCCAGATACACATATGCCCCCACAGTGCCAGAAATGCCCCCACAGTGCCAGAGACACATATGCCCCCACAGTGCCAGATATTCCCCCACTGTGCCATATACACACATGCCCCCACAGTGCCAGATATGCCCCCACAGTGCCAGATATTCCCCCATTGTGCCAAATACACACATGCCCCCACAGTGCCAGATATGCCCCCACAGTGCCAGAGACACATATGCCCCCACAGTGCCAGATATTCCCCCACTGTGCCAAATACACACATGCCCCCACAGTGCCAGAGACACATATGCCCCCACAGTGCCAGATATGCCCCCACAGTACCAGAGACACATATGCCCCCACAGTGCCAGATATTCCCCCACTGTGCCAAATACACATATGCCCCCACATTGCCAGATATTCCCCCACTGTGCCAAATACACACATGCCCCCACAGTGCCAGATATGCCCCCACAGTGCCAGAGACACATATGCCCCCACAGTGCCAGATACACATATGCCCCCACAATGCCAGATATTCCCCCACAGTGCCAGATATTCCCCCATTGTGCCAAATACACACATGCCCCCACAGTGCCAGATATGCCCCCACAGTGCCAGAGACACATATGCCCCCACAGTGCCAGATATTCCCCCACTGTGCCAAATACACACATGCCCCCACAGTGCCAGAGACACATATGCCCCCACAGTGCCAGATATGCCCCCACAGTACCAGAGACACATATGCCCCCACAGTGCCAGATATTCCCCCACTGTGCCAAATACACATATGCCCCCACATTGCCAGATATTCCCCCACTGTGCCAAATACACACATGCCCCCACAGTGCCAGATATGCCCCCACAGTGCCAGAGACACATATGCCCCCACAGTGCCAGATACACATATGCCCCCACAATGCCAGATATTCCCCCACAGTGCCAAATACACACATGCCCCCACAGTGCCAGAAACACATATGCCCCAGTGCCAGAATTTACTCACCATTGTTGCTGTCTCATTTCTATCTGCTGCTGCTGGGGGAGGGGGGGCGGGGGAGAGCGCAGTGCATGCCCCTCCTGCCCACACCCCAGTCCGGTGCACCCTGCAGCCCCAGTCCAGTGCAGGCCGCGCACCTCCTCCAGCTCTCCTGCGCTGGCCGCGGCTTCTAGAACACGGCCGCGGCTACAGGAAAATGGCCGCCGGCCTCCTGCACTGAGGACATGTCCTCAGTGCAGGGGTCCGGCGGCCATTTTCCTGTGGCCGCGGCCGTGTTCTGGAAGCCGCGGCCAGCGCAGGACAGCTGGAGGAGGTGCGCGCCTGCGCGGCCCGCAAGTGGCTGGGTAAGCGGCCCGGGGGGCACATGGCACCCTGCCCCCCGGCCCAGCCCGCCCCTGGTGTAGAGCAAATGCTTCATCAGCCACAAAAACATAATTTAAGCCATGTTTGGTATCAGGCACAGTTGGCAACCTTAGCCTATTAGACATCATGCGCTCATAAAACTCAGTTCTTTTAAAGGATCCCCCATCCGAAGCGCGTCCATTTTTCCCAACATCCACAAAAATAAATTCATAGTTCGCATTTACCACCGCCATCAGTACAATACTGAAGTATCCTTTATAATTGAAATAATAAGATCCTGAGTGTGCAGGCGGTGTGATGCGAATATGCTTCCCATCTATTGCTCCCCCGCAGTTTGGAAAGTTCCAACGCCGATCAAACTCGTTGGCAATTAAAGTCCAGTCCTCTGTGCTTGATGGAAACTGTGAACAAAAATAAAAAATAACAATAGATTAATATAATTTTTGTACTTTCAACAGGCTTCAACACCGGATCTGGAACAACTCGCATCCCCTGTTGTCTCCAGCCCTACCGAAACATCCACAGGCCTCGCATCCAATGCTGGAAGTGATAGCTCAACTACCAGAAGAAGGTACAGACGTCAGGATGCAACGGCCAAATCTACCACGGATTAAAATGCAGTTCTACTACAGAAAGTAGAGCAAGTTTTAAACAAGGAACCCGATTATTTTGCTAATTTTGCAACTCACGTTGGTGGTGCATTACGCAACCTGGATCCTGACCAACAGGTTGAATTCGAACGACTTGTATATGATTTGCTGTACCGTGGCAGGAACAAAGACCTCAAACCAGAAACAGGTGTTTGCGATTACACTATGCCTCCGCCTATTGTAGGCCACCCAAGGTCATACCTAACTCCTCCAAACATTGGTGAACCTCCATGTGCGGTGCTGAACGCCACGCCTGTTCAGCATGACCCCAGTATAACATACCAAGCCAGTGCTGGAATGGTCGCCTCCAAATTACACATAAGTAGCCCACCTATCCCCGTACAGTGACGGGCACCGGCCCAGAACTGCATGAACCAGGTAGAACATACCAGTCCAATGCAGGAATGGTCACTGCCCCATTCCACATTACTAGCCCACCCACTACCTATCCCCGCACAGTGATGGCCACCGGGCCAGACCTGCATGAACCAGGTAGAACATACCAGTCCAATGCAGGAATGGTCACTGCCCCATTCCACATTACTAGCCCACCCACTACCTATCCCCGCACAGTGATGGCCAGGCCAGAGCAGAATCAACCTCCAACCTCATTTCCCTCGACCTCATTTGACGTCATCTATAGTGCATTGCAGGACTGCAATGATGACGGCAAAAATATGGTTAAACTGTAACATTTTTGTGGTTTCCACTAATGCCTTCAATATGATACTTCATGGGTCCTCAAACTGCGGCCCTCCAGATGTTGTGAAACTACAAATCCCAGCATGCCTTGTCACAGTTTTAACACTCCCTTATAGCAAAACTGTGGCAAGGCATGCTGTGATTTGTAGTTTCACAACATCTGGAGGGCTGCAGTTTGATGACCCATGTGATACTTGAATACCACCATCCATCTTTGATCAAACATTCAGCTTCCCTTTCATAGTTATTGCTGTGTGCTGCAGTGCTTGTTGCACTGGTGGTCTCTGTCTCTTTTTTGGGTACAAAATGAACCATGGCTGATGGAAATAGACCCCCCTTTTCATTCACCATGTAGCCAACAATGCATGTACTTTATATTAAATAGCGTGACAAGCATAGCGAGCACCTGAGACAAAAGCATGTCTAGCATAGCAAGGCCACCCCACAGAGGATAATAGGCTGTGTTTGCCACACATTTGTCTCGGTGGCTTGCTACGCACCACACTATTTAACATGAACTCCATACCTTCTTGGATATTGTGTGAATGAAAATGGAGGTCCTTAACATTTTTCACATACATGGCTCACTTTTAATTTATTTTGGCACTTAAAACTCATATGACATGTTATATTTTATTATTTATACTCCAAAAGCAGCAATATGTTTTGCGTTATGTGCACCGGTGTACAAATGAAAATAAAAAAGTGTTGCACCTGAGTATATTGTATGTGTTATTTACGCTTACCTTAAAGTACTGAGACTTCAGGACTTCCACAATAGCCTGGCAAGTTTCAGGGATAATCCTCCCCAATGCCTGAGGTGAGATCAGGGAGCCAAACTTCAGATCAGCCAGGGATCTTCCTGTGGCAAGGTACCTCAGGGTGACGACCAGTCTCTCCTCCGCAGAAATTGCCGCCCTCATATTAGTGCTCTCTTTCTGGATGATCGGAGTGACCAGACGTAGCAATTCCTGAAACGTGTCCTCATCCATTCGCAGGAAATTGCGGTAGTCACAGGGGTGGGTACCTCGGATCTCCACCAGGAGAGACATGTGGGACTGAGTGTCCCTCCTCAGTAGCCACACCTTGGTCCAACAGGATCTCGGCTGCCTCCTCCTCCGGGCTGGATCCCTATTACGTTTCAGCATGAGATATGCGTAGCACAACGCAAGCTGGTATTGATAGGAATCCATAATGTGAGCAAAACAGGCCAAAATCACACTTTGCTAACAAAAGCAAAAGCACTGCAGTAGCTGGATAAATCCGGTATACACCTAACCTCTCCAACAACAATACTGGTGTGAGGTAGAATGGAGGATGCTTGTCTACCCTGTTTTAAGTCACACCCATTATTCCGCCCATTATTTATAATTCAAAGGACACTAGATCAATCGTCTGTGTTTTAAGAGGAACGACCAACGATATTGACTCGCTAACGACCGGTCGTTTGCTACAAATCGTTAGGTAAATCGTTTCACTTTGACATGAAATCGTTGGTTCAGGAGTTCAGACCGAATCGTTAGCGAGATCGAATCGTTGGACACATCTATCCATGTATACCCACCTTTACAGAGTGGTCAGACTTTCATCATTAGGGCTTGTCCTGTTTGCAAACAAAATGTAATCACTGTGCAAGCTAATGCCTGTAAGACAGCCTCTTCAAAGCATAATATTAGTGACAGGGGAGATACGTGCCCCTCCTTCCCCAGTCTGTCGGCACAGCAGTGACTCAGATCTATTATGTTTCCACCAGCTTCAACTGGAAAGCCCTAGGAGTAAGAATGCTTGATAGCCACAGCAGCTACACTGGACACTGCAATGAAAAGGTAATAAGCGGGCAGATTGTCTGCCTGGAGGTATGTAGTCAATGCTTATGCATTGAGTGATCAGAACTAATTGCATATTCCCCCTGTATGCAGACCTGTTTTTGGTACCTGCCCCTGCTTTGCTTGATTCTGCTCATCCACATCAGGGTGCGCTTGCGGCTGTCCTATACCTGTACACAGTATTGGAAACAGGCTCATGTCCAACACTGCGCAGACCATAATTCCACCAATCCACTCATTTTAAACAGTAATATTGTCCTTTACAGTAGGATTAAAGGTCCCAGCAAGCCTGCCCCACATGCTGGTACTTGGGAGAACCACAGGTACCAGCATGTGGGGCATTAAAGGCCCGCCAGGGCTTCAGCGGCATCTTCACCTGGGGCCTTTGAAGCTCTTTTGCATGGCAGCATGTGGGGCATTAAAGACCCGCCAGGGCTTCAGTAGCATCTTCACCTGGGGCCTTTGACGCTCTTTTGCATGGCAGCCGCCTCCCAGGGCTTCATCATCATCTTCATCTGTGCTCTTCACCTGGGGGTGGCAGCCTTTTAAGCTCTTTTGCATGGCTGCTGCCTCCCAGGGCCTGTTGTTCAGGAGCTCTTCTCTGCCATTGGACTGCCTGGCCCCTGTCTTGAGCTGGCTAATATATCCAGCTCTAGGGAGCAGGGCCGGTGTGGGGGTTTCAGGAGGCATGGCAGTGTTGCATCGCCTGCTTATCTGCCCATGCCACACATGCAGGAGAAGTGCAGGACCTAGTAAAATCACTCAGAAAATGCCTAAATGTAGCCTGTGTGTAGGGCCCTTAAGGGGCATGTAGAGGGTTCTGATGGCATAAAAGGGGTATGATGGAATAAAAAGGGGTATATGGAGGGGTTTGATTGCACATGGAAAGGAATAATCACATATAAAGGACATAAATTGTGTGCATGTACTTGCTACAAGTTGGCTACTAAATTTATAATTAACATGAAGCAAACTTCTAAATTATTATGGGGAGCCTGAAAACCTCACTCTGAGATTGTATTATGTTATTTGGGACTGTAAATGTTGCTTGGCATCTGATACCTATTGGCCTTTTAATTGTTCTCTTATAGCAAATTGCAGCTCATGCCTCCCAGTATTCTTCAATGAGAACCTAGACTTGTAGGGGTCAAATGAATTAAGGTGTGAATTGCAGACTTCGCACATATGCATACACCTTGGAATTCCCAAATCCAATTAAGTCAGTAATTGGATTTGTTCGTACAGGGAAGGGGGGGGGGGGGGGGGGGGAGTTGATTGTGCATGTACATGTGCTGAGATCGTGCCCCAGCGGAGAACAGAATATGGGGCGGGCAGTCTATATCACCGGATGTCAGCTGCTCGCCCACTTCCCCCCTAGCGTACATGCATGTGTAAGGTTGCTCAGAGCAACCTTACATATGCGCGAACCTTCCACATCGACAGCTGTAGGAGGGTCCCAGTGGCATGTGAATGGATGTTTATGTAAAACATCCATCCGCAGCCAGTGCCGACATACCTTGCGAATGGTGGGCCGGCGTACTACAATTCGCAAGGCAGGATCTGGTTCACTTGCAAGGATGAGAATTTGCATCAGAGCAAATGAACCAGAATAACCCCCATTGTCTGCTAAATGTTATGTGATGAGAGTGCGTAAAACAATGATGTGATTTTCCTAGATGCCAAAAGTGGCAATTGTATTTCCAGAATCATACAGAAGGCTGTTGGTGTGCATAAGGCAGTTACTGGGTGAGAAACGGTATTAAATGGCTGATTTGTCCTTTTTCTACAAAAAATATGATTTGCTTTTACCTGTCTTTGAGATCTGGGTATGCTGACACGGGATTACCCATTCACACTGCAAAAAAAAAAAAAAAAAAAAAAACACGTTAAAAGGCAATTTACCGGGTAGAACTGCTTCAACTGGGAAATTGCCTTAGCAGTGAGAACGGGGCCTGGCGCCGCAGTCCTCGGCATTAAAATGCCGGGTTAAACTCACAGTGTGAACACGGCATGAGCCCATTTCTTAAACCCCCCAAAAATTATGTAATTGTTGGTTTAATTAAGCTAATGTAGTCATTAGCGGATCTGTCCAAGGGGTTCTGCATGGGGTCCTGACCTTTTAATATAATAAAATAAAAAAATGTGCGTTTACCATGACTGGTTCAATTTGAGTTTTAAATTTAAATGCAAGGTGAATTCACAATGCAGTTAGAACGCAGGCCGCAGGGTGAGGGGTTGCGTCAGTGTGATAGAATGCAGGCCGCAGGGTGAGGGGTTGCGTCAGTGTGATAGAAAGCAGGCAGAGGGGTTGTATCAGTGTGATAGAACGCATGCCGCAGGGTGAGGGATTATTGCATCAGTGTGATAGAATGCAGGCCGCAGGGGGAGGGATTGTGTCAGTGTGAAAGAACACAGGCCACAGGGTGAGGAACTGCGTTAGTGTGATAGAGGGCAGGCCGCAGGCTGAGGAACTTTGTCAATGTGATAGAACACAGGCTGCAGGGTGAGGGTTTGCCTCAGTGTGATAGAACGCAGGCCGCAGGGGGAAGGATTGTTGCGTCAGTGTGATAGAACTCAGGCCGCAGGGAGAGGGATTGCGTCAGTGTGATAGAACTCAGGCCGCAGGGGGAGGGATTGCGTCAGTGTGATAGAACTCAGGCCGCAGGGGGAGGGATTGCGTCAGTGTGATAGAACGCAGGGTGAGGGATTGTTGCATCAGTGTGATAGAACTCAGGCCGCAGGGTGAGGGGTTGCATCAGTGTGATAGAACGCAGGGGGAGGGATTGCGTCAGTGTGATAGAACTCAGGCCGCAGGGGGAGGGGTTGCATCAGTGTGATAGAACGCAGGGGGAGGGATTATTGCATCAGTGTGATAGAACTCAGGCCGCAGGGAGAGGGATTGAGTCAGTGTGATAGAACTCAGGCCGCAGGGGGAGGGATTGCGTCAGTGTGATAGAACTCAGGCCGCAGGGGGAAGGATTGTTTCGTCAGTGTGATAGAACTCAGGCCGCAGGGGGAGGGATTGCGTCAGTGTGATAGAACTCAGGCCGCAGGGGGAGGGGTTGCATCAGTGTGATAGAACGCAGGGGGAGGGATTATTGCATCAGTGTGATAGAACGCAGGGGGAGGGATTGTGTCAGTGTGATAGAACACAGGCCACAGGGGGAAGGATTGTTTCGTCAGTGTGATAGAACTCAGGCCGCAGGGGGAGGGATTGCGTCAGTGTGATAGAACGCAGGCCGCAGGGTGAGGGATTGTTGCATCAGTGTGATAGAACGCAGGGGGAGGGATTATTGCATCAGTGTGATAGAACGCAGGGGGAGGGATTGCGTCAGTGTGATAGAACTCAGGCCGCAGGGGGAGGGGTTGCATCAGTGTGATAGAACGCAGGCCGCAGGGTGAGGGATTATTGCATCAGTGTGATAGAACACAGGGGGAGGGATTGTGTCAGTGTGATAGAACACAGGCCACAGGGTGAGGGATTGCGTCAGTATGATAGAGAGCAGGCCACAGGCTGAGGGAGTGTGTCAGTGTGATAGAACGCAGGGGGGAGGGATTGCGTCAGTATGATAGAGAGCAGGCCACAGGCTGAGGGAGTGTGTCAGTGTGATAGAACGCAGGCCGCAGGGTGAGGTATTGTTGTGTCAGTGTGATAGAAAGCAGGCCGAGGGGTTGCATCAGTGTGATAGAAAGCAGGCTGCAGGGGTTGTATCAGTGTGATAGAACGCATGCCACAGGGTAAGGGATTGTTGCATCAGTGTGAGAACGCAGGGAGAAGAACTGCGTCAGTATGATAGACCGCAGGCTGAGGGGTTGCGTGAGTATGATAGAATACAGGCCCCAGGATTGCGTGAGTGTGATAGAACACAGGCCCCAAGTTGAGGAACTGCAGGGTGAGGGATTATGTCAGTGTTAGAGTGCAGGATAAGGGAGGGCATCAGTGTGAGTACAGGGTGAGGGTATCAGTGTGATAAATCCGGGGTCGCACGGTGAGGGATTTCATCAATATTATAAAGCGTAGGCAGCGGGGTGAGGTAGAGTATCAGTGTGCTAAAGCGCAGGGTGAGGGAGCACGGCAGTTTCATAGAGCACAGGCTGCAGAAATAGGGCTGCTTCCCAGAAATGTCCCAGGCTAGTTTTCCATCCCAAGCTAACCCTCCCTCCCTGGTCCACAGCAATCCAGTAATGGGCACAGGGCGCTTCCAGTTTGTTCCAGCATACGGGGTGGGGGCCCACAGAGATATCAGTGTATGGGGCCCCAAGAATTCTGTTGCCGGCCCTGCATATTCGTCCTGAGGTCAGGTCTGAATTAGGCCCCATGTTTCAGAAGTTGCAATGGTGACACCTAGTGATGTTTTCTCTTCATTGCAGTTTGCACTTAAATGCCATGCTTTGCTTCCTGCTTGTGGGCTCCTATTTCCCTTGGAAAAATAAAATCAATACTGGAAAATCCTGTGTAAAACAGCCTAATGTAAGAGTAAATCAAAAACAAAAATAAGGAGATTCTATAGACAATCAATTTAATATAATCGCTGCTCTTTCCCAAAATTTGCAATGTAATATCGAAAGTACAACTGAAGAGTGAGCACAAGTAGAATAGTAAAATTGTTTTATCACAATATTTAAAATTGTGAAACACTAATAATTTATATCTAAACTAAATAAGCCATTGCTACCTTAATAGATATCTCCTCCTCCTCCTCCTCCCCACCCCCCAAAAAAACAAAAACAAGCATATGAGACTGCGGGGCAGTGTCTGATGGACTTGCAAGTCTGCAAATTTCACAGCCTTGCGAGTCAATCAGAATAAGGCCCACTGTGTGGGAGGAAGCTTAGTGTGAGACAAAGGGGGAAATTTACCAAAAGCTTCTACAAATAAAGAGTTGATGTTGTCAACAGCAACCAATCAAAATCTGCTTATAACCTTTTTTGTATTCTTAAAGGAAACCTGACTCTATACCAGCTGTTGGCTGTGCAACACACCACTACTTTTTTTTTTTATAACTAAATTAAAAGAGGACCCTCAGATACTTTTGAATTGCAGATGTGTTTAAGTCATGGTGCATTGATCCCAATTGAACACAACGGAAGTTTATCTGGAGCAGTAATTCATACAATTATGAATTAGAAGAAAAGTTTCACAGCTGTCTATAGGGATTGTGTAGCGGGATTAGCATGTACCATTTATAAATAGGTTTCTGTGCAATCTGGACAATAAACTCACTAATGAGTCTGGACAATGACGGGTCACTACTGGTGGTTATTGATACCAAAAAAACAAACCAAAAAAACCTTGTGTACTTGTGTATTATCACGGCGCCCACAAAAGCGGCCGCAAATCGCATTCAAAAATCAGGTGCGATTGTGGCCGATTTCTCACTTTTTCCGGCCAATTTGCATGCTGTTCCATCATTGCACACCCCCGATTTCCATCGTATAGCATTGCATGCTAGTGGCATGTGATGCATGTGAAGCGATTCGATTTGTAATTGTACAATCACCCTGATGGGGGCTTACAATGTTAAATGGACCCCTATTGTCAACACCACCCCCACTGTCAACGCCAACCCGAAGCGTGGCAAGTGCAGCAAGCCCGCGAGGGGTAGTAGTATGCGTCCTTTTGATCTTTTCATACCCCCACTATTCACGCCGGCGTGGAGTTGATTTTACATAATGTGGCGAGCCCCGCAAGGGGACGCGGAATACATGTAAAGTAATCCGCGTCCCCTCGCCACACTATCTAAAATCAACTCCACGCCGACGTGGATAGTGGGGGTATGAAAAGGTCGGAGGATGCGGGCTCGCTGCGCTCGCCACGCTTCGGGTTGGTATTGATAGTGGGGGTGGCGTTAACAATGGGGGTGCATTTAACACGCTATGCAATATTTAATTGTACAATCAGGGGCATTTTCCTGAAAATCACATCTCATAGTACCTGGGGGTGTGCAAGGATGGAACAACATGCAAAATCGGCAGGAAATGGCCGAAAATCAGTAAAAAAAAAACAAACAAACAACCCGGCCGAAAATCAGACGCAAATCGAATCGGCCATAAAATCGTATGCGATTAAGATGAAATCGGGCGCCGTGATAATACACAAGTACCAAAATTGCCTTAAGCTCCACCTCCTCTAATAAAACACCATTTAAAATGTACATTTGAGTCCACGGAATCACTGCCTCAAGTGTTAACCAATAAGTACAGTCTTGCAACAGAAAATAGGAATTTGGTACTCACCGTTAATTCCCTTTCTCCGAATCCGTAGGGGACACTGAAGTCTACGCTGGGGAATAGAGTGGTGTATCGGAGGAGTCGGCACTTTAAGAAACTTGAACTGTGGTATGGCTCCTCCCCCTCTATTCCCCCCTCAGACCTCAGTCTTAGTTGACCGTGCCCGAGAGGAGAAAAGAGACCAGGGAATCCCCAATAGAGAGAAAGAACATTAACAAAAACAAACAACCATACTACTCAGTAGGCTATCAACAACACCCAGACGCATGCATAACCAAACATAACTGCATGCGCTCAAAATAAATCCCCCCCTTTTGGCCTGAACAGTGCCGGGAGGGTGTTCAGTGTCCCCTACGGATTCGGAGAAAGGGAATTAACGGTGAGTACCAAATTCCTATTTTCTCCTTCATCCTTGGGGACACTGAAGTCTACGCTGGGGACGTCCCAAAGCCATCCCCACGGGTGGGAAGGCACTGGGCATCCTGAAGCACCGCACGGCCGAAACTGGAGGCAGAGGCCGCAAAGGTGTCAAACCTATAAAACTTAACGAAAGTATTAGGGCCCGACCAGGTGGCCGCCCTACATAACTGTGCCAGGGAAACTCCCCTGGCAGCGGCCCAGGAAGGCCCCACCGAACGGGTGGAATGGGCCGAAATCCTGACTGGCGGTGACTGTGAAGCATGAAGGTAAGCCTGCTTAATGGTGAGACAGATCCACCTAGCCAGAGTCTGTTTAGATGCTGGCCAACCCCGCTTCGCCGAAGAATACAGGACAAACAGTGAATCCGACCTTCTGAGATCTTTGGTCCTATTCACATACACCTGCAAGGCTCGGACCACGTTCAGCTAGGCAGAATCTCCCGTAAGAGCTGGAACCACGATTGGCTGATTCAGGTGATAAGATGAAACCACCTTAGGCAAATAATCCAACCTGGTCCGAAGCTCAGCCCTGTCCGGATGAAACACCAGATAGGGAGACCGGCATGAAAGAGCGCTAAGATCGGACACCCGGCGTGCCGATGCTAACGCGAGCAGTAACACCGTTTTCCAAGTTAACAACCGCAAATGAATAGAATCCAAGGGTTCAAAAACACTTGACTTAAGATAATCCAAAACTAAGGAAAGATCCCAAGGTTCCTCCGGAGCCCGCACTGGAGGCTGAAGACGGAGAACCCCGCTCAGAAACGTCTGCACCTCAGGAAAGAAAACTGACAATGCAGACACTTGTACCTTAAGGGACCCTAGGCGCAAACCCGCCTTAAACCCGGACTGCAGAAACTGCAGCAACCGAGACAAAGAAAAAACAGCCGTGGGCAAGTTACGGCACTCGCACCACGCTACATAGGCCTTTCAAATACTATAATAATGCCGTGAAGTAACCTCCTTCCTGGCTCTTATCATAGTGGGAATCACTGACTTAGGAATTACTCTTCTGCTCAACAGTGCGGCCTCAACAGCCATGCCGTCAAACGAAGTTGCCGTAAGCCTTGGTAGGCGAACGGCCCCTGCTGTAGAAGATCGTCCCTTAGAGGTAGCTGCCAAGGATGATCTGTCAGGAGCCCCTGAAGGTCGGCATACCAAGGACGACGAGGCCAATTCGGTGCCACCAGGATGACCGTGGACCTCTCCCGCTTGATTCTTCTGAGTACCAACTGAATCAAGGGCAACGGAGGAAACAGATAAATGAGGGCATAGTTCCAACTCGCGGTCAGCGCGTCCGTCGCTACCGCCTCTGGATCCCGAGACCTGTAACAATACAGCCGCACCTTCCGATTGTTCCTGGAGGCCATCATGTCCACCTGAGGCATCCCCATCGGTGGGCGATCTGGGCAAATACCTCCGGATGTAAGGCCCACTCCCCAGGGTGAACATCCTGGCGACTCAGATAGTCCGCCTCCCAGTTGTCCACCCCGGGAATGAAGACCGCTGACAAGGCCAGAGCATGCCGCTCTGCCCATTGCAGAATTGGACGGACCTCCTGCATGGCTCCGCGACTGCGCGTTCCGCCCTGCCGGTTCACATAAGCCACAGCCGTGGCATTGTCCGACTGAATGCGAATCGCCTTCCCTCGGAGGATCCCGTCCGCATTGGACAAGGCCATACGAATCGCGCGAAGCTCCAAGATGTTTATAGATAGCTTCGCCTCCTGAAACGACCAACGACCCTGGAAGTGCTGTCCCAACACAACCGCACCCCAGCCCCGGAGGCTGGCATCGGTCGTTACCATCGTCCAATCCCAGATTCCGAAACGTCGGCCCTCCAACAAATTGGCCGACAGTAGCCACCACTGGAGAGAGAGACGGCTGCAAGGCGATAAAGCCACCATCTTGTACATGTGCAAGTGGGAGCCCGACCACTTCCTGAGCAGGTCTAATTGAAAGGTCCTTGAATGGAAGCGGCTGAACTGAAGAGCCTCGAACGAGGCTACCATCTTGCCCAGCAATCGAATACCTAAGTGCACCGACACTCTCCGAGGTCGAAGCACCTGCCGAACCAATTCCTGCAGGGACAACATCTTTTCCCGAGGCAGAAAAACCTTTTGAACCTCCGTGTCCAAAATCAACCCCAGGAATACAATCCTTCTTGAAGGATTCAGCTGAGATTTCTGGTAGTTGAGAATCCAGCCATGGGTCAATAACGTCTGGCAGGTTACCTGAATCGCCTGCGTCAACTGATCCCTGGATTCGGCCTTGATGAGTAAATCGTCCAAATAAGGAACGATCTTTACTCCCAGAGAATGAAGCACCTCTACCATCACTGCCATTACCTTGGTAAACAGACGTGGCGCCGATGAAAGGCCAAAGGGCAGAGCCCGAAACTGAAAATGGAGATCCCTTATCGCGAAGCGAAGAAACTTCTGATGCGGGACGTAAATGGGAATATGCAAATAAGCATCTTTGACATCCAAAGATGCTAAAAATTCCCCCGGCTCCAGCCCTGCAACCACAGAACGAAGAGACTCCATTTTGAATCTGTGGTACGTGATGTATTCGTTTAAAGCTTTTAAATTCAATATCGGTCGAACCGAACCGTCCGGTTTCGGAACCAGGAACAGGGGAGAATAAAACCCCTCTGTGCGTTGTTCGGAAGGAACCGGCATTATAACTCCTGCGGTCAACAGCTTCTGTACTGCTTGAAGAAGCAACTGACGGTTCAATTCCACGTGAGGCAGACCTATTGTAAAAAACTGGCGAGGAGGAGTACCGGAAAACTCCAGTCTGTACCCCTGCGCAATGACGGACAGAACCCACTTGTCCTTGCAAGACCCCTCCCAGGCCTGCCGGAAGTCCAACAGGCGAGCCCCTACTCTGGGATCCCCCAGGTAGGAGGGCCGGGAGTCATGCTGCGGGCTTTTCGGTTTGCTTGACGTCTGCGCGCCGAGCGGCTGGTCCTGAGGAAGTGGTTGCTCCACCTCTGCATCTGCCACGAGAAGCGGTAAAGGATCCTCTGGACTTACCTCTGAACTTAGGTGCCCCCCGAAAGGAGCGAAAAGCCGGGCCTTGATAAGGCTTTTTGGGAGGAGGGGCCGCGGAAGGCAGGAAAGTTGATTTGCCACCTGTGGCCAGAGAAATCAACTTGTCTAACTCCGGCCCAAATAAGACCTCTCCCGTAAACGGAAGAGCCTCTACCGCCTTTTTAATGTCCGCCTCCGCTTGCCAGGACTTAAGCCACAATGACCTCCTAGCCGTAATGGACTGAGCAGAAATCCTTGCCACCAGAGCCGCAGAATCCCTTGCAGCCTCTCCAATATACATCGCAGATTCCCGCATCTGTTCTGCTAACTGAATGAACGCCTCAGACGAGCCCTGATCATTCAGACCTTTAGACAAATCCTCGGCCCATTTCTCCATGGCCCTACTGACCCAGGAAATCACAAGAATGGGCCGAAGTGACACACCTGCGGTTGAAAAAATCTGCTTAAGCCCCGCCTCTAGACGCCTATCTGGCGCCTCCTTGAGGGCCACTGCCCCAGGAATGGGAAGTGCCGCTTTCTTGGAAAGCTTTGACACTGACGCGTCTGCCAACGGCGGAGTCTCCCATTTTGCCCTAGCCTCCGGAGCAAATGGGTAAGAGGCCTTAAACCGTTTAGATAACTGAAACTTTTTTTCTGGAGACCTCCAAATATCTAGAAGAGGTTTCTCCAATTCCATAGACTCTGGGAAGTTGACCACTGCCTTAGCAGACCTCCCAAAAATAGAGACCTGCGTCGGCGGCTCCTGCTCGCTAACATTGAGGGTAGATTTAATAGCCTGAATGAGGGCCTCTATACCCTGGGCCTCCTCCTGAGGAACGTCCTCCACCGGATCTATAGGATCCTCCTGAAACATATCCCCTTCTAGAGGGTCCCCCGGTTCATCCTCTGAAGTATCTCCCTGTAACAATAAAGGAACACTTCTTTTCCTCAGGGGAGGTGGAGCACTTGCGGACCCTGAAGGCACCACAGTGGTTTGGACCAACGCCTTCACTGATGTAATCAGTTCTCTGGCCCAGGTAGGCTCCGCAGCAGACATGGAAGCCAGTTGCACATGCAATGACTCCCTGTCCCTGCGAGACGCAGCCATCTCTGATGCCAGAGTGGCTAACACACTGGTAACTCCCTCAGTGTTCAGAATAGGGACCTGACTCTGCCCAGCATCCCCTTTGAAGCAATCCTTACACAAGGATACACCCTTCACATGCTGCGTAAACTGTTGCTCACACTTAGTGCATACAAACAGCTTTGGAGAAGCTTTTGACTGAGACTTGGTTGCCATCTGCACACACACACACACACACCTTACACACAGGTGGAAGGAGGTGAAATACGCCAGACAAAGTGAGCCCCCACAAGGACCCCACACCAAGAGCAAAAGCACCAAACTAATAGGGGGAGAGGAGCGCACCTTCCCCGAATTAGGCCCACCTGATAATCTCTCCAGCGGGGAAGTCTCACAAGAGAAAATCCCCTCCACTCACCCAGCGCAGCATTCAATAATATCCAGGCTGAAGAGGGAGAGAAAGCGTCCTGCTGTCCTGTTCCAGAGAACTGTAGAGGCACAGCAGACAAGGGAGCAGCGTGGCAGGCACCGGCGTCTGACGCTGAGGACTGCAGCTAGGACGCGACCACTCACAGGTCCGCCCCTTCCGTCCTCATCAGAGCGCGCGCTGTACACAGCGGCGCTGATTGGCTGTCTGCTCCCTGCTGGACCAGCGAATTAACCCTGGTCCAGCCGTCACCCAGCGCTATGTGCTCGCACGCCCTGCTCTCTCCGGCGGGCGACTAGGTCGCGGCCCCGTAACACAAGCCGCAGGCAGCTGTGGCGGGACCCAGACGCCGATGCGTCCGTGACCAGAGTCAGCCGCGTGCGCCGCAAGCGGTGCCGCTCTGACCCCCCGGAGAGCTATCCCACGTCGCAGGCAGCCGGCACGCGCTGGCTGCCTGTCTCATATATAAACAAGCAAAAAACAAAAAAGGCCCCAAACGGAGCCCCTTGCCCAAGGATCCGACTCCTCCGGGCACTAAACTAAGACTGAGGTCTTAGAGGGGGAGGAGCCATACCACAGTTCAAGTTTCTTAAAGTGCCGACTCCTCCGATACACCACTCTATTCCCCAGCGTAGACTTCAGTGTCCCCAAGGATGAAGGAGAAATAAAAAAAACACACACAATACTGAATAATTCCAAACAAGCCACAACACATCACTTTAGGTTTTAAATTTATTACAACATGAACCTCGTTAACATATGAAGTGTTATGGAGGTTGCAAATCAGTCTTGTATATACAAAGCATATACTTGTTGAAGTACTGGGGTAGGTTTAAAATAACTTCGACTCCTATTGATCCCGCCATTCCTTTGGCGTAATTCTGCCAACTGGAGATAAGTTCCAGCAAATTCCTGTCTGTGTTATCACCTAGTATAATAGAAACAAAGTCAGCATTACCAATTAAAACAACGCATATGAATTTACATTTATCCAGGCACACCGGGACCTATAAATGCAGATAAATGAAACAATGCTCTGCAACTTGTCTTGCACCTAATTTGTCATACAGAATAGATTGATTGTAAAAAGGAGCAAATAGTCACAGATTGAAAACCCCACAGTGTTCATTCTACCACCCTGCTCCTTTCAAAATCCATGCAGTTCCTCTATTGCCTGTGGTTTCACAAGCTGTTTTGCACAGTTTGATCTGTATCTCTGTTGAAATACAGATCAGTCTGGGCTAGAAGCACCACAGCAGAGAGTGACATCTCATTTATTTTGGAAAGGTGCAGGGTGCTAGAATGAACATGAATTGCCTAAAAAAAAAAAAAAAAAAATGGGTACATGGGCTGGTCTCTCAAATTCAGAACTCTGGAGGCCAACTGTTCAACTCGCAGGACACAATAACCCACATGTCAAGAGTGACTGTCTCACAGCAATGACAGTTTATATTATTAATTCTAATTTATAGAGGTGCACTTGAATAAAAACCACAGTGTATGTGGCCGAATCACACCTAGTGCATTAATAGTATAGAACTAATGAAATCATCAAGGTAATTCTTTCCTACTACCAGTGATCGATCTAAAACTGGGGTAGCCAACTCCAGTCCTCGAGAGCTACCAACAGTTAATGTTTTCCAGATCTCCTCACAGAATCACAAGTGAAGTAATTAGCTCCACCTGTGGATCTTTTAAAATGTGTCATTGAGTAATGAGTGCAGCAGCTAGGTTGTCTGGAAAATGTGAACTGTTAGTAGCTCTCAAGGACTGGAGTTGGCTACCACTGATCTAAACCTAGCATTGCCCATGCAGACTCTTGGATCTGGTCAAAACCATTGCATTTTATTTTAACTAATGTTCTTATGGTTAAGTTAAATATTATTAAACAAATCTTCTGCAGTAGATTTGTATCCACAGTTTTTATATTGCATCTATATAAACTAGCTCATGACCGTCAAAGACAAAAAGCAACATTTGAGGAGGCCAGCTGTACAATGAAATGCTCCCTGTCGCTCCAATCTGCTTTAGAATGTAACAGGATAAGAAATGTTCTGATGTATAACACAAAACGCTATTATAATCACCCCTGATTTGTTACAGACCCCTTAGTTTTGAACCCTTTAAGAAACTTGTCCCCGCCAGGAATAAATTTTGAGATTGCTTTCACCACCGACTGAGTTGTGATCAATTTATCACAGCTGGTAAAGCCTACTGGCTATCTGACACACATCGAAGCAATGGTCACCATAAGAATACAGAAAAGTTATACCATTTTCAGACATAAAAATACAAAAAAAAAAAAAAAAAAAAAAACACCCCAGGTAGGGGACGGCACATTTAACCTGGGAATTTCCCAGGTCGACCCCTTTCACACAGAAGCCTGGTTATCCCGGATATATACAGTGTCATAAGAAATGGACCTTTTTTGGGGCACAGGTGAGGTGCGCCTTGCTCAGTGCACCATACTTGCGCATTGCGTGCATGCTGGGTCTACCTGCCTGGAGCTGAAAAATTTCTGGGACTTTGCCTGAAAGGGGTATTAGTAATGTAGATTCCCCACCAGCGATATTTTAGAAGTAGCAAACCAACTCAGAAAGCTAATAAAGTGATTTCTACATTAAGGTAAACCATATAGAAATGTTACATTACCCGAGTCATGTACAGCTGTACTCCTGGCTATCCTTGGGTGTGCTGCTTGTTGCCATTTTTAAATCTCCCTCAATAAAATGTAATAGGAATCTGTAGGCTCAGTTTGTTGCTCTATGTTGGTATTTACAGACACTTTACATTGTTGAACGTTACAGCACCAGGGATGCCAGATAGAGCAGAGGTTGCTAGGGTGATTGTTACTTTGGCTCTTACCTGCAACTCCGATTTAATCTGTCCACCCATTTGTTGGCAACAGGTTCACCTAGTGCAGATTTGCTACCTACTACCCCCTCCATCACCCAGACTAGTCATTAGTAGCTATAGTTAATGAGTAATGCACTGTTCACTTCTTATTTACCCCACCATGTCTTGGTTGTAACATTGTGTTATCCTATATTCTGACCAATGAAAAGCAGTGTTTGCCTCGTGACACCAAGTAAATAATTTATAACAATACTCACATAGCCCCAGATAGAAGCACAGAACACTGTACCAGACAGCAGAATTATATTTCCATACTTGTCATGGAAGTCTGGTCCAGCTTTGTGATGGGCCTGTCTTGAGATAGGTCTCTGAAAGCCACGAACTGAAAGTGAAGGTAAGATTAGCATTAAAAAAAAAAAACAAAAAAAACAAAAAAACACTCAACATAAATGGACTACAATACTAGACACAGGCATTAGCTAATTAAAAAGAAACCACACTAGTTGCTTACTGGATTAGTGATCCACAAGATCAGGTTCATGAAGCTGAACTGTAGAAAATCTTTACATTGCATATGAATTGAAAGGTTTTGATAGCAGCTTTAATTATGAAGCTCATTTACTAAAACATACAGGTATCATTGCATTTTAAGTGTATTTAAACAAATTCTGTTTCCTGCCAATGCATAAATAGGATAGTCTTATGCTCAGTTCAACAATGGATGCCTGAAATGATAATGTGGTGTTTAAACCATGTCCTATTTCTTGAGTGTTTTTAATAGACATTCCATGAAGGTGGTGTGGGCGGTGGGGCTGCATTGCACTGGGGGAAGGATTTACAGCAATATATGGCCCTCTTGGATTGTATCACCCCCCTGTATGGCTCTGCTGCATGAAGTGTTTAAACAGCTACTGTAAGCTCAGAATGTCCTTTTGGCAGTTGGCAGTTCGTCCAGCAAAAGTGTCCTTGGAAAAAAAAAAAAAAAAAAAAAAAAAAAAAAACCTCTGTGCATTAAGTGTGTGGATCAATACTTACTAATTTCCTGCCAATAAATACAATCTTGAATGAAATTATTTTCAGGAGTTTTATTTTTTGCATCAACAGCAATATAATAGACCCAGCCGTGTGCCACTAAAACACTGCCATCTGTTGGCAGCAAGTGAAACTACATCTAGCTTTTGAAGAATTTGCTTCAAGCTCTTATGTGTCCACATAATGAAACCACTTAATTTTACCTACACATAACAGCCAATGGCAGAGTAAGCCACACATACCCCATCACACCTGCGGCAAATCTTACAATGGTAGGCTGGAAGAGGGAGAAATTATATATATATATATATATATATATATATATATATATATATATATATATATATATATATATATATATATATATATATATATCTATCTGTGTGCATACAAGCAGTTGCGCCCATTACGGCCAGGGAAGAGCAATGACAGTTATGCACCACCTTCAAGGTGACCGGGCACCACACAGCATGCCCATGTCATAGGAGTTGCTGCAGCAGCACTGCAAAGGAACATAGCACAGCTTATAAACCGGACCGTCCTTGAAGCCAAGAAGACGCAGCATATAACCGGACTGGAAGAAATGACATTTACAGCATAATGTAGCAGGTATATCGCCGAGGCAGTGGGCTCCCATCGGCTGTGCAGCATACTGTAGGTCAATGAGAAACTTCAACTGCAAAACACCCAGCTGGTGCCAGCGCCAGACGTGGGCGACAGTAGCCGTATACAGCAATATAATGTATGACATTCTCGGAGTACAGGCCCTTCCCGCGGCACCAGGCAGAATACTCCCTGCACCCCGACAAGCAGGACCAACAGCGCCTTACCGGCCACAGAGAGCGCGGATCTCGCCAGAGGGAACATCACTGCTGCTACCGGTACTTCCCTGTATTACCCTTGAAACAAATTGGATAAAACAAAATGGCAGAGCGGATATCCGGTCGCTTATACACGCCCCTGAACGGTACTCCGGAAATACACCGGGCGCGGGGCATGTCGGGATTTGTAGTACTACTAAGGAAGCGGAGTTTTTGTACTAAGCATTTTACAGAAAGTGTAGGGATAAGCATACCTCCCAACATGACCTTCTCCAGGAGGGACATATTGCTCTGCTCCTGCACTTCCCTCTTAAAGCATGATTGCCATCACCTGTGTTGAAGCACCTTTGTTCAACAACACAGATGAAGGTAATCATGCATTAAGAAGAAAGTCCAGGAACAGAGCATTATGTCCCCATCATGTGGGGAGGTATGCAGCGCAGCACCAGAGAGCACACACACGCGCCCAGTCACAGTTTGTTACTGTTTTGTATCTTTTTTTTAAGTTGTCAGTGAATATAAAACAAGGAGTGAGCTGGCTGCCCAAAGCAGTGACAGCACCACACAGTGACACACAAAAGAAAAAAAACATTGGAAAATGGAGAAAAACATCTGGGGAGAAATCTAGTGATTTTGAGGAAACATTTGATCTGCAACATTGCAGGGTTAAACATCGAACATTGGAATTTGGAACAATAAATCCGATGTTACCGATGAAACAGCAAATTATTACCCATCCCTAGGGACGCGACATCTGTGAGAAGGAGGGATTACAGGGCCATAAAAGTGAGGAGAAGGGAATGTCATGTCCTGATAAAACCTTCTCCGCAAGTGCTTTCCCTCCTGACATAATGTAGTTCTATGAATGTGGGCGACTCCTGCCTGGAATACTCTTGTTACAACAAGCTGCTACACACAGACTAGCTTAGTCTTTCGCTGCAGGTGAACGAGGAAGCACTACTGCAGTTCATTAGCTTAGCTGTTCTGCGTGCGCGACACACCATTCATTGCCGATTTGCCGATATTCCGACTCCTCCTACTAGGCAGCTGACAAATAGGACAGTAACAGCTAGACAGCCACTAATTGGCAGCTCACACAGCACCTTCCAATCAGACACCGGCGCTACAGACTGGCGTAATGACGCAATGACGCCTACTGCTGCTTCTCTTTCCTGGTTGTGGAAAGTTTAGCCGGGAGAGGAATATGTCGTCAGTGCGAGTGCTGCTGACCGGGGGGATCCTGCTCGCTCTGTGCGGGGGTCTCTCTGATGGACAGAAGAAAAAGGAGGTGGGAGTGTGGCTGAGGCAGTGTGCGTCAGTTGTGTTGTCCCTGCTGTCAGGTATCGGGGGGTCACTCACTGTCTGGTGGCCACTCACTGTCTGGTGGCCACATTGTAGGAGCAGTGCCGACACACTAATGAGGTTTGCACAATATCTGTGCACTGGTTACTTAGCAGCAGTCATGCATGTAATATTAGTATCTAATGGCTTGTTTGCAGTGGTTGCACGCTCGGTGCTGTCAGGTTGCTTCTTTATTTACTGGTGCTGAGACCACACACACACACACACACACACACACACACACACACACACACACACACACACACACACACACACACACACACACACACACACACACACACACACACACACACACACACACACACACACACACACACACACACACATTTCAAGAAGGGACAGTGAAAGATTTGTACACACAGATGTATTTGGCTGGTGTGTTATAACCTTCGACTTTCTATCTTCGCCAGGCTTAAAGGCCCATACACTCTGGGCAGCTTTGAGCTGAAAACTGCTCAAAACCGCAAGTTTCAGCGGCTTTCAGCCCAAAGCCACCCAGTGCGTATGGCCCGCCGGTGATGTGGGCCCTGCATCATTGTTGGGAAAGCTGCTCATCTGCTGGTACTACCAGCAGATGAGCGGCTTTGGGGACAGCTTTGCATAGCGATGCGCTAGAGTGCTAGGTGCTAGAATGAACACTACATGTTGTCTGTTTTGTGCTGTGGAGCAATGCATACTGGGGCTCTATTACTAATTTTGCTGTTTGCTGTTTTAGATGGTTTTATCAGAAAAGGTAAGTCAGCTCATGGATTGGGCCAGTAAGAGACCTGTCATTCGCATGAATGGGGACAAATTCCGGCGTCTTATCAAGGCTCCACCGAGGAACTATTCAGTGGTTGTAATGTTCACCGCTCTCCAGTCACACAGGCAGTGTGCTGTGTGCAAGTAAGCATCTGAACAACCTTATTTATTTACAAACTTTTAGTACATTACCTTTCCTCCTTTACAATAGGTTCTGTGAATGACCTTTATTATTTTTTTACAGTTTCTTATGTAGCGCAGCAGATTCATATTGCCAAAGATTTGTTTTTTTTGCCCTTGTGTACGCACCTTTTACATATGGAAGGGGGATCTTTGACTGAAACATCCTAATTAATGAAACATTTTGCTGATTCACACTCTATAATAATTCTAATAAATGCTGCAAACT